>NC_142203.1:69374593-69685843 GCF_049639895.1 Pseudopodoces humilis | reverse complement strand
GTGCAAATATGTGGAAGTGCTACAGGTGGAGTTTTGGGATGCAAGATCTCCCTAAAACCTGTAGTCCTATACCTGACTGTCCAGGTACATTTACCTGTGCTGTTCAACACTTCTAAGAGGTAGGTCCTTAGAAAAAAATAGTGGTTGAAAGGAAACTCTTGCCTCAGAGCAAATGAGTTATCAGAACAGTTTGTTTTAATTGAATCAGTTATGTCTACAAAAAGGCTGGACTGTTGCAGTAAGAAACCCAAGCCCATTTGCTTTTAAACTGCCCCAGATTTACTTGCAAAGGGATATTAACAAACAAGGGAAAAAATCAGCCAAGCCAACACACTATACAAATACATTTTATTTAGAGATACCCATAGTAAGATGCACAAATACTTTTTGTTCACCAATTTTCAGATCACATGACTTCAAGTAGTGGAAAAAAACAAACTGCAGTTAATTACAATTATCTATGTAACAGGGCAGTAGTAAAAGTTTCATTTGCCAGACTACAGCATGGTTAACGATACTCAGATGAAAATGTACAGGTCTAGGTATTTAAAAAGTGCATGGGGCATTGCCACATACACTAACATGCTTCTTCAAAGAGCAGTATCTTTCTGGCATGTGAACACAGTAACCCGGTTAATGCAAGAGGGAAAATAGGTTCATAATTTGATTTGGAAATGTATCTACTAAAAGTTTTCCTCCAAACAGCAAATTATTTGTGACTGACACATGGAAACCAATCTATGACAATCACTGTTACATTGCCCATGTAGTCAAGCAACACACACATGACCTAAAATTTAAAATTATCAGTTCCAGTTTATGCCTTCACAGCTTTTACACAGTCTTCTTCAAAAGAATCCAGAATACTTAATTGCAATTAACAAGCTGGTGGAAGAGCTGTAATCTGAGCTCCACACTCTTGCACACACAACGCGTTCTTCCACAAGAGAAATCTCAAATTAAAAAAAAAACATATTCCACCTGTAAGGACATCAACTGGTTCATGTATTGCTTGGTTTATTTTTAAATTCCATGTAAAGGGAGGGAAAGGTAGGAAGCTGTGCTGGTCTTAGAGAATAGCTGCATTGGTTTAAAGTTATATTTAAAACACATGGAACCGGGACTCTTTATCTCCAGGGTCTCTCTCAAACCAAGGAAATTCATTAGGTTCTGCTACCCAATGCGGTCCCCATTTTGTTTTTAAATAGGGATAGTGCTGAATAGTGCTTGGGAAAGACCAGCAAGGACTGTTGTGTGAGTGATAGCATATAAGAGCAAGAAACAGATTAAATCAGTCTTCAGATAATATTCTTCCATTGCAAACCAAAGAGACTGACTTTTCGTTATAGTTGGGAGGCACATTTTGCATTGATGGACAGAAAATCTTGGTTTATGTTGCAACTTTCTGTGGCTTAAAATACCACGTAACTTCCTGTTAAAGCAATTTTAAAAAAGAAACAAAAACAACCCTCAATTACTGTTTTTATACTTAAAATTCATAAGCTGCTCCCTCACCTATTCCACTCAGAGATACCTTTCTACTTGTGTATGTGCAGCTGCTTTCCTCACTGTTTGTCTAAGAGATCCTTGTTTCTGTGCACCTTGAGAGTAGAAAAGTATTTCTGATGCCTCAGGATGGGCCCTTGTACTATGTTCAGGAGCTGAGAAAGTCAGTATGGTTTTGTACATTTGCAGTGAACCACAAAATAAAAACAAGAAAAAGAAAAGCCACTGAATTGCAATAACCAGCAGTATGGTAATCAACTCCATGGAATAGGAGTGACTTTGGAGCAAACCTTTTTGGACTGAAAGGGATATGGCAGTCCAAGATAGCTAGAGCTGAGTAAAAATAATAAGAACACTGTGAGCAAGGTCCCAGTTCAGCAGACCACTGCCTAAGCGAGTGTAGAAGTTTCGAAGTCTGGTAGGGCTCTAACAGTTACCCCTAGGCTTTGCAGAACTTGGTACCTGAACTAGTACACCATGAGAGAACAGGGAACTTGCTCAAATCCCAAGCAGCAGTGTGACAAGATGTGAGGCTGGGACAAGAGACTGAGACTAGAGACAGCATTTTGAACAAGAGGGACAAAGCCCACCAGAAGTTACTTACCCAGTTCTTTCTGTAACAGCCCCACTATCACACCTGCAATGTGAGAGAAGCCCAAAGCAACCAGCTGAAGCTGTAAATCACAGCTGGCCTCTTATATCCCTGCACTGTCAACAGCCAGCCAAGTGGAGGACAATGCAGACAAGGCCCTTTCACTCCACCATCCCTGCACAAAGCATGTGGAGGGGGCTGGTGGCAGCTGTGAAGCACATTAGTCATAGTCACTCATGAAAACAGTGACAAGTGCACTGATAATCTTGAATGCTGAGGAGAAGACTGAGTGACCACTGGGGAAACTGGTTTTTCCGCATGCCATCTTCACATCTCCTCTGAAGAGGGATGACCACCAGTTTTGAAAGCTCTGGGAGCAAGTAACTTGCAGTGATCTAAGGCATGATGGCACAAACCCTCAAGGCCTACCCTTCAAGCATTCCATTGCCAGCTCGCCTCTGAACCTAGCCAGCCTTTGTCATTCTTGCTGGCCAAAGTACATTAGAATAACTTTTCTCTTTTGAGCAGAGGGTTATTGTTTTGCTCATATCCCTACTCTTTTGTAATTCCACCCCAAAAAAATAAATCTCTGGAGCAAACCTTTACATGGGATCAAGCCAGTAACTCATCCTCCTGATATTGCCCTGAGTGAAATATTTAGTCAAGACTTAAAGTAGCAGTCAAAGATGCCAGTTCTCTGGCTAAACCACTACAGATCAATTTGACAAACACTGGGTGAAGGCATAGGGCACCTGCTGATATCCACTGAAAAATATGGCTGCAAGAGGATTTCAGCTTCTGCAGACTGTGCAGGAGTGGAGTCTCCACTTGTAAGACAGGCATCCAGCCATGGAAGTTTATGGTAAAAGCACAGAGTGATCTTTGTCACACATTGGGCTGTAGCCACATTGGGCTACAGGTTTTCTTTTTATTATTACTTGATAATTTTCAGAGTAGGCCAACAACTTTGAACTGATTGTTACAGGTGCACTAGCAAGAAATGGGAGAAGAGGAAGATACCAAAGATAGAAAACGAAGTTAAATCCATTTGTTCTACTTGGAAAAGTGACCGTCATAAAAACAGCACCTGACTGAATTTAAATTAAAGAACTCTGAAACTGTCATGAAACAAAAAGAGCTCAACACTATGTGTACACTGTGGTATAGAGAGAACAGATAGCACAGAAAACACACAGACTACTTAGAGTTCCATGACCATGTATTAATGTCAATAAACTGATGACTAATCGTGCTGATTCTACATACAAAGGTAGCCTCATGGATCAACAGAGTGCAGTACTGTAATTCAATTAATTATGCATAGGCATGTCCATGGAAGACCACAGCAAGTGAAGATATAGTATAGAAGATAAAGAAGTTCCTGTTTCTATGCTCTTATGAGATGTAATGTATCAATTGTACTGTCTGCATAAGATTCAGAAACTCAACCCAAATTCCAGATGTCAGTTTGAGGTTTGTAAACAAATATATCTTTAGAAAACTAAGCCAAATGTATGCCTTTGTGTTGAAAAAAACAAGAAAAAAATCCTTTTCAGAGGGGAGAAACAATTTGAAAGGTAACAGAACACTGAGCTCCATGTGCAGACAGGCTAGTTTCACATACTATCTGCAGTTTCCCACTGTTCCATTTGTAAGCTGCATCAATGACCTGGAACAGGTTAAAAAATGTGCACTGTAATATTTGAAGAGAACTGTTACTACTTTGCTTGACAGCTTCTATGATAGTTCAGGATTCAGCGCTGTTTCTGATACAGGTCATGACAGAAACAAGCTGAGAAAGCCTCTGTTAGATGGGTGGAATTGGAGTTGTTAACAAACATCAGACCCTGGATTCAGAACAAAAGCCATCAAGTATCAGCAAGTCCCAATTTTTTTTTTTCCTCAAAGCTTTGGATCTTATTAAAAATATTTGGGAAAAAAACCAAAACATTAAAACCAGTTCACTGTAGGAAATCCTACCTTCAGGCAACAAGTTATGATCACTGCACATTTTAAAACACCTTGTGCATTTTGTGCATCTTATGCACCACAGGCAGTGGGGAAGATCCAGCATTTATCTACACATGAACATACAAGCAAGCCCTGACAGGTGTTGCTGGCAAGACTGATACCAAGACCAACCAGCACATTGATTCGTCTACACTACATCCTAAGACAAATGGAACAAGTCACAAGTAACAGTACAAACCTGTTGCATTTTAACACATATATCTTAGAAAAAGATAATGCATGTATCCAACCCTAGGACAGTGACAAATTTGAGATAACTATAAAGATCAAGGTACCAGAAGAGGAAGGCACATTAACCTCTGGTTGGTCCATTTCAGTACTATTTGGATGAGTCATAGTGATTTATACCCTGAGACTGTGGGAGGCCTTGAAAATGAAAAGAGACAGGTGAATGGGCAAATAAAAAGTACAAGTTTAATGAGATTGTAAGATTCAGCACCTGAATTTTCCCTTTTAGTACGGGAATCTAGAAAAGCAGTTCCTAAGAAAATGCTGTATTGACTCCTAAATTTTTTGTCCTGAAGGCAAAAGAATCAATTCAAAAGAATCTTGGACTAAAGACATTGCATTATGTTGCAAGGGGTTTTATACACCCTCTCAGTTTTAGTACAGCAACCACTATTTGTATACAATCAAGTGTTAGTGGTCTTTTGGGTATAGAAACAGTCAGACAGCCCACATTTTCCCACCTCTGCCAACCCCAGCACTCCATTTTAAATCTGTCTGCACTTTTTTAGACTACACTGCTCCCAGCAGGATACTAGTGGGAAAGGCTGTTAGGAAATGAAGGATTTCTTTCTGCAAGAGCATTCTTTTAATTAGCCAAGTACCACATGGTTTTCTTGAAAAAAACCAACATCACAAGCAAAAAGATCCTGCCTAATTTTATCTTTGAAAAAAACCACAAAGAATCAGAAAATGTCAGGGATAAACTTGATCTCTCAAAGACGTTTCTGATTAAGCATTTACATATCCCCTCTATTTTTTTAATTCTTCAGGAGTTCCAAGAGCCATACCAAACACTGCTTACTTTTTACTGTTTCTCTGGTGTTCCTTGCCCATCCTCACTACACAAAGTACTCATGTACAGGGGCAAAGGAGAGCACCTCACACAAGATGCGGCTGTGTTCTCTTTTCCACTCTCCCTTGTCCCAGGGTGTCTGCTTCAGAATTTCAAATAAGTTACTGAGGGCACTATAACACTCAGAAATGGTTTTAAGTTGAGGTCACACCATGGGCTCACTGTGGGGTGGCCAGCAGGGCACACAGGGAACTTCACTTAACTTTAAACTAAAACATTTGTGCCTGGTAGGTCAGGTGTCCCTGGCATAGCATAGGCTGGCTGGAGGATCAGCTCCACCTGCATGATACACAGCTCTGCAATGGAGTTCCTTAGGAATAAGCTGTACCCCAGTCCAGTAATTCGGTCATAGCAGCAATTGCAAAAGTAACTAAGTAAGAAGCTATCAGACACCTTGGAAAAGTGCATTTATTGAAAATAAGGGTAACAGACCACTAAAAACAGACCTTCCACCTGGCTGCTGTAAGATGCTGCTGCTTTCCCACGTGTACTAACTGACAGCCCACCTATCCTTGGTTTCTTGCAAACAAAGCAAACAAGTAACCTCTGGAGGGTCTAGGAAGCCTGCTTTGTTTCACACCTGCATCAGGTGAGGCACAGCAGTTCAAAAGGCCTGTAAATGCCTCTCAGCTGAGTGGTACAAATTAAGACAACAAAGCACCACTTGACATAGCTGGATCATAAATTTAATCTGTTAACTTTGCAGCTGCAAGCTATAAGACAAAGCAAGTGCTCAGGTAAAGGAATAGGATGAAATTCTGGAAGGAAATGATCCCCAAGTATCTTAATCCTTTAGATACAAAAAGCTGCCAAAGACCTAAAATGGAGGCAGCAAATATAAACCCCTTAATGCTATTAAAAATTTCCTCTCATGAAGACAATCACAAGAGTCAACCACAATATGACTGTAATTTTTGTGAACAGGCTAAGTCCAGCAAAATCACTGGGCACTCTTGCAATGATCTTGAAAATGGATCTGTGAGGAGAATTAACAACTTGGACTAGGAACATAAACCTACTATCAACTATTCTTTGGTAATTTACTCATCTCAAACTAACAGCAGCAGCACTGATGAGGGAATCAAACAAATGGACTTGCTTCTTTACTGCAATCCCAGAAAGCACCAGAGGAGAGCATTAGTAATTCTCCCTACAAGACTTGACTGTACAAGGGAGAAACCTGGAGGAATTACAGGAATAAGGTGTTTAGTGAAGAGGATGAGCACAACACTTATTTACTGTGCTCAAGCCAATACTGCAAAGTAGCTTCTGATTCCTCAGAAATGTCCCATGATGTAACATCCAGCTGCTACTGAGGAGTTGCTACCCCGTAATACCTTCCTACAAGCTAGGTATTACCAAACCCATAACTGAGTCACTAGTTTGATTACCTATCATGAATACTGAAAATGTAATATCCAAAAATACCCAAATTAACATGGTAGTTTACTGAAGAGAGCTGAGCAGTAGAATTAACTGCTTCCTAAACTCACTGGTAGCACACAAGATCCCATACAACTGGGAAGTCAGTAGCAGCCAGTCTGAAGGAATGTTATGCTGTAAATTCTCTCCTTCAAGCAAGATAAACCAGAGTATGCTCCCCACCCATACAGACTGCTACAGTGTAATTGTATCAGTCAAACATGCACAACGGCAACTACCCAGTTCAACAGTCTGAGCCAGCCTTTAACTTCTACCCAGCTAAAAGAAAGCAAATTGGACTTGAGCACTGGTTGATAGAATACCAGCAAGCCTGTTCCTGCTCAGCAGAGGTCACCTCTGCAAGGTAAATACTGCTACAGAAAAGACTGGTATGATTTGGGTTGGAAGAGGTAACCTCAAACATTCTAGCAGGAAAGACCAAGGGATGGAAATCTTGAAAGAAACAGTAGAAAAGATGGTCTGAATATATATATGTCACTGGGCCTCAGCAGTGCACAGCAAGCTGTTCAAGAAGCTACTGAAGTGCAGTCACCAGACTGAACTCACTCCATTGTAGGGGTGTATCTGGTTTTTGAACAGTGAGGCACCCAACTTGCTTCTCTGAAGAACCTGGAGGCTCCCTGCTCTGTAGCCATTCTTGCACTTGGATGGGAAACCCACTCAATTCTAACCATGATCCTGAATTGCAGTAGATATCTAACCCAACAGAGAAATGAAATCAACGTCAAGAAAAATTTAGTTTTTCTCCTATTACTTATCTTTGGACAAGTGGCATATCATCATCACCTTTCTGTGCCTCAATTTCTAATAGTGACATAACAAAAGTTATGTATGACCAACTACAGAAATATTCTGAAACCTAACATCTATATCACTATAAGTACTTAGAACCACTGAAACAAGCTAAAAATTAAGTTATCTCTGGCACAAATTGTTTGTGTGCTTGCACCACTATCTGTTTTGGTTCCGAGTTTTTTTTTGTGGGAGTTTTCATACAGCAACAAAGATGGCTCCCTTACCATTTGAAGTTATTTTTGCAAGAAAGCATCCTGAAAGCAGAATACACAAAAGCATGTGAGACTTGGGGAATTTTATGTCATTGTCCAGATTCATCTGAAAATTGTGCAGAGTCTTCTATGAAGAAAAAAAAAAGAGGAAAAGGGCACTCACATTACCAGGCTTTAGGAGCACATACTGAGGTACTTGAGGAGACCACAGTCAGCAAGGAGGGATAATTTCCAGTGGTGCCCCTTCAGTAACCCAGAGACTGCAGAAAAATCAGCCTCTATGTCTGAAGGTCATATACATAATCTTTTTTCCTCCTATCATGGCATAAAATATACTTCAATTAATAGATCAACATCAGGGCTAGAATTCCCAGACCAGGAGTCTACCTTTGGCACTGCTGACACTAAATGCCCAGCTATTACCTGTTGCTTCAGCAGAAATGGAGTCTACTCAAGTAGACTTACGTCTTCTTTAAAAAAACAAAGCAAAAAACTTCAAACCAAACCCAACTGGAAAAAAAACAGAAACAAAAAACAAACCAAAGCAGAACGTGTTCCTTGTGACAGAATGATTTTACACAGTAGCTGTAATAGCCCCTAAAATAACCAAAGCAGCTACCCCTTGGTATATAATTTTGTATTTTCAGAGAAAAGCCTGTCTAGCCATACACACAGTACCTTGAACTGACACAGTTTAAGCAACCAGGCCACATTGGTAAATATTATGAAACACTGGAAGATGATCTGCTTGTGAAGCACCTGTGTTAATGCTCAGTGCTAATTATACTTCTGGGACAGGTGCATACCTGGGAGAGAGTTCCTCTCTTGCCAGGATTTCCACCCCAATGAGAGGGACTTGTACTCCTTGTAGGATTTCCATCCAGGTCTCCATACCAGCTGGAACCTAAGCCTGATTCTGACTGCTTGGTGTTACTGATGAAGATACCGTGTATGAAGATGAGAGAGACTGCAAAGACACATGCAGATTAGCTCTGGGCTGTGGGCAGGAACTGGGGTAGTAGCTGTGATCTCCCACAGAGATGGGAGAACAGAGCATATCCCAGCCTTGTCTTTCCTCTCAGTTCCAATCAGCTTTCAATTTGGCACCAAAGCTGTGAGGTACAGGCACACTTTGCTCCACCAGTGTCAGTGGAAAGGCATTAATTCCTGCAGAGGACAGAGGCATCACTGACAAGCTGAGAGTTTAGTGCCTGCCAAAAGGAGGAACACCATTGAGTCTTACATTTTAGCTGAGTATTGGATAAAACCATCACCCTGGGAGACACACACTTCACAGCTGGACCTGAAGGGCATTGGACCTATTCTCCCCTCCCAGTCCCAGGTGAAGCTGGAGGGAGTCACAGAACTCAGAAGGCAGCAGAGGATTCTGGAAAAGCCTGAGCTTCTCCTACAGCACATACCAGCACAAAGTGAGGGAACACCAAGATACCTTCCTTCACAGAAAGCTTCTACTTGCATTATTAACGTCTGAGATGCACTCTTTAAACTTGGTGAAAAAAAATAGTTTATTTATTCCATTGGCTTATTTAAGTAGATGGCCAACCAGAACAGCAAAAAGGGGAAAAACTCTCACAACCTGGGAAAAAAAAGGTCTGAGGTTTTAGGTAATTTATGGAGAGTTTATAAGCAACCCTATCAGCATACTTAGAAACCATATTTCATCTGGAACGCAGACAGATTAAATTAATTTTGAATAACTAGCCCCCATTTCCTCTCAGCATCTCCGCAACCCTCAATGTAATGTCACCCTGCAATAGCCACTCAGATACCTGGGACAGGCAGTGAAGAAACAGATAAATTTTTACTCCTAGCACTGCTGAAAATTACCATTCCAACACAAATGCACTTTTAAAAACTCCCACACTTTGGATTTGATTTGCAATACCCCTAGGGAATCCATCCCTGGGCTTCAGTGAGTACAGCTTAAAATTACCATATCCCTCTATGTATAAACAGTGTCATTAGACTTGTACTTTTAAAAAATACGATCAACCCAGGCCAGGGCCAGGCTCTGCAGATAAAGTAGTAGCTTATCTCTTATAAATATTTTTAATAATTTTTAATTACAAGTAGTCCTCACTCCAGGTAATGTAACTGACACAAAGTACCTGCACACATGCAGCCCCAAGACTTTCACAGAAAGCTCAGGAGCAACCACTCTATAAGAAAGAAATCCTACCTCACAGCAAAGTAGAGGAGGGGACACATGGCCAAGACAGCCTAAATGGGGGGAAGAGTCATTTGGAGTAAATGCAATAAAAAAGGACTTCAAAACTCCTCCATATAAAGGATCAAGGAGGCTAAAGCAAAAAACTAGTTCAAAAAGATGTACAAAATTGTTGGAGACCAACAGAAAACTCTGCCAAAAAATAACTTGTGTTTAAATCAGGAATCAATGGCATCACACAATTTTGGTGTTAAAAAAAGGAAAACAGAAGTGGAAATCTGTGTAAAGATCAGCATCAGAATGAAGAGTTATCATTAGCTCCAGAGACCAGCATAATTCCCATGAAGTCCTGATGGAAGAGGGCCTCCTGCCACAAAGAGTTTCGTTCCAGACGAGTCGTAGCAGTGGGTGTAAACAGCATTTGGGAAGTAATTTATGTCAGAAAAATAATTCCTCCAAGTTTCATCATGGTTCTGTTAAAGGAAAATTTAGATTGTTACTGTTGCCAAACAAACCCCAAACCCTGTTTCACAAAAGCCAAAGGTAGCTTCAGAGCCTAAAAAAGGGTATTTTCTCTCAATAATCCTGAAGCTTCATAATGGTCAACTAAAAGATACATGAGTTGTCCTAAAGCTTTTTCTGAGAACATTTAGGTCAAGCATTGGAACAGGGAGGTGAAGGGACATTGCACTAATACAAAAATGTAATGGAGCTAAGTTAAACAGAGCCATTAACTGCTTTATGATAACATACAGGAAACCAAACTCAAGTGCCTGCTACGCCATTACCTCAGGAAGCCACAGTTTATAAAACTGCACACAATTAAATTAAAAGTCTCTTGCTTCAAATGCCACATTAGATTACCACAGCTTTAAAGAAAGACAATTTATTTTTTGTTTGAGGTTCTGAGAACTAGAAGTTAGATTACATTTGAAAAGATATAAAATCTAGTTCATTTATGAATCAGTGCATAAGAACGGTAATCACTACACCTTACACTCAAGCAAATAACCTTCAGTACCCTTTCATAAAGCTTTTGTAGAAAGCAATTCTTACTTCATTATTAGTTTTTGGTTACATGAATACTGTTTGACTGAGACACATTTCACACAACCAAAAAGAATTTGCTCAAGCTCTAGGCTGCTTCTGTATAATGGGTCTCCTTCCCTCCCACCCCTATCACAGCTACAAACTACTTACCAGCCAGCCTTTCCCAGTTGTCAACTTCAAAATTTCACTTCCTCCTAATTTCTTCTGTCCATAGCAGGCACGGGGGAGCTTTTCTTCCAGGAACCTCTGGGCTCTGATATCATAAAACAACAAGGACCCCTGCCCTGTCCCCACAGTAATGATGTGCTCATAGAAGCTCACTGAGCGGATACCTGTCAGAGAAGAGACAGTGCAGTAAGGAAGAGGGATGCTTTGGCTCTGCAGTGCTGTTGCTTCATGTCTACTATTACCTACTAGTATTCTCCACAACACACAAGTTTTTCCACTGTTACAGAGCATTGCAGACAAATCCCACTTATGCTACTGAAACCGCAGCTTCGATTGCATACATGACTGCCCTACTTGAGACCATCAGCTACACCAATGGTGCACAGTAAGAAGCTTCATCCTCACCAGCCCTCAGGTCTGCCAGATAAGCCAATTAGAGTCCAGAGTACCTTTGCTCTGTCTGCCACAAGCCTTTAAACGAACACACCAAGACCAAGTATGTGGCAGCAGACAGAGGGAAGAGCACCATGCTGTTCTCCTCCAAGAGCTCACACCCTCTCTAGCTACCACCTAACCGGCAGTAAGTGACCATCTGAGAAAAGTTCCAGCTGTCACCCAGTGCATTGTGCTGATCAACAGGCTACCTGTAAGCAAGTGTAACCATAATATAATCACTAGTCACTTTGCTGCTAAGCTAGCTTCAGAACTATTAATGGGTTTCCACTCAAATATTCTCAAACACACCTTATTTTCAGTAGCTAGGATTTTTAGCACTTTAGCCAGGAAAGAAAACAGAATAGGACTCCTACCATCTAAACAACACCAAGTTCCACCAGTACATGGGAAGGTACAGTTCAATCTAAACATGTTAGCACAATTCAGTTGTCCCATTACATTGAACAAAAGAGTACATTTTGTTTTCACAAAATCTAAATTTGAAGTCTCAGCTAATCAAGGATCCCTTAGAACTAGTCTTGAGGTAGACCTCTGTATGTAAAAATTTGCAATCTGCAAAACATTCTGTCATCACATCTCCATTTACTATGCAAATACTGTTCTGGGTAACCACTCTACTCCAAACAACTCTTCCCCACAGGTTAAATTCCACCACATCTATACTTCTCTTTCCTTCATGACAGGATGCCAGTTTTTTTGTCCTGGGGCTTTTTAGGCCCTCTTTAAAGTACCACTGAATTATAGCCTAAACAAGCATTCAGGAGAGGAAATAAGTGAGTTATGCCAGCTACATTCACATGCTAGGTGTTGTCACCATACCAAGCATGGCTGAATGTCACAGAACTTGTATCATCCTGGAATAGTCCCAGCAGCACATGTGACAGCAGACAACTGTGAGCTGTGGATGCAACCAGGGAGTTTCCCCTTCCCCTTTGTACAGAGTCCTAACAAGAAACATGTCCTCATCCTTCTTCCTCTGCCACTGGATGTGACATCCACAGCCATCAGCATTTGTGACATGCACTTAGAACAAGGCAAAGCCACATTGTCCTGCTCCAGATATGGGGTGAAGTCTTGGCTGCAGACTTAATGGGCAGGAAACCACTGTGCAAGTCTCTCTACTGAAGCAGATTATGAGATTCATATGAGAGTCTCTGCTTTAATTCAGAGAGCTACAAATGCACTTAAGACAGCAGAAGACCTTCCCCCAGCCTCTCTCACATGGCTCTGGCTCTGGCAAACACACAGAGAAAGCTTTAAGGCCTCTGCAGTCAGCAAAAGCAGTCACTTGGGTAAGAGGAGAAAGGCACAAGAGTAGACCTCTTATTTTTGCTCCAGAAGTGCCCTTGACAAGCCACCCAGGAGAACACTTACTTCAGACAAACAGGTGATGGAGTATCAAGGCAGATGGCATATACTCTTCAATTAAATGTATTAATAAAAAGCTATAAAATGCAGAGCAACCATGGATCTTTCTCTAACCAAAGAAATTAACTGAAGGAATCCATGATGTACCCACTACTAAGAAGGATATTTAGAACAGGCTTTCAAGAACAACATTCCAAATTGTCTCCTATGGGGCTGAAGATTAATCATTCCCATCATGTTTAAAAGTACAGCCTGTGCCTAGAACCAATCACAGCAAGTTCTATACTCTTAGCCCCAGCTGAGATTATACCCTTAACCTAACCTACCCTATACCTTAACCCTAAGCTCCAGCCTTGCTGAGCCACCACCTTTCTCTTACACGAAAGTAAGGCTTTTGTGTACAACACAAGCGAACTGAAGTTAACATGGACTTTCAACTTTGCACTTTCCAAGTGCACACTCCAGCACAGGGGCACTTGGAAACTTAAAGCATATTCAGGTACCACTGCAAAGCACTTGAAATCAGATTTTAGTCCACAGATCAATAAAGACCCTGTTTCTTAGAGGTGCTACACCACTCCAAGTCCTAGGGAGATCAATAGAAAGTGGAAACAGTCAGTATCTTGGGAATTGCTGTTATTTATGTGCCTCCACCACCATGTGAAATAAAAAGATGTACCTACTCTGCAGAAAACAGCCCTGAACAAAGGTTTTCTCCAGACTCCTTGAGGTACTCCCTACACACATTATCCCCCAATATGCAAAATCACATACTTGAGGCAGAAGGTTTCAGCCACCAGCCACCACGGGGCACTGCATACACTGCAGTGTCTGGGTCAGGACCTGGCCAGAATCCTCACTAACAGCAAGTGAGGACAAGTGATCTTGCTGGTAAGACATTCAGGTGACTTCTCCTGACATAGACATTTCTCCCATATCTGAAAGCAGAAGACCCTGACACTGATCTAGACACCATCACTCATTAACTTCATAAATAAGTTTCCTAATCTTTGCAGCCATACGTTCTCCTCTGATAACCTGCTTGATGAAGAGACGGAAACCCAGAGAAAAGCTAAGCAAGGACTGCAACTTATTAGGCTGGGACTAATCTGGCACCATGCCTTCTCATGCCTGATAGTAAAGGATATGGAGAGAACTTTATGGAACTATAAAAAGGGCTCTGGAAGGCCACAGGCCTGGCCCTGGTATAAGGTTCAACTGGACAAACTGCATCCATATGAGAAACAGCACTCAAATCATGTAGAAAATCAGGAGTCTCAGTCGTGGCTTTAAAATTACAAAGCAAGCTTTCCCTCACAGCACAGACACCCAATAAGATAGCACAGAGAAGACAACATGCCTTTTTTCTAATTCATAGAAAAGAATGCAAGAACAGTATGAACAGTGGTAAAAAGACTACATTAGCTTTGAGACAATAAAAAATAGAATAAGACCCAGGAAAAAAATACACAGCAGTAAAATGCATACTTTTGAAAGTTCAGTAATATTTGGATAGTTTACAACTGAGTTGCTCCTAAAGACAGTGATGTTGCCCTTCACTAGATTTCAAAGTTGGTCACATTTGGTTTTTTGTTTGTTCCAGGTATACTATCATGAAACCAAACCTATACATACACTCCTAATTATTTAGCCCATCACTAGAAAAGCCCTTCCTGTTCATTAGAAGCTTGACTTACTACAGTTTTAATAGCTACTTCTGCAAGCAAATCATTTGAAGCACCTTTGACAGGCTTCTTACCACTGCCTCGTTCTTTGGAACAGACGGATTTAACGTTGTGAGAAGGCTGCCTCGGATCCAGAAAGGAGACATGTGCCTGTGATCCTACAGCATACACTGACCACTCCTGGCCGTAAGCCAAACAAACGTTCTCCCTGCAGTATGGCAACTTTGTGGAAAGTAACTGGAAACAGAAAAAATAAAAATCAACCCATTACAAGAAAAGACTAGGGTGTTAACAGAACAATTTTGTAAGCTATGTTCTAGGAAGCTGCATGGAAATAAAACACAAAATGCGGGTGAAAAGACACAGAAGAAAGAAACGGGAAACAATGGGGTGCCTTATTTGAAGCAAACTGAGACAATAAAGGCTGAAGCAAAAAGAAATGGACATTTTAATAAATTGTTTTAGATCTGTCTAAGCTGCTTCTATTTCTTTAGCAGATGCACAGCAACATCAGCTCTCAGCTGAAAAAGCTGATCACATTCACTAGCATAGGTAAGTCTGGGTGTGATTTGCCATTACACTTATTTAAGTGCAAATTCCTTTATGAATTCTACTGATAAAGTATCCACCATACTCCACGGAATGGTTCACTTCAGCTAATCCAACACAAGCAGAAAGTTAAGGGGGCTTCCTGCCCTCTAAATAAGGAGGTGTGCAGAGCTTCTCTCCTTTTCCTGCTCCAAACTTTAAAATATTTCATTTCACATAGAACTTTTAAGTGTTTTACAAACACTGCTGCTCTTCAAATATTTGAAGGAAATTAAGAATAGTGAACAGCCTTAACTGCTTGCAGTTTTTGAAGTTTAACTCCAACAAATGGAAAAGCACCTTTGATAGCGTGTGCTCTGCTTTCCAAAGATGAAAATACCCATCCAGGGACACAGCTCCCAGCTCCTATTAGAAGGAAAATAAAAATAAGACAGTTAGTTTCTGTATTATAGATATCCTTAAAAACTCACCTTCTATTCTAGGCAGGCTGCACAGTCTGGACTGAACCTATCCATAATCTTGTAAGACTCTATCAAGATAATTTTCATTTTATACTGATCTTCACAGAATACCATACAGTACTTCAGGTGTCAAGCAGAATCAAAATTAACAAAAGAGTAAATAACAACAACTTTCAATACCACAAATCTCACTTGGCAATCAAATAATGAATTATGAGACAGTACAATCTAGAATTGACAATTCTCTTCATCAGGTCCCACACTGATTCTAACCCTGAAGCAAGTTTCAGGCACCAGTCTACTGAAAAATTTACATGAAGTTTCCATCACAGAGGAGAAACTAACAGCTATTTTGAAAAATAAAGCCTACAGGAGCACTGTGCTTCCGACAGCACACCCACCACCCTTGCTTCAGACGTCTTCTGTTCTTTGAGGGCAGGGGGGAAGACAATGTGGTGAAGGATGAATTGCTACACCCACTAGTAATAACAGGAGATCAGGATAAGGGAGATTGACATTTGTCAAATACCAACAAAATAACACCAAAGCAAGTGCTCGTGCCTGCCCTGTGAGTCAGTCACCTCATTTGCTGAGCAATCCAGAAAGGACTCAGCACTGAAACAGGAACTGTTAAATGTTAGTTGGTCTTCACAGAGGGCAAAGGAAAGCAGAAAGAGCACTCAAGAATGGTATTCAAGCTGCAAGAGATGTTTTGGTGCTTTTTCTGCTTCTTGTAAATATTTCTTTACTCCCCTGCTTAGGATGCAAATCGAAAATCAAACCCACAGGAAAACTGTGCCTTCTAAAATGTCTGGGGTTGGTTTTTCCCCCTTCCGGACTCCTCCATTCACTTGGGGCAGAAGCAGACCTAGCAGATTAAAACCACCGCCTCACTAGACAAGGATGCAAAAGAATCAGAGAAAAATGTATTAGCTTGCTCCTCTGGTATATTCTGTTTAGATTACTTTTTAATATTTCTAATACACAGGGGTAATTTCAGAACTTCTCAATTGTCTTGCTTATCTTACTGACCTTGTTCTTATTGTTGAAAGCCAATGCTCGGACTTTGCAATTGTCAGGATTGGTGTTCTCCTTGGGGATATCCTTCAGAGCACTGTGTGTTATGTGGGCATAGACAGGAACTTGAGAGAGATTGTGCCTGGCATCGCTTTTGGATAACACATCCTCTGTGACTTCCCAGAGACCCATTGAACCATCCCGGGAACCTGATCAAATACATGAATAGTCCATTCCACATATACAGAACTCCTCTTTAAGAAAAAAGGATTAATCAATAGGGTCTGAAAAAACAGATAATCTTAGATTAATCTAACAGAACACAATGTTAGTGCCCATATGTTATTATTAACAAAAGGATGATTTATAAAGTTCAGAATATTATGAACTCACTGTCAACTGTCCATATGGTTTTCAAGCAGTTAGACTACCTCATACATTTTCAAACTGATTAAGATGCATCAAAACCCACAACTCTGTGCAACAATTATCATCATCTCATACGGAGAATGAACTCAGAAGCAACTGAACACTATAGGTTCACTATAACCTGTCACTCTCAGCCTTACTAAAACAGTCAGTTAAACCAGTGGAAAACATTTCCATAAAAACCTCAGCTGGGTTTATGCCAATTTGGGTTTCGTTGATTTCTATTAGTGTGCTTATGGCTGAGTACACAGTCATTCATGAGCTGAGCAGAAACATCTATTTCAAGTCTCAATTGTACCACTTTGGATGAAAACTATCAGAAAAATTATTTTGCTAAAATCTGTGCCACTTCTTCCTTAAAGAATGTAACTTAGGCTAAACAAACAGGAACTCATTTTATTTTTCTACTGAATTTGAATACATTAATCCAAAATACAAATCACTAATGTTAAGAACACTGGATGAAGAAAGATGAATGCCTCTGGCTCACTGGACAACACAAGCTTAATCCAAGACCTTATATACATCCCTTCTGGTGTTCAGGAAACTCACTTCCATCTAAGTCAGCTCTGACAGATTTGACAGGTACCTCAATTTCTTTTCTACATAAAGTGAAAAATTCTGTCAAAAGAAATTAATAATGAAGATGCCAGAAAAAAAACTATATATCTATATGAGGCTATTAAATGTATTAGCTTTGCTATCTCATAGGGCAGAAGCTGCAAAGACAGCAAAGCAAAATATCTTGTTTCAAGAGGAGTCGTCCAGCACAGCAGAGGTGGTTTTTCCCCACAGATGGATTCAGGCATTTGCCACTATCACCTACTAGAGAAAAATACAAAAAGGAGCATCCTAATGACACTTGCATCCAGCAGCACAACATCCTGCCACTCTATTATATGCCATTGGCTTTAATTGCACCTAATCTTGTTTGTTACAGATGTTGAATACTCAGCAGTAAAATTTCTAAACATCTTGACATACTTTTGGAGGAAGCTGTCCCATTTAATAGCCTTGGCAGGGGAAAGAGTCCATGTATGTTGCTTAACTGGTTAGCCCTGAAGCCAAGCAGAGTATCATTTGCTACCCTAAGCTCATGCCATCCTGGGAATTATTCATCTCATCTGCAGCTTTTGCCATAAAAATACTTGCTATAACCTCAATGTCTGGAGTTCAAGTATTTCTACTTGACACTTTCATACACAGATGCAACTGAAATCTGTAAAATTAAAACCACATCAGAAGTTAGTTGTCTTTTTTCTCTCAATTAGGGTCATCAATGAGTTCTAAAGAATTCAGTTTAGCAAGCAGTCTTGCTAATTGCTTTTGACAATTTTTTGGTGTCTGAGGTATAGAGGCTGAAACCTACATCCTGCTTTATAAGCACTACAGTAGAGAATATGGCAGAAAAGAACACTTCTACTCACACATCCACTCAGATTTTCAGAAAATACTGAGTCAACACAGTTCAATCTCACATGCTGTTCATTCTATCAGGCCCTTAACTTTCCTCTGGACATCTGTAATAATCTATGCTGTTCTCTTCAAGCTTACTAGCTTGAATTTGGGGAAGTTTTTTGTAGATATGTGGGGTAGAGACTTGCAAGGATCATATTTTCTATTAAATTCAAAATTGAAATTCCAGGATTATCTTTTTGGGTTTGGATAAAAAAATTCTACTAAAGTAAACCAACAATTCAAATATGTGACTTTTATTTAAGTTTTATTTATGATTTTCTGTCACCTGCAGTTTGACAACTCTGAATACAGAAAAGTACACCCTGTCAGCATAGAAAGGCAGTAAACTGCTACATTAATTCAACAACAAATTACTACTTTTGCCTTTACTGAAGTAATTCTTCATGTAGTTAACAATGATTATCCAATTAGTTACCAAAAAGTCATTAACTGATTTCTCTGTAACAGCCTTCTGTATTAACTGCCATAGTGTAAGTGCATATATACACACAACTGTACTGAGAGCTTGATGAAACAATCTGAGTTTTTATTAATTGCTCTCTCACATGACTTCAGAAAACCAATATTGATCTCAAGTATTCTGAAGTTATTAACCAATAGCCAATATACCTCCTGAAATTACTCCTCTTATGTGGAATCCTTTCCTGTAACTCATTGTGTTCAAACATCCCCTTACTAGAAACACAGTAATATTCTAATACTAGAAAAATCAGATCTGGACTAAGGCCCAACAACAAAATAAAATGAAGCACTGTACTAAGTCCAAGAAGTGTTTAAATAGACTAGGTATCTCCAAGTGGTTTCAAATGCCCTGATAGAGGTGCTTTACCACTTACCAAATATTGAACATTGCTATAACATTCAGAGAGAAGGAAAGCTTAAAAAACAAAACAAACAAAAAAAAACTCAAGAGGGAAAATACGACTTTACCAGAAACAGCCATAGTATCACTGATCCACGCAATTGAAAATATCCAGTCCTTGTGTCCATCCTGAAAGAAGAAAGACAGATTTTTCTGTGACATTATACTCAACAGCAGTCTCAAAGCAGACAAGTATTCTTCATTTCAATTTTTAGTACAAGCTCAGAAAGACAGACCTACATTATGAGCATACAGATAAGATTCCAGTATCAAGCTGGAACAGTTTAAGTACCTAACAGTAATTTTAACTTTTGTGGTTTTGAAGTGTGTAATTAATAAAGAGTAAACAGGTGTTGGAAAAACAGGACTCTGACCAAAGAAAAACTAATTTCAATTCTAAAATTTTCCAGAATTCTCATGTCTTCTATTCTGAAAGCAGCATTTTTCTGTAAAGTATCTACTTGTTAGGGTTCTTTTCTTCAAACACATAACCTACTATAAAAAGTAACCAAAATCTTATGTTTACAATACATGACCTACAGATTAATGTTTCAAGACTCTGTTCTTTAGCATGTGAGAAACCTATGGGGGGAAGAAAATAGACCATAAGACTCTAGTTTTGTTCAAAAAGCTAAAAAAAATCACACAAATTAAGAGCAAGTCATGCAAATCTTTAGTCAAGTCTTGCTGCAACTGGTTATCTGTTGCTGCAGAAACTCTGACCTGACCTCTGCTGCTGCAATTAACATCTACATGAAGTCCTGAATAAAAAGGAGCTGAATGAAAAAGAGAAACAAGAGAGAAGTGCTCACAGAATAGCACTATATTCTCCAGCTTGTCTCTTTAAAGACTGGCTGTTTTAGAAAGGCCTCAGGATGTTTCAGAAATAAAACCAGTACCAGAGTGCATCAAACTGCCACAAACTGGTAGGTTAGAGCTAATCTTCAAAGCCAAGTTCCACCTCTGGAATAATACATCCACAAACTGCACTGGGATAAGGGGAAAATTTTAACAACTTGCAACATCATTTTAATTTCTCAAAAGAGCTTTTTCACTATAAATAGTTTCAGAGGTCATTATCACAATTAGACCTTTTGTTACACTTTCGGCACTGAAAATATAAGCTAAAGTAGATGTGAATGAAGGTGAGGAAGAAATCTGACTCAAAGCCCTGGAAATCCACTCATGTTTGAGTACTCAATTACATTTAAGATACCACAACAGAAATGACAACTCGATCAGAAACGTTTTCAGGCTTTGAGAGCTCTACTTTCTTACATGACTCCTAGAAATTAACCTTGCTCTGATCAAACACACTTCAAAGTAGAAACTTTTTAAGTGATGGAATAAACTTTCCCCAGATATTCCCACTTACATCTCCCACACAGACAGGATCAAGTGTAGGCAGACGATAAATTGCAAGACTGTTGGGGTTGTCTCCACCTGTGGCCAGGAGGGTCCTTGAGGGGTTGATCTCAATAGCATGAATACCACATCCCTGCTGGTTCACCATGCCGGGTTCACGATCCTTCAGGATGGGAATCTTGGTAATTTGGCCAGTCTGGACATCTACTACAAATAACTGGGGAAAAAAAAATAAAACCCAGACATGTAAGTCATCAGCAAACAGATAAGAGAAACAAGATGGTCAAATATCCTCCCTATTTTTAACTGACATTCTTTTTGAGCTGAAAGGATTGCTGAAAAATGCATAAATTCCTTCTTAAAAGAGGTTAAATAACAATTACAGGTTTATTTCAATCATCCCATTTCATATTCACAGTAAGGGAAGGGAGAGAAATCTGTCATGGGAGGTTTCCCAATCAAAAAAAAAAAAAAGCCTTTGAATGTAAAATTCTTTTCCCTGTTCAGTATGACAAAACAATATTGTTTTTCACTGTCTACCTCCCACAGTGAGAAAAAACCTACCTCAAAACAGCCATTAAGCCCCATGGATTCTCCTGCCTCACAGATAATATACTTAACATAGAGTTTTGCCTTTGGCAGACTGACAGTTTATGCTAGAATTCATTTCCTTGTGATACACAGAGAATAGTAACTAAATACAATACTGTCAGTGCAAACATCTGAAGGGAAGATATTTAACTATACACCTCATCTCGCAAAAAGACAAGAAATTAGAGCAATATGTCACTAACACCTTGTCAGAAAACTCTTTTATAAAGCCTTACAACTCTTCAAACAGACATTATGCCCAGCGTCAAGTCCGTGCAGACATATACAACCATGAGGTTACAGTTTAAACCAGAACAAAGGTTTACATTGCCTGCCAAAGTGCACTTTCATTTGGGAGGCTCACAGGCTGGGTCGTTTCACAGACGGTGATCAGACAGCAGCTGTACTGACAGTCAAATACATCTAACAGAGGAGACAAAGCCCTGTGAGGGAACTTGAGTGAGCCAAGGAAACAGAGGATCTGAAGCTGACTTGGCACTAAGGAAAGTGATCTAGAATTCATGGCCCAGGATTATAATTAAATTCTACATCATCTTTAGTCTGTTCCTTCTATAATCAAGAATGTTGTCTCAAAACCTCTGGAAGTGAACCAAAGATGATCAGTGTAACAACAAAACCCCTCCACACATTTTAATACACACCTCAAGGAAATTGTTCTGAAATCCTTTGTCAGACATTTCTAAAAGATCAGAAGAAAAATCTAGGGGTTCTTAGAGAGAAGTTATACATACAAGCTGCTTTTGGTGAATTCTAACAGAGTGTAGATCTGTTCTTTAATAAAAGCATAGGAAAAATAACATTAAGATAATTTAGCAGCATATCTATTACTTGATATACTGAACTGGCAGAATATTAACGTCCTATCAAAACCTGATAAAGGTTGATGGTATGTTACACACATTCCACAAAACAAGCTGAAATCCACTCATCGCTATTGGTGTGTTGTGTCTAGAATCATGCATACCTTCACCTTGCAACTGATTGCAGGCAGCAGTCTTGCACAAACAGATGACTCCTACAGAGACTGCATTTTCATGTTTACTTTTTTATTTTGCATGTGGTGTATGGCAACAGCTGAGGTGTAGCTGAGTAGAAGGGAGGCACTCTTCACTTTTCCCAAGCCTTACAAAGCCTTCACTGTGGAGACAGCTGGTAAAAACACAATGCACGTAGCAGTCCCTCTGCCCTAACCACTTGAAAATTAACACCGGCACTGAAGGATTTGGATCAGCAATTACCTCTTCTCTCATCCTCCCTTGTCCTTCCCATGTGAGTGCACATCCCCCTTCACCTCTAGTATTTCTTTCCCGCAGAAATTCCCAATTCCCTCCCCTATCCTCCTTCAACTACTGAAAAAACCCAAAACCCTGAACAAAATTAACCATTTAGTAGCTAGGACTAAAGCTTGCAGGTCCCTAATGTTAGTGACACCAGGAGTACAAATTAGGAAAACACATCCACATCTAAGGATGTTCATGGGCTCAGAAGAATTGTGCTTTAGCTGTAACAGATTCACACCTGGAAGTGCAGGTCAACTGGTATAAGGACTAAAATGAAAACTTTGCATTCTCTAGTCTGACACTCTCATCATACGCCTGTGTTGATTAATAAAAAGTTACAGTAATGAAAAATACCTTTAGCTAAATTCTAAACTAATCAGACTAAAAAGATAAAGAACTTAAACTTTGCACACATAAGGGACTGGTATGTTGTTTTGGCTGTGAAGGTCAGAGCAGTAACTTCTCCACTTGCTTGGTCAGGAACTTGTCTACTGAGTAGTCTAAAAACAACCATCACCTCCCTTGAGTAAAATAAGCAAACACTGCCTGCACACAGAGATTCTTACATCACCTGGGGCATCACAGGAAGCAAAAGCTCACACTTGAAAGCTGCACCTCTGTCTGCCCAGAAGTCATCCCTATAAATCCAGCACACTGAAGCCAAGATAAGCCACAGTCGATAAGACACTTTTAAAGCCAAAAAGGGAGAAACATCAAGAAACAAGAGAAGCACCCAGCTAAGAGTGCAGAAAATTTCAGTACCGATTCAGGAGTTTTAAAGATACCAGAGTAAATAAAATGTAAAATATTTTCAACTGTTGAAATAAGTACATCTGCAAGAAACATCAAAGCAGCATAGGCATTAAGAGTCTTGACAAAGTCCTGATAACTGAACCATACAGTAATTTTCTCTGTTATCTCAAACAGAAATAAGAATTTTTTCACAGCTACTCATTATGTAAAAACTAAAACCCAGCCCACAATGTTTTCGCTGGACAAAAGCCTCCGAACAGTGAACCAGCCTCCAAACACTTAACTGTGTGTATTTGTCTTTTGATTTTAAGCTTTGCATAAAATTGTGTTCTTCATTCTGGTAAAACATATGCATGTCAATCTTTAGTATGCCAAACAACTTAACATCCAGGATTTACCAAATCTGGATTGCTTTGGCCATCTGCCAGAAGTGCAAGGGCCATGCTTCATCTGTGAGAAACACAGCAGACTCAGCTACCATGGTCTCTGCCAGACAACTGTGTTCTACACAAGGAAACAGGCTAGATGACATGGAAAAGAGAAATCTACATTCCTTCTTTTTTTTTAAAGCAGTTGAGATGTACAGCTTGCAGCAGTGACATCACTCAAGGATCAAGGCAGACAAGCACCGTTAAGTACTACAATTGACACAGACATGAAACTTCATGATCTTTGCATATTTGCAGGGATTGATAGCTGTACACTTATTTTTCTTTCAGTCACCCCAGGACAGCCTGCAGAAGTGGTGAGAAGTCATTTTGGCAAATGGCTTCCCTCCAATTACTATATGGCTGTCATCATGGCTGTCCAACCTGCTTATGATCAAGTTAATGAAGAAACTACTTCGCTTCACTCATGAGGGAAGTTCATTAATCAGCTTGCCAAAAGTACAGACTGTGGCAGGGAACAGAGTATCCAAGGATGACAGTATGAACGGCAAAACCCATTATAGTCTTATATGCAATACTGAGAGCAGAATGATTAGCTAGGTTTTTTCATTTTTTTAACTGCCTTTCAGGACACAATAATTTAGGGGAGAAAAACACCCAAAAAGCTAACAGTCCAATAGAGATAAATTCCCTTCCTATGAATCTTCAACTGAAAGCATTCACTTTAAACAGCATGATTAAAAAAGAGGTATTTGAAATGCCATTTCAAGGCAGCACAGACTCTCGTGTCCTCAGCTGCTGCCCCTGCACAAAAAACCAGCAGTCCTACCCTGTCTTTATTACATAAGCAGGATGGATGGAGCTCTAAAAGGCACAAATAACATGCATGAAAGAGACTGCTCATTCTTCATGCAAGAGCTCACAACAGTGCTCCGTGTACCACCTCTTAATACTGTTCTCTCAGAAATCACAGGCACATTCTTGTGATTCATAGCAACTTTTGAAAGAAACCAAACTTAAGTACCTTGCCCCGCTAAAAATAGTCACTGAGAGAGAACCAGTCACATTCAAGTTTCACAACTGGCTTAAAGTCTTTTAGATCTTTTGAGAATCTACATGCCTCCTCCTCCTCACCATCCACCTAAACAATCTCATCACCTTTGTGAAAGTAACTAGTGCTCAAGTAGCTGCAGGGTCAACTGGATCTGCCTTGGTGAAACTAACCCTACAAGGAAACCTGTCTGCACACAAAGCAGCAAGCTGATCCAGCTGACTCCCTAGCCACATGCGTATCAGTGCTAGCCAAAACAAGCAGGTGGGGACACCCACTTCTGCAAGGAGCACAACTCCAGACTAGCTGAGGCTAGTCACAAAAAGATCTCACCTGCAATCAAATTGGAAAATTATTACTTGTTCTCCTTCAAATATGATTTTTGCTAACAAAACAACAAAAGAAGACAATGCTTATTGTGCTACTACATCAATACTACTGTTGGTCACACCTGACTAGCAGTGATTGATTTTTTCAAGTTCTCAGCCTCGACTTTTATTCAGATCATAAATATATTTCTTTTCAGTTTGTAAAAAACTTGGTATCAGGTTTTTTGTTCTGTAGCAATACAAATTTACTAATATATGCGAAGCCCCAAAGACACATGGACACTTTAAACTATCCAACTGGCATCACATGTCTGCTTTCTGCTGAAGATCAAAATAAAGAAGCATAGAATGGTTTGGGTTGCAAGGAATGCTTAAAAGTTATCTTGTCCAAGTGCCCAGTAGTGAGCAGGGACATGAACTAGACCAGACTGCTCAGAGCTCTTTCAACCTGTCTTTTCATGTTTCCACAGACTGAGTACTCAGCAGCTGTGTGGGCAACCCATGCCACTGTGTCACTAGCCTGATGGTAAAGCGTAACAATCTTCCTTATATCTCGGGTGACTCTGCCCTCATTAAACTGAAAACCAGTACCTCTTTTCCAGTCACTACAAGCCCTGTTCATCTGTCCCTATCTTTTTTTTCAAGTGCCCCTTTAGGTACTGGAAGGACATGATAAGGCCTCCACAGAGCCTTCTCTCCTCCAGGCTGAACAACCAAAACCCTCTCAGCCTTTCCTTGTCGGAGATGTGCTCCAGCCCTCCTGCCATCTTGGTGGCCTCCTCTGGGCTCACTCCAGCAGGTCCCTGTCCCTCCTGTGCAGGGACCCCAGCTCTGGATGCTCCAGCTGGGTCTCAGCAGAGCAGAGCAGAGGGGCAGAATCCCCTCCCTCCCCTGCTGCCCACGGGGCTCTGGATGCAGCCCAGGACACGTTTGGCTCTCTGGGCTGTGAGTGCCATGGCTGGGCCATGTCCAGCCTCTCACCCACCGGCACCCCCAGGTCCTTCTGGGCAGGGCTGCTCTGGGTCTGTTCATGCCCAGCCTGTGCTGATACCAGGGGCTGCTCTCACCCAGGTGCAGCACCAGCACTTGGCCTTGAACTTTATGATGTTCCCGTGGACCCACTCCTTGAGCTTGTCCAGTCCCTCTGGATAGCATCCCATCCTTCAGGTGTGTCAAAGCACCAATCAGCTTGGTCTTATCATCCAACTTGCTGGGAGTGCACTTGATCCCCATGCCATTGATCTTGATCCCTATGCCATTAATGATCGTATCAAAGAACACTGGTCCCCGTATGGATCCGTGAAGGACTCCACTTATCACTGATGTCCACTGGGACTCTGAGACGTTGACCAGTACTCTGTGATTATGCAGCCAATGCCTCACCACCCAACAGTTCATCCATCAAATCCATCTCCCTCTAATTTAGACAGAAGGATGTTGTGGGGGACCGTGTCAAAGGCTGTACAAAAGTCCAGATAAATGACATTTGTGATCCTTTCCTTGTCTACTCCTGCAGACACTGCATCACAGAAAGCCTCTGGCCTGTCAGGCAGGACTTACCCTTGGTGAAGCCATGCCGGTTGCCTCAATTCACCTCCCTGTTCTCCAAGTGCCTTAGCAGAGTTTCTAGGAGGAAACCAGATCCCATGATCCCAAAGAGGGGATGCTGACAGTCAGTAGTTCCTGGAGTCCTTCTTTCTACTGTTTCTCAAGATAGGTACAATGGCTTCCCTTTTCCAGTCACCTGGGACTTCATCTGACTGCCATGACTTTTCCAGCATCACAGGGAATGGCAACTACATCTGCCACACTAACATGCACTAATCTTAACACAAAACTTACTCACAGGTTACGCAGTAGAGTCAACTCAAGTGCACAATGGCCTTACACATCCGTGTTGAAAGGGTCAAAAGCAAAACAATCCACAATATAAAGAAACCACCCAAGAAGTGAGGAGAGGTAAAAGCAGCAAGCAAGTTGGTTGACTTTGAATTCACATTTCCAGAGACAAGACCATGAAATCAGGCACTCCACTTTTCTGTGAAACTTTGAAACACAACCAGCTAATGGACACAGACTTTGTTGTTACTGCATTTGTGTAGTGTCAAAATCATATTTATCATTTTTTATTTGCATTTTACCCTCTGTGTTTAATTTCAGGGGGCTAGGAGACAGCTAATACATGCTGACAGATGGCAAAGAATGGAGAAGTGACAGACATCTGCTAAAGGGCATCCCTACTCTCACCATACCTGGCACAGACACTACCAGGCAGACATGAGTATCACATGCAGTTGACAGAAAAGCAAATACTCTTGAGACAAGAAAGCAATACCTGACTATTTGGTCACAAGCTACTGAAAGACATGTGACTGGAAATACCAGCTACAGGCATCAGAGGTTTATTTATGCCAAGTTTCGGTCACTGCTCGCTGGACTTTGAGTAGAGCTACAAACTAGAGGAGACTTCTCATTCCCAACAAGTGATCAGAAATGTGCTGTCATCTTGACGCTTCCTCACATACGCAAAGCCAGAAGATTCATTAACGTGTAAAGCAAGGGGAAATAACTTTCCCCATAGACAGTTCACATTCACAGATAGAGGAGGAACTTCCCACTGTACACTCACCACAATCCCAGGAGTACAAGACAGGGCTGTTAATTGTATGAGATGCACAGAACAAATGTAGGATCTCTTTGAACAAGTTTAAAGTCTCTAATAGGAAATGAGAGCTGATGATTTACAGCAAGTCAGCCAAGGCAACACAGCAATCTGCTGAAGAGAGAAAAGCTTTCAGCCAGCATTCAGAAACCAACCTATGGATGCCTTGGAAAAACTGCTTGAGAAATCAGGAGAGAGCATTCAGAAAGGAAGTTTTTAAACACAAATGCATCTATTTGGCCTGCCTGGAAAAACGAAAAAAAAACTGAACTAGATTCCAAGCAAATGTATTCTCAAGCAACTGGAAAAGAATTAGCTTCTTTTATTTAGGTAATTATTTATAGCTCTTATAGTTTTTCATCTTTAACTTTGCAATTAGTGAAAGGATTATATCTTGAACATGTACATGTAGCAAACAGAGCAAAGGAAGCTGAAAAATTACGGAAACCTCTTTTTAGACGTTATTTTAGTCTTCATGATTTCCTGAAACAGTAATGAGGAAGAAAAACCCCAAAACACAGGAATCTCGTATTTTATGTTTTTGTTTGCCGTAAGCCTGTCTCCTACCTAAGTCTCATGAGTTTCTCAATGAAGCCTGAAGCGAAGACTGCAGATTACAGATCATCTTCTGTGACAGACTGTTTCTTCTATATATCCTCACAGCATCAGTCTTTGGTAATTTTGATACCTATCAGAACATACCCTAAATATCTGCACCCCTTAGAAGTTCCCTGCTCATTCATTTTAATTGGAAAAACATTATGGAGACCATTGCATGCAAGTCTAGGAAATTCTTACAAACGGGAATCCTGGCTCTGCAAAGCTCAGGTGAAAGGTCTGCATGATTTCCCTTGAAATTCTATGTGCCTGTATGCTTGTAATAGTTCCCATAATTCTAAATCTACCAGAAAAAGCATGCACCTCTGCAGAACACAAATATCCGAAATATTTGATTTACAGCTGCTCAACTATGAGCACCATGATCCACTGGAGAAGAATAAAGTTATTTCACACCCTGGAATAGTTTTAAGGATAAAAAGTTACTCCACATAATTAAACTGATCATATTATTCATCAAAAAAGAGTAATTGACAGAGAGCTCCATATTTTCTTCAGTATTTTTATAGTAACTAGTACTGCCAAGTGACTAAACCCAAACCTCCTCCTCTATGACAAGAGCATATTTTTGTTTTGTCATTAAGAACAGTGAATCCTCCTGGCACTGCACAGTGATGGGCAATTTATAAATTAAATGCTAAAAGCACTCAGTGCCACAGTCAAGCCCTGATTAAAATAACTGCTATAGTTTGTATTTTTCTCTTGCATTAACTTTAATTAAGTGCAACTCCAATGCAGCAGACCTTGCTGAAGTCAACCAAGGTGTTTTCGATTTAGTCCCAGCTTGAATACCACAACTTCAGCATATGAGAATAAGCAAAGGCATTTTTCGTTAATAGGTCACACACTCAGGAGATGAGAAAGATCTCATAATTAGAGTGTAGAGTTTAACACTTTACTTGTTCAAATGTGAGCACAAAGCAAACAACGTACAGTTATTACAGCACTCATATATGATCTTTCACAATGCTGCAGGGACTTTTTCTGCAATCACTCTATTTTGCTTAATAACAGAGAAGGTCCGTCTCTAAGTCTGGCTGTGGACAAGCACCCTTGGCTGCAGCATGTGCAAAGGGAACAACAATACTGCTGAATCCCTCTTCAGCTCCATGATTATTTGGTCCCCAACAATTTTCTGCAAGGTTGCGTTAACAACCCACTTGTCCATTTATCTTTGCAGCAGAAGCGCCAGAGCTACAAAAGTTATAGAACACAGCAAAATTATTGCAACTCTATAAAACATACAGTCATCTTGCTAGAGTAAGCAAGATTTTTGGGAGCTTGTATTGCAGCAGGAGTTTGTCTCCTGTAAGCAGCTCTACAACCACAACCAGTGCTGGCTGCTGACTGGCTGAGGAGATGAACATATGTGGAGAAAGTAGGCAGAGAGATTCTATTTTCAGCTTATTGCTGTTAAAAGATTGCTTTGTTTATACAGTTAGGCTCTGCATCTTAAGAGCTACTGCATAAAAGCCTCCCCCTGTGCAACTGTGAAAAATAACAGACCATCTCAGAATGTTTAATCATCCAAAATGGAAAAAAAAACAGCCCACTGTCCCTTGCTGGTCAGACCACTGAGCATGGCTTTGGCATGGCACAGAAAGATCTTGAGGCAAAGAAGCAATTTATACACTCTGAGATTTAAGAGCTGCTTCACCTATGCATTCATTCCTTGTAACCCTTGATTCCCTTCTGTGGCACCAACCAACCTGCAGTGTAGGATTTTGTACTAATTCAATCACAACTCCATGCATGAAACTGCTATCTCAGCCAATGAACTTGGGCTAATAACTCTGGCGGAGAGAATATTACCTAAGAAATATGATCTCCTCCATTTACTAGTCCCACAGGACACCATTTTAATATTCCCATGAAATGTTTGAAAACATCACTTCAAGAATCTGAGGAGTTTTTAGTTTTTGTAGAAGCATGTAAAAATATATAAACCAGAGAAGCTATTCAAGCACTGGAGACAGTTTTAGAGTGAATAATTATAAAGTCAACAAGCAAAGGATAACACTGAAAATCTGGAATTTATTTTTTTTTTAAAGTTCAGAACATTTCTGGCTGTTCTGACAAATATCTGGAGTTTAACCACAGTTTTTGAACAACTTTTAAAAGCCATCAGCATAGAAACATATGTAAAACCAAACTGTGTAAGACTGAACATAACAGAAAAAAGGAACTTTAGCAGCAAGTTCGGCCAAGCACTGACAGCCACCATTAGAGATGCTAATATCTGTCCATTAGCTTCTCATCTGCAGGACAAAAGGAAAGATCCAATCCCACTGTTGCTCCTCATCCCACAGCCAGGTGTAAATCACTCTGTACAGATCACACAAGTGCTTTACTGGGAATTACAGTGCAACATTTTCAGATGAAGAAAGATCGTCCTTAAGCATTTGCTTTTGTTCAGTTAATTGGGCGCGATTTTGACTCCACTCCTAATTCCTAATGTTTTCCCTGGCCATCCACACACTTTGATTATGATAAGCAACTTTTGAGGGTAGAGGCGGAATAATTAACAGAGGAAAGGGAAACAGCGAGAGGTGCCACTCACCGTATTGCATTTTGTCCCGCACACCACTTGTCGGTGATTGAGCCACTGGGAGGCAAACACTTTATTGAGTGTTCCGAGGTGAAATTCCCTCTCCTTCAGGAGGCTGGGGAGCTGCTGGGCTGCGTATCCATGCAACAAGCGGTGGTAGCTGGACTCATTCTGCATCCGGACCTCTCTCCCTTTCACGTAGTACACCAGAGACCTTTTCACCGGCGGGAGCCTTTTCCTTTTGTGAACCGAGTGATCCCACCCGTACTGTGGATAATAAATTTGGATAGTGGATAAACCAACTAGAACAAACTTTAAGACACCACCCTTTCAAATTCAGCGATATTCCCAGCAAAACCCTGAACCCTTCCAAACCACCCATGGAACACCGCGCACGGAAATTAACTCGGGAATGCCGATAGAGCCTTTAGCAGCGTGACATTAAACGTAAGTATCTGCTAAAGAAGTAACACGGCGATGATATAACGACAGTCCGTGGGGTTCGGCACCGCTGCCACGCCAAATGCCCACGGGAAAGAGCGGAGCGCTTGGAACCGGAGAGGGGCAGCGCCGATAGCACTCGCCCTCAGCTTGGCAGGCGTAGGGGTGACACCCAGGCGGCTCCCCGATACCGACCGCGGCGCTCGGCCTCCTCCGACCGGGCCAGAGCCATCCAGCCATCATCGCTACGCGGCAGCGACCGGCGAACGGCCGAACCCAACGGGGCGCCGCGAGCCCCGGGGCGCGTGGAAAAAGGGGGGGACTGATCCTGGGACCAGGGGCTCCTCCTCCCCGGTGACCCTGGTACTTGGCGGCTGCCCCTCTCTGAGTGACACCAGGACCGAGGCTGTTCCTCCCCAGGTGACCTCCTCATCCCTGGCTACCACCGGCTACCACCGGGACTGGCTGCCACTCCCCAGGATCCCCGACCCCCCAGGACACCTTCCTTCCGCAAGCCCCGGACAGGGTCACCCCCTTCCTCCCGGGGACAGGCACGTCCGCCCCGCCCCGGGAACCAGCGCTTCTCCCTCTTCCGACCACAGGGAACAAGCGCTTCACCCCCACCACCCCCTCACCCCTTCCCTGCCCCCCCTGGAGACCCCCGGTCCCAGCGGCGGCACCCCCCGCCGCTTTCCGCTTCCTGCTAACTGTTTTCCGGGCCATAGTAGAAGGATGAGGAAGATGTGGATGAGGAGCGGCCCCACATGGAGCGGGACGGGGCGGTTCGGGGCATATGGAGCGGGACCGGGCCCGGGCTCTGTCCGTCAGGCCCCGCCGGCCGCGCCTCACGGCATTTTACAACACCACGGGGTTTAGTTTTTTTGGTGCTTTTTTTTTTTTTTTTTTTTTTTTTCCCTTCCCCTTTTTACGACAGTTGCGTCGCAGCTTTGCGGCGGCGGCTCCGCCCCGCCCGGGCACTTTGTTGCCTAGCAACCGGACCGCAACCTCTGCCGTTGCCATGACAGCGAAATCAGCGGGACTAGGTATGGCGTCCCCTTGCGGCAGGGCGAGCTTAGTACAAGGTGGACGTTTGGGAATCTCCCCAGGAAACGGAGATATTCCCAAACCCTTCGCGTTTGATCAGACTCTGAGCTCCCCAGGAAAGCCAAGACACTTGTGACCGACCAGTCTGTCAGGGTCCCACTATAGGGTCAGAATCACAGAATCAATTAGGTCGGAAAAGACCTCTAGTATCACCCAATCCAACCTATGAACACCACCCGGTCAACCAGAACGTGGCACTGAATGCCATGTGCAGTCTTTTCCTAAAGATCTCCAGAATGGCGACTCCTCCACCTCCCTGAGTAGTTCATTCCCAATGTCTAATCACCCATTCTGTGAAGAAATTCTTCCTAATGTCTAACTCTTCACTGAACTGTCCACTGGATCAGAAGGTGATTCAACTGACTTATTCAGGGTCACGTGGAAACACAAAAACCCCTTTGAGGGTTCCCACGCCTTTAGCTGGTCTCTTGGCACCCCAGGAAAGATCCAGGGATGCACACCAAAAGCATTAGAGGCCAGAAGGCATCTCCAAGGCCCCCACAGTTGAGTATTTTACCCACTGTTAACACTCTTGAAGGACAATTTACAGAATAATAATATTTTATTAATGTAATAGAAAACTGACAGATTGAGGTGCAAATATTGCTGGTGATAGTATCTGGCTGCAAAAACGTATTCAGAGCAAACAAGATAAACAATCACCGTACATAAGACTATAGTTTTGACAGGTTCAGCCTGACCAGTCAGTCAATCCCAGAAGTTACAGTGGAACCTTCCCTAACTTCTCCCCATTTTAAACTTAATTTTATACTATTTTTGCACTACCTTGAGTAACTCTGGTCATGTTCAGTGTGGGGTAGCTGTACCTTGCAGGTGGGTAATGTCAGTGTCACACCTGAGGTAGCCTCTGGAAGGGAGGTGGGCATTTGTGATCTTGCCGCGGTAGCTGGTTCAGCAGCAAGGCATCTCCTTTTCCTCCTTGGTTTTCAGCTGCTAAACAGTTTATCTGCACTACTGAGTTCCCCCTCTTGCCAGGATTACAACAGAGCCTGGCCCTGGTGTCTCCATTCCGCTCCACCCTCCCTTCAGTCCCCTTTAACATGGATTGTGTGTGGGAAGTTGGGCATGCTGACCACATCCCATCCAGAGAGTCATAACTGCACTTCACCCTCTGTTTTCTGTACTAACTTCTGTTAGAATGTGAATATAACTCTCTGTTTTTCTCTAATTTTATCCCCAGTCATTTTCCCACACATTCCACCTGGGAAATCACTTATTGCTGGAGAATTAAAGAGATAATACTGCATTTGCATTTCACTGCACCCCTTTGAGACCCATGTGGAAGGATGTCTTTTTCTGATGTCCACATGGCTCATACACTCTTTTTCTATGTTTCAGAGGCAAAGCTTCATGTGATCCAAACCCAGCAATTGCTACTTGCCAGTGGTATTGCAGAGTAGAGAAAACATGTGATATGCAGACAGACTTTGAGAAAATGTCAGCTTCTGACCACCTGACATCTGATGCTGCCTCAAGTCATATGGAATCAGTACACATTTTCCTAATACAACATTGTTTTTATGACCTTGAGTGTTTTCATCCAACCCCAAAGATAAAGGTGCTGTGAGAAAGCAAACTGAAAAAGAAATTATAAATTAACCTCTCAGGCTTTCCTCTGAGGATAAAAGCTGTAATTCCAGTTTGGCCATTTGCAGTCATAATTTACCATGATTAACTCCTTTCTCCACATCCTCCCTCACATACACAACTACCACGCCCACTTTGGACAAAACCCCTCCATTTCGGAACAAGGATGGCTCAAAAGGCTGAAAACCCAGACGGAATGTCCCCGAAGTCCCTTCGGAAGGTGAGGTAGCCATTGCTGCTGAGGGAAGAGGCAGAAGGGTGTGGGATGGCATGGCCTCTGTGTCCCACCCACCTACATCCAGCCCCTTGGGGAGCCCTGGCACGATGCACAGCTGCGAGAGGGGCAGGAGGCGCTGGAGGAGCTCCCGGGCAGGGCAGGAGCTGGGGACAGACCTGCAGGCAGCACAGGGACAGAAACAGGGTAAAGGGACAGTGACAGAGACAGGGTAGGGATAGAGATGACACAGGGAATGGGACAGGGTCAGAGGCAGGTAAAGGGATAGGGACAGTGGCAGGAGCAGCAGGAGAGGCAGGGAGGGGGCAAGACAGAGGGGAGAGGAAACAGGCAGGACTAGGGACAAGGGCAGAGACAGGGACAGGGGCTCGAACAGCGATGGAACCGGGGCAGGGTTAGGGATGCAATACGGACAAAGGCTGGTAAGGGGATGAAAGAGAGGCAGGAATGGGACAGGGACAGGGTCAGTGGTTGGCAAAGGCAGGCGACAGCGACAGGAACGGAGACACGGACGACACACGGAAACTCCCTGGCCCCGCCCCGCGAAGAGGCGTGGCTCCGCCTTCGCCCCGCCCCCTCCCTGTTGCGGTGGCGTCACCATCGGCCGTTCCCGATTGGCCCGGCAGGCGCAGGTGACGTCACGGCATGACGCCATCCCGCCGGCGGGGCCCAGACAAGATGGCGTCGCCCTGTTCCGGCGGCGCCGAGCGGGGCCCGTAGGGACGGCGGGCGGTGACTGCGGGACGGCGGAACAGCGGGGCCGGGGGCCGCAGGTACCGGGCTAGACTGGGGGGATGCAAGTACTGCGTGGAGCAGTGGGGCTGGGTCGCCGCAGGTACGGGCGGGGACCGCGGGCGCCGCAGGTACCGGGCAGGAGCAGCTGGGGACGGGCCGCGCCCCTTCCTTTTCTCTGGGAACGGAGACCCTTCGTTCCTGCTCTGAAGAGCCGCTGTGAGGTGCCAGCACTCGGCCCTGGGCTGGACTCGCGAAGCAAGGCGGGGTGACACTCCTGTCCCACAGGCTCCTGCTTTCCAGCAGTTTCCGAGACCGCCGGAGTCAAGGGAATGTCTTTCTGCCTAGTAACCCCTGATGAGTTTGCCCGGTGGCTGTTGAGATCCGAGTAAGCTGTTGGTGTCTGTGATGTTCGGAAGTGTCTCTTCACAGTAACTAAATCAGTGAGGAGCCAAAACAAACATCTGATTTTCTTTGGGGGTGTGGTGTGTGTCGAGTCTGCCTTCAGGTAACTTGTTAATTTCTGCCTCTTGTGCTGTGCAAGTCACGGTGCTCATCTTCCCTATGCTGCTTATGACTTTACTGCTAAATCACGGAGTATTCACTTTTTGTCATTGTCTCCTTGTAGGCTAAAGATCCAGTCATCTTTATTTCATGGGTTGTAGCCCTACACTTCTCTTTTTATGCTTGTCACCTATTTCTGGATCTTTTCCAGTTATCTATTCTGCTTTACACGACATCTTTCTCATAGTTTGGGATGCAAACATTCCATGCATGTATACATTGGTATAAGAATACTTCAGTTTAGTTATTTGTAACTTTCTGATAGTACTTTGTGTTCCCTTTAGCTCAGTTTTTACTAGAAGTAAGACATCCAGTGCAATTATTTATTTCTTTGTTTATATTTAGTATAATTGATGGGCTGTCTTCCTGTGTTTTGATAACTCAAAATTTATCCTACTAACGGATACGATGTTTTTTGGTTTTTTTTTAATTAGTAAAAGAAATTACAATAGATGGAAAAGAGTAGCCACCTTATCAACTGTTTTTATTCCCCACATCATTAGACATTCCAAAGAAGTGAAAAAAGCCTGGTCATACAGAAATGTTATGACACTGATGATGTCTCATTCGGGTGGAGATAAGCAGATGGACTCTGTCACTTGGCTGTGGAACTAATAGCTGCCCATGTGTTCATGTTGTAAAATGTATTCATGTTAGATTTAAGCACTTTGAGGTCGATATTCCTACATGACTCACTTTGGCAAGTGTGTGTTGCCAAACTAAGGGGCAGCTGAGTTGTGCTTGGTGATGTAACTTCAGCGGCTGTGCTGCTGATGGAAGGCTTGCTCCATCCCACAGCCTGTTAAGGGACTAAGAGTCTTTTGTGTGAGGTTGGTGAGAGGGATCTTACTCCCACTCCAGCTGTGATCTAGGGTGTTGAGGAAAAAGAGGAAGTGCTGCAATTAGCCAGACCTCTTCCTCACCTTCCCTTATCAGCCTTGAGGTATGGAACTTGCTGTCCCTGTGCAGGCACTCCTGCAACTGCTGGTTTCCTGGCATTTTTCAGGCAAGAGTGGGGAAAAACGTATTTTAGTCTCCTTTCCTTTTCTCCGTAGGGAAAATCTGTGTAGCTGTGCAGCAGCCACGGGCAGTAGGGTGGGCTAAGGTGCTCCCTGTGGCAGCAGCAGAGTCGTGTGCAAAGTGGCGTTGGGTTACAGCACCACGAAGAACTGCTGCTCAGTGACTTCAGTTTCCTGTACACACAGAGCTGCAATTCAGATGTGTCAGTGGTTCTTAAGGTTACCGTTGCCACTGGGTGGCAAAAACCTTAATTCTAAGGCGAGAGAGACAAGAAAGTATGTAATTTTTAAACAGCTTTCACAAATTTGTGGGTTTAGTTTCAGAAACAAAACTGAAAGCTATGGTTCTTTCCTTGCCTCACCACCTGTACTTAGCCTGCATGTTTTATATCTCCTTTTATTTTTTGTTTTTTTTTTCCTGTGCATGCCCTTTGGAACAAAGGAGTCAGGGAAGGAGTTTCTGCTACTAAAGTGCTATTCAAGCATGAGCTGAAGCAAAGGGACATGAAACTTTATAGGGAAAACCAAGAAACTCTCAGATCTAAGTTATGTGACTCTGTAAGTGTTAGTTTCTCTTTAATGAAGAGAACTTACATTTTCAGAATATTCAGAGTGTATACAGGTCAGCCTGGAGATTTCCTGTATAGTTTATGTTGATGGACAGAAAAATTGTACTGGTGAAAAATCATCAAAAACACTTGGAAGAGCTCCATCTCCATTAATCACATGATGTTTTGTTATCCTCGAGACAAAAACCTGTAACTGACAGAATGGAGTCAGGTTTCTGGACCAATCCAGCCTCATCTGTCACACTGTGACAGCTGGAGCTGTTTTGGCTGGTGCTGGTAGCAGAAGTGCTGTAATGACACAGAAGGTGACACCGTACTCATCCTCTTTTTAAATTTGTGTAAGCTTATGGTTTCCTGTTGCTTTCCTGTTGCTTTCTCAAACTGTAGGGATCAAAAATTTCATTGTCCAATTTAGTGAATTGATAATTGTTGTTCATATCCAGTCTCTGTATTATGAGTTTTTAACAGCAGTCTGTTCCCATATTTTACAGTTGATGCTGGGGTTGAATATTTTGATAAATTGGTCTTTGAGAAATTTAGTTTTCCTTATTACACAGGCCTTCTGTCTAAGTTTTCTGGTATTTTGTTTCTAGCATAATCTCTCCCAGTCTCTTCAATCCCAAATTCCAGAGTTTCAGCTGTCATTTTACAAGGATCTCTACCTAAGGGCATGATTATCTATTTAAAATTGATCAGTGCAATTCAAATCAATGTCAGCATAAGGAAGGTCTAGTGGAGCCATAATTTGAGAGCTCTGAAGCTGTTTGTGAAAACAGTTCTTTGAAGGAAAGGCAAAGAGGGGTTGTTTACAATTTATAAATAGTTCTCTTGTTTGAAAAAGTAGGTTTTTTAGGATGCATCAAAGGTTGGTTTCTCATCCCTGCATTGTGTGTGCTTAAGCTGATGTCTGGGAAGGCAAGGCTGTTGATCTTGCAGCACATACCACTCTGCGATCGACCCTTGGGATTAGTGCAGTTGATCGATACGAGCCTGAGCTCGCGGTTGTTGTGTGTTAACTACTTAGGTGGGTAATCCTCTCTGGTATGCAAGTGCATTGCTTAATGCTTTGACCCTCTGACTCGGTTTGAATAAGCTCATGTTCTGTGTCCCTAATGACCTTTTGCAGTCAGTAGTCTTGTGCTGAGGTCTCCATCAGAACCTGAGCACTGGGGGCTTTCCCCTCTCTCAAGACGTTAGATTTTATTCCAAATCCTTTTGTCCAAAGGCTTTTTTCTTAAATGTTAAGAAATGCTGTCTTTCCTGTGAATGGGAATTTTTAAAGGACAGACCGTGTGTCCAGACTGGATTTGGTTTGTGTTTTTTCAATTTTTGAAAGCTACAAGGTCTTTCCAGAGTCCCTTAAGCTTGCAATGTACTTGAAACATAGAAATACATCAAAAGGGAAACACAATATCTTTGCTCTAATTTAGATTTAGATCTTCCCTTCTAGAAGGACAGCAGATTGGTTCAAAATACCATGGTGCATTAGTAGTGTTACACTTTGTAACTGACTGAGCTTGTTTTATCTCAGCTGCATTTTGTATCAGAAACTCTTAAAGGATAGTAACATTTTAAATCAGAAGAAGGTGAGTCCTATCCAAGATGTTGTCAGTTCTTCATCTGGAAGATTATCTGTATATGAGAACAATTAATATATTTACCTGTTGATGGTTGATATAATGGAAAGTAGTAGTAGAGAGTTGTGAGCTCTTGTCTGGTCTGAGTAACTGGAGCTCAGCATTTTTTGGTAATTATCTACTAGATTATGTGAAATAATTTATTTTTAAGCCCCTTTCTTATATATATGTTTGTGCTTGTACCATTTGTCATTTTTAGGCTAGCTGCTGATGAAGCCATGACTGAAATGACTGCTGAGATTTACTCCTGGTTTTGGGACGGTGTGTTTCAAAGGGTGCCAGTTGTGCTGTGTCATGTTTTAGCCCTGTGCCTAATTTAGACACAGGGAAATGCTTGTGTGTTCAATTTGGTACACCTCATAAATTCTCAGTGCTAAAATAAAACTAGATTCCTAGTTTACTGGTACCCTCTGAAGTACCTGTTGTTAAAACTTTGTTTCCTTCTGTGATGCAGCAAAGCCACACTGGGTTCCACCCTAATGACTAATACCATCATGCATTGTCCTGTGTAATAATTTGACGTAGAAATATCAGAGGCACATGTAGCAGGGAAGGGACTCTTGAATAAAATCACCATTAATCATCTGGAATAAAACTGCTTGATGATTGAAAAAGGGCAGAAAAGCTTTATGCTGCATAGCCTCCAAGAAAAGAATGTGTTCTTAATCTTTTAATTAAGTATTATGTCACCACAAGCAGTTTGTTGACAGTCTGTTTGACTTACTCGTAGAAAACAGGTGAAGGATTATTTAGTTTCATTTTGCTTGCTGTGTTTGTAATACTATACAAAAGAACTGTTTCCAAAAAGTACCTTTATATTCTCTATTAAGAAGAGAGGGAGAAAAAAAAAGTACCTGTAGTTAGAGGCTTCATTCTTGCTTGTGGAAGATACATGTTTTCTGTTTACTTACCTGGAAGTAAGTGCTTAGTAATTTAGTGTCTCTTTTGCAAAGAAAATCCAAGAAAAGACAGTAAAAGTCTTGTTGCTTTTAACTAACACTGTTATTTATTTCTGAATTTGTATGTAAAAGGAGAGCTATCAAATTCAAGTGTGAATATAAAATATTATACTGTTACGGTCTGTAATCTCATCTGTGTGAAGGTCTTAAACTGGAAAAGCCTTATTAAATGCAGCTTACAGAATCCACAATTTATTATAAGATGAAAGATAAATGAAGGAAGGTGAAGGTGAAGAAGTTGGTTTTGGCACAAATGGCAAGGTGATCTGAGCTGCTTTTGAAGTTGGGCATGGACTCTGGAAGCTGTTGGCAAAATGACTATGATGGCTGTTTTTTTGACATGGTAATGTCACCCTCTTCATACTGAACTCCCATATTGCATATGCAGTTATTGTACAGTTCTGAAAGTCTGTCTGTCTCTGGGGATGTTCTGTGTTACAGTATTGGAGATGAACACTTGAAATGTAACCATATTTAACGCAAGGGATCTGGCTGTACTCTGGATAAATTGGTTTTACCGAGTAATGGAAAGGATTTCTCATTTTCCCTTCATGCTGGGAGAGAAGCTGTGTATCCTTTATATGCCAGTCTTTATTCAAGGCAAATTTCTCCTGTAATTTTATGTTCCTGCAGGAATCTGAATGTGATTCTCATGTTCTGTTGTTAGGCAGCACTGGATTAATTTCCTAAAGTAGGCTGGATTGCATCAGGCATATGGGTTATGAGAGGGGCAGGCTGGGACTGATTCTCAGGTAACAGGAGACAATCTGATAGCTCAGAGGAGGAATGGTCAGCCCACAGTATTGGCACTTTTCTTCATAAAAAAAAAGTCATCTTGCTGTCATGTCACGGTTATTATGATGGTCCACTGAGAGAGATCTTTGTGCTGTCAGCAGTCCTCAGTCCTGTGTTCTTGCCAGCCTTAAATGTTTGGAGAGGAGAAACTGTGGGATGACCCTTGGGTGGTCATGGAGCAACTTCATCCAGCAACCTACTCTGGTCTAGTTATAAAATAAACTAAGGCTAGATTGCGGAAAGTAAGGCTAGAAGCTGAGTCAGATCTGCCAAAATGTCCTGAGAAAATTAAGCTAATGCATCTTTGAAGGCTTCTTTTTGCACATAAAATGAGCCATTTCTGTTTAGTTATTCATTGCTTTAAGTGTTCTGGGGCTTGCATTCATTACTGTATCTGCTGAAGAACTTCCTGATGTGCAGGGAAAAAGTTTATACTACTCAGTGAGACAGACTATACAGTATATAACAAAATTACATATTTAAATAAATTGGAAGTAGTAACTTATAAATAAAATTTGGACTACACCAAATTTCATATTCAAATCTGAAGTGAATCCTTGGGGCTTTTATAGTGAGATGAAAAAGACTGAATAGGAGTAATTTGGTAGGGAATGGATACTGGTCCAAACTTGAGAGGCTGCAGTGAGATTCCTGGGGTAGCTGTGGGTTTGGGATTTGGGAAACACAGGTTGTGTTCTGACTTTGCTGCTGGCTGAACTGGATGACTGTGGGCAAACTGCTTCAGCAGTTATTCCTCATACCTGCAAAACAGAGCAGTTTCACTGCTGGTTATGTGCCTTGACAGGTATTCTGGAGTCTCTTATAAGAGTTACGAGGTGCTGAGCGTGTAACGAAATTTCTGCAAAACTACTTTCCCCTCAGGGGAAAGAAAATGAATGAGAAGTGTGTAGTTCCTGGCATTATAAATATCCTGTAGGTATCTAGATTTCATCTGAAAGCAGTGTCTTTCCTTGTCTTTGGTTTCTTTTCTATTTTCCATTCCACTTGGGCACTGAGAGTTCAGTATCCATATGCCTTTACTGTTGGGAGGCTTGCAAATTGTGTGCGTATGTGTGTGTCTCCCCTACTACCTTGCCAAGTCTGTGGATTTTGCTCTGTGCATTTATGATAGAAATTTTACTTTCTTAGTGCAGACTCCTTAAGGAGTAGTACACTACTCCTTAAACTTCCCTGCCCAAACATTAACTGCAAGTAGGGTTGCAGTGCTGGGAGGGCAGACTTGTTGTCTTGCACAGAGGGAAAGCACACCCCTTCAGTTTGTTTTAAGTAAGGAAATTTAAATCTTAAGGCTCAATTTGAATGGAAACAGTAGGAATTAAGGTGGGTGGGTGAGGGGATTATTTTATTATGCTTAGGGATCTACTGAGTACCTTCTGTGAATGTGGCAGGGAGGGAGGAATGACATCTGTGCTATAAAAAGGCTTTCTGAAGCAGTATGTGAAGGGGAGTGAAGCAGCTGGAGCATCCTTGAAAGGTACATCTCAAGGACTGAGTATTTGCTCTGCTTCCCTTTTTGGAGGGTGGGGATTGTCTGCATGTTTGTGTATCTTCACTGCTAGTAACCTCAGCTGTAGCAGTTGCACACAGAGTAAACCTTCTTTAACAGATGTATAGTATCTCTTTGGTTTTTCCTTCTTGCTAGTGGCTTCCATTCCTGAATTTTTCAATGTAGTTGGATTACAGGCTGAACCATATTTCCATTTAAGTAGCCCCTAATAGAGGGGCATTTGCTATTTGAGAACTACAAAATGAAGAGATTGCAAGGAAGATGTTTCTGCTCAGGACTGAGTATGCTGCCCTCAGGTAGTGTGGGCCCATGAAGTTTTCTAATATAAAACACAGCAAGCAGCTCATTTACTTATCATGCTCTTGTTTTGTAATAGATCCACTACAGCTGAGGGCAGCCTCAGTTTCACTTCACCGCTCAGAGGTAATTTTTTGTTTTCCTACACTAGACGAGCTTACTCAAGGCAACTTACCTTCCAGTGTTCCAAATTAATTCAGATGAGGGTACTACTAGTTTGCTGAGCTGTTCAAGTGTCTGCTACTGTTTTCATGTACAGAGCATTTATTTTTTTGATAGCTCAGCTTCTGATGTTTCTGTTACTATGTGTTTTTAAAGGGCAGAACATCATCTTTATACCAGTTCTAGCCTCTCCTAAAGTTTACAAGCCATTGCAAGAAATAATTAAGATGTTACTATTTGCTTTAAATCGGTTTCCTGCTCTTAATGCTCTGTTATGCATCAGTTCCTTGTTAATTAAAACAAGTTAATTTTTTTAATTTATAAACATGACTTCTGGTAGTGAAATTTAATTTGGTGTTGTTTACCCATAGTATTACCCATAGTATTTCCCGTCTAGCTCATCTTTTTAATGCAGTCATTCAGTCCTATTTGGACTGGATGGGATGACTTGAAAGTAGGATTGGCTGATGTCTGGAGATGAAATGAGATTGGTTTTTAGGCACTACTGCAATGGGACCGTATTTGCTTGATGCATTTTTTGAATTTCAGTTTGACTCCTTTGTTTTGTTGAGTTGGTCAGGTAAGGAATATGTCCTTGATGAGGCCTCAGCTCACAGAACATATGACAGTAACTGAACTGAATGTTCATAAACAGTGATAAGGGTTTGTTTTCTTCCTGGTCTTTTAGTTTCATCCTTTAGTGTAGCAAAACCTGGCATTTTTTCAGATGTGTACTTCCATCTATGCTTATTTTCTTGTCTCAGTCTTGATAAGATGGGTTAGATGAGGATAGATGCCTGTTGGCTAAACAGGAGTGACACATGATTTGAGGACAAAATGAGTTGGCACTGAAAGTTGAGACTTTACCAGTGACATGTTAATGTGTTGGAGAAATGCATAAGCCCTAGAAAAAGTCAAATAAACTTGTGAAGAATGTCACACCCGTGGCACCTAGAATGCAATTCAGGTTTCTCACATTAGCGCTGTCAAGGCAAAGGCAAACCCAGCCGCAGGAGGTATGCTGTGAAAATCAGTGAGATTTAAGATGCTATGAGCTTACATTGTCACTTCACAAAAGAGTGCTTTGGAGACTGCACTTTTCCAGATGTCTCAGTTGCTTCAGGAGTATGAAGTGTTTAGGACTTTTCCTTCCATGTATCTCAAAGTATGTATTTGGAGAAAGATTTAATTTATGGTAAATTGCGGTGTTTCCTGGAAAATGGAAACACTGAAAGATGAAACGCAAAAGGGAAGATTGAGATTGAACATAAGGAAGAAAAGAAGGTGATGAGGAATTTAACAGGTTGCCCTGGGAACCTGTGGGTAACTCATCCCTGGAGGTGTTCTAGGACAGGTTGGATGGAGCTTTGAAAAACCTGATCAACACCCTTGCCTGTGACAGAGTGTGTGGACTAGATGGTCTTTCAAGGTCCCTTTCAACCCAAAACATTCCATGATTGAATCAAGTGAGTTTGCAAGGACTTTATATACTTATAACATGGCTCTTTTACTTGAGAGAAATAAGATGTATTAGTGGGAGACAGGGACATCAGATGGCAGAAATAGTTTAACCATTTTAACCATATGATGGAAGAGATCCTTTCAGGAATGGGAGATGGCTGTTGTTGGTCTGATGTGTATTCAGACTGCTTGGGCTGAGCGTGCAATCAGGGTCTGAAACAGTAGTTCCCATGCTGAATATCAGTATTTCAGCCTGCTTGCTGGTTTCTTTGGAGGTGGAATAGTTAATATGTTTTTTTTTCTATCAGTACCATGCTGAATTTTCCTGGGAAGATATTAAATGTGTGGTAAGAGTGGGTAGTGCATGTGACCCAAGTATAAAGGAAAAATTGATGCATCTATAGTAGTATAACACTGTTCTCATTATTCTTGTACAGTGCAAGATGAGCATATTTTGGCTGAGATCCAATACATGGAACTGCAAGTGATGTTTGACCTGCTGGCAGATCTTATTTTTCCATTTAAAAACTTTGGCCAACTTGATTTCTTGATAGATTTTTTTTTTCTCCTTTGTTAAAGTAATTCCATAAGTGTTAGTATTTCACCAAATTTATAACCAAAACCATAATTATCAACAAATGTTATAATTTATCTTCTGAGCTTTAACAGGGAAAAGATGACAACTTTACGGATTTCTTTAGAATGGATTTTTTACATAGTCATTTAATTGTTGTAATGTATTGAAATAAATTAAAATCTGGTTAATAAATAAATATTGAAAATTAATGAATACAATTGCTTTATGTAACAAAATAGTTTGAGTTTTTGTATTGGTATTGGGAGAAGGTCCTGGTATGGTCAACAGACTTGAACTTATTTCTAAGTAATACCAGATCAGCTACCTGTTACCTCTCTTGGTTAAAGAGCATAAGAACAAAAAGCTTGAAATTGCAGAGGTTCTATTCTTTTTAAATTTAAAAGAGTACGTTGTGATTAATGGATTAAAAGCTGTTTTACTTTGTTGTGCTGGCAGCATTTTGAGAGTGTCTGTCTAGCTCTCATTCATAACTGGGACAAGTCTGAAGTATTAATAATACTGAAGTACTTCAGAATCAGCTTGTTACATGTTGAAGTACCACTGCAACAAATAGAGCAGCATTTTAATTAGTTTTTGATATTCTGGGTTGCAGGCATACATTCTAAATGTGTGGGCTATTCCACTGCTTTTTCATGCATCTTTACCAAAAGAACAAAGTAAGTGGGCTATTTCATTGTTGAAACTAGCAATTAGAAGTCTCTCTCACTCAAGAAGGGTTGTGTTGAAATATTAGCTTTCTTCTAAAGTTCTGTGATTAACGAGGAAAGTTAATGCACATGCCTGGCTCTGGTTAGTGCTAAAATTGCTTAGAAAAAACTGACTCTTTTGTAGTAGTATGAAATCTTATGGTAATTAAGCTGAAGTAGCTACACTTGTTGATAGTTACCAGATGCTTACCATCTGACAGTTTCAAACTCTCAAAACTGGTAGGTATTTGCTATTCAAACTTTAGATATAGGAAAATAGGAATTAAAAACAGTTGCTCTGCTCATCAAATTTGGGATTTATTTCACTGGATTGAGATTATTGCAGCCCTCACTGCTAGTATGAATCTTGGGTTGTATTTTTCTTTTTTCCTGGAATATAGGAATTGCATGGCACATTTATATTTTTAGAGATAGATATATATATATCTCTAAAATTTGTCTTGCTTCTTTCGTGCCTCAAGGAGGGGAAGTTAGTCCTCTATTTCTAGTTTATCATTCTTTTTGTTGGTGGTGTTGTAGTTTGTAGATTAGTGAAGCTCACCTTGAAGTAAAAAAAAAAGAAAACACATCTCTTTTCTCTCAGCTCTTTTGTCTACATGATCTTTAAATAACTTGGGTAAAAATCACTAAATTGCACATTGTAATTTCTGGAAAGAGTCCTTTTTAAAAAGGTCACCCATCTGCATGCATTTGCTGCCAAGTTAAATGTGAATTTAGAATAGGTGCATCCTCCATGCTGTTGTTTGGCATGTCAGTGTCTGACTAAAGGAAAAACTTGCCTTGATCTGCTTTGACGAAAGGGCTGGCTGTAAGTACTTTTCTGTTTCCTCGTGCTGCTACCTGTGAAACTTGTATTTCTAGGGCTTTGTGTGGTGTATAATTTTCAACTGTGTTAGAAATCTGTATGGCTGATAAGTCACCAAGTGACTAAAAAAATGGTATATTAGTGTGCTTCATTTCCACAGCCATTGTAGGGTTGTCCCTGATTTCTGGGTGAGGTGTATGGCAAATTATGCTTCAAACACATAGTCAGGATCTTAAAAGAGGAATGGAGCTGTCTATTATCAGCTATGAACCTTAAATTCATAACCAGTCAAACAGTAAGTACTTGTAACGAGTCCAGTGTCTCTAATGAACAAAGTGGGACATGACATGAGGATAACTGGAACTGCAGGTATCTGATGTCAGGGCCATGAATCCATATGGAATGACAGAGAGATGCCATGCCTTTCTGAGAGTGTGTGTAAGCCTCCAACAGAGAAGTCCGGGAGCAAAAGGTTGATTGTCCACTCTGTCATGTTAAGCTATGGCGCAATTTGAAGAATCAATGTCTCCTGATGTTTATTCGCGTTAGGAAGATGCAACTGAACATCTACATGAAAACCTTCATAGTGGATGTTATGACTATCACTAGTGTTGTCTTGTAATCCAGTGATCTGCACATAGTCCTATTTTTCAGGGTCTTCTCTTCCTTTCATTCCTACTGATGTATTTGAAAAATGCTTTAGAAAGTGCCATTTTACTTGGTCTTGTCCCTCTGCCCCTCAAGCATTGCACTAGTAACAACAAACTGCATTTGTTTGATGTAGACTGTTCAGATTTAGGTCACTCATCACAGCTGCTTTAACTGTTGATCCATAGGATATGTATGCTGCAGGGATACATCACACCTCCCTCAGATCCCCTCTTGTCAGTGTAAGCCCTACTCTGAATGGTTAAATGTAGGATGATGACCACTTGTATTTGTATCCCAGAAGATGAAGATATCATTAGATCTGTCTTAACTGGTGTCCCTTGAAAATTGGGTAGCAGCTTCATAAGAGTGTTGGCTTGGAGGAGGTTTTGGTTCGTTTATGTCAATCTTAAAATTGACCAAGAAATTTAATTTACTTTATCTTCTGGATTATGGTAGCGCTACAGAGGAGTTACTGTAGATAAAGCTAGAACTTACTTTTCTGTTAGACTGGTGATAGCTTTTTTTTTTTCTTTCCTTTGTGGGTTTTTGGTTTTGGGGTCTTGGTTTTTTTTTTTACTTTGTTTTTTTTATTGTTGTTTTGCTTGATTAGGTATTTGGGGGGGGATGTTAGTGTTGTGGGCATGTAGTTGCATTATGTCACATGTTGCATTACAAGTTCATCCAGACAGCTGTTACCAGGGGCTCAACATCATTGTGCTTTATTGCAAGGGGAGTACCTTCACATGCTCTTGTTTGTAGAACTCTTAGAGGTACAAAGCAGAAGCAATTGCTGCAGGTTTTGGGGTGATGTCATCTATTTGGATACTACAGTAAAAATATGGAATCTGTTTTGTACTATAGTGAAGTTGCTGGCTTTTTGCTGAGAGATCTGAGCTGTGTAGCAGTGGTTGAACACTTACATAGATGGGAAGCTTTGGTATGAGAAACTTAACTTTTTTTTTGTCTTAGCAACAGACACTGTTGACTTCTAGTTTTGCTTTTTGAAGCTATATATACAGAATCCTGTTGGTTATAGCCCTTCACTTGCACTGAAGTTAAGTTGTTACAGTGAAAACTGAAAACAGTCTAAATTTTGAACACCTGTGACCATTAGAAACCAGTCAGTTGAATCAAAGTGATTTTTACTTTTTTCTTTACTGTAAGATCACTAGTGCATTAATGTAATATAGGCAGGAAAAAATGTTTTACATTTTTAGACTTCTGTTTTTGTAGTTTTCAGACTGAATGGCACATTCTTAGTTGTGTGTAGACTACCCAATGTGTATTAGCAGGTAAAATGAAAATTGCAAGATAGATCTTTCTCTGAAAACCATAGATGTGCTGATTTGATTATGGTTGATAACTTGAGGCATTTTTGTTTCCTTTCACCCATAAGTTATTCACTTTTCATTTATCTGAATTTCAGGTGGAAATTACTTGAGGGAATTAACATGGTCTGGGATCCAGACATGTTTGCACCCCAAACTCAGGAACAGAGCAGCAAGAGAACAGTTCTTCCAAATAGTTAAATTGGTTTGAGTTATCATGAATAAAGCAATTACAGGTATCATTAGTGTAGGATACTTCCAACTTGCCTATTCAGAACTCCTTCAGAAGAAAAGGAATGAAAATATAAACTCAAGGTAAAGTAGAAGAAACATTGAAATAATAGCAAAAAAACACCTCAACTTCCCGGAAGCTCTTCATGAGTCACTCTTTGTAATAATTTTTTGTTCTCTTCTGTTGATTAGACTCCTTTTGGCATTACCTACTTGAACCAAGTAATGCTTTTCTGTGTCCTCCATGTGTAGCAGCACAACTAAATGCCATTCAGGTTTAGGTGATGGCATGCACAGTGGATTGCCTTGGTCATCTCTGTGTCTGCAAGCCAGTCCAACTCATCACCTCTCTGTACCAGTTGTTGCTGTCATCAGTTTCGCCTTGCCACTTCTGTTTCTGCATCTTTGTGGTGTTTGTTGTTGTGGTTGTTTCCCTACCCCTCTCCCCTTCTGTCATGATCACTCTGAGGTCCTCTGCCCTCATCCTGGGCTCTTGCTATGCTGTGTTCCTCTGATTGGCTGGTTGTAAGAATGTTGACTTGCTGCCTCAGTGTTACTAAGTAAAAAACTATACAGATGGATGGACAAGAGTTCACATAAGGTTGCTTCAGTTCCTTTCTTTATAACCTTTAGGTACTTACCTGATCTTCTCCATGGACAGCTGGCCAGAAGCAAGAACAAGGGAGTGAGGCTAGGGAGGTCTACATTTATGGAAGACAGCTTGTAGGTGGCTGTAAGAACACCCTGTAGTATGATGCAACTGACTGGTTCCTCTAGAGCCGGAAAGGTGCTGAAAAAGCTTTTTTGTCCTCTTAATTTACAGTGTGCAGTAAACTATCAGGCCAAAGTCCATGTGTTGTTACCAACAATGCCCTTCAGCATCTTGTTTTGGAGTGTGGAGATCAAAGGGAACAGTGGTAGGGCTGGACTTGTCCATCATCTGATTTGGAATAAGTCCAAATTTCAAATTAAATTTCAAAATGAGTGGTAACAAAAATAAGCAAACCTTTACTGCATGGTATAATTAATGTTCAGAAAATGCCCAGAATCATAGTAACAACATGAGTAACCACCTAACTGGATGCAAATATTGTTTTCCCAGCCAGGATGACAGAGCAACAGCATCATACTTGTAACAGTGGTCCCTGACAAGCCTGTCAAATCTGATTAGACATAAGACATTATTTTAATTAAACCTTCTTTGGGAAGGGGGTGATGAAATGTGGCTGGCAGCCTGTTCTTATGTTACTGAGTGTGGTGCTTAACAGTTTTGTCTGCTGACAAGTGCCTTCTGAAGTAATGGTGTCTTAATAAGTGCACACTTACAGTGCATCAGCAATACCTGTGTGATATAAACTCAAATGTTATGTTAATCTAAAGTGACTGGCTCTGGAAATAATCCATTTCATGACTAGCTTGCTGCTGATGTGTCTTAGCTATTTCTGTGGTTAATTAAGGTGTTTCATATGGCAGAGGAATTATTTTTCCACTGCATCTTGAAGTTAATGCAGACACCAGGTCAGCATTAGGATTTTATTACAGGATTGGTAGCAAAAGCAAGATACATATATCTTATGTGGGATGACACTGAGACTTTATGCAACTCCAGTGTTATAGGCTACTGCAAGACTCCTTGGAAGCTGGATGTGCAGTTTTGGCTTGTTGGGATTTATACACATTGCTACTCATGTCCTTGGAGCAGTAGCAACTGGTGCTCCCTTGAGCAAACCCCCTTATCAACTTGAGTTGGCAAAGTGAGGAGGTTACTTTCTCTTATCAGAAGTTTTTGAAATCTTCTAAAAAAGGAGTTGCTTTTCAGTCTGAGGCAGTAACTAGAAAAAAAACTCTGAGAAATTAAAATAAGTGTGTAGAGGCTTTCTCCCAAGTTCAGTGGAGAGTGAGCAGTGCCATGCAGTCTCCAGCCACAAAGAGAGGACTGGTGAGGATGTGAAGGTATGATTTTATGTGTCACCTGGCTTTTTCACTGAAAACAAATCCAGTTGATAACTTAATTGCTACTCTCACAGACAGGAACTACCAACACAGCTGGCTGTGAAACCTGGGTCTGAAGGTGCAGCTATTTCATGTGCTGTTGTCTGCAGTCTGGGCATTGGGACCGGTAAGATTTGTTCAGCTCCAGTGGTTGACATGCAGCTCTGCTGGGTTGTCTGGTGGCTTTGCCCTTGACGTCCTTCCTTAGATGGCAGGCTTGACACTATTTCACCTTCTTTTCTTTCTGTCTTTGAAGCCTTAATGTTTTGTTTGTTTCTGAGAACTAGTTGCCAGAACCAGTTTTTGGCTTAGTGGAATAGTTTCAGACATAATAGCACTGCTGAGAGAGGTTGGTGAGTTCTGAAAAGAACTTGACAAACATTGAGCAGGATGACACACAGTTTTTATGTGCAGCATGCACCTGGACTTACCCAGCATGACTCACTTCCCCATGGCCCAGCATCTGCCCACTGTGTTTCACAAAGTCTGGTTGCACATGGGTGATCTTCATACGGGTTTGGCTTTGGCTTAGTATAGAATTCCCGTTAGCCAGGACTGGTTCACCTGTTGATTTCGACATAATGTTGAAAGGGATCTTTGCACCACAAAAGGGACTTTAGTCCTAGAGTACCTGAAACTGGCTCTTCTTGTCCCCAGTCCTGTCAGCAGCATCAAGGAGGAAATAGCTAAACTGTGTAATACACACTTTCCTTCAAAATGTAATGTTTGCCATTGGAATCTACAATGGGAACAGTGAGCCCAGGAGTCCTTGGCTGGGGAATCATGGGCATGAATGTTAGATCTGCCCCATGTTGTTGTGCTTTGCTGCCTATGGGGATGTACCAGAGGCCTCCATGGTTTTGAAGAACAGCTGTTGAGCATTTCAGTCTATGAGCTGGAGAATTTCAGAGACAAAGGCCAACTCTGAGTCTTTGTCATGCATAATGTCACAAGGAACACTTAGAAATAAATTCAGGCACTCTAGAAATCATGCTGTGATGTCTTGAGCTAGACTTCGTGATATACTTCTAATCTAGCAAAAAAAACCCATGTTATTGAGTATACCATCACCATTCTGGAGCAGAGTTTTAGCTGACAGCTAATTCTATAATTGAACAACTCTTCTCATGAGGCAGGCCTACTCTCTGTTAAAAACTGTCTAGGCACTTCTTTGTTTAACATATTGGCCATGTAGGATTCCATCCAAATTTTAAAATTTGTTTTAAGAAGTTGTTGCTAATTGTAGGCAGTGGATGGGGCCAAACTGTTCTCATTGATTTCTTGTGTGTATCAAACATATCTTCCTCATGGTACCATTTATTTTATGCTTGTTGTATGCATTGCCCAGTGTGTCTAGGTGAGCGCCATGCTGGCTAACTGGCTGCATACCCATTGCCGTAGTATCCCTTTTTTAGAGCAGCAGGGATTAAATTGAAGAGGATCAGTGTGGTATTTCCAGGAGGAAAAGCTATTCTTAATGCCATGGTAGGCAGGGTGTGCTTCATGAGGCTGGGGCAGAGTGGCCACTGAGTGCTGTGATCTGTAACTCTGTCTTCCTGATCACCCTGGTTGTGTCTTGGCTGTTTGCTGTTTTGGTTTTTTGGTTGGGGAGTTTTTTTCTTTATTTTTCTATTTCAGTTTGCAGGCCCTGGGCTAAGTTTTGTCTGCTCAATTGTTTCAAGGCTAAAAAATGTGTTTGCTTATCTGTCTTGGGAACAGGCACATCAGGTGTCTGCAATGTGTACCATAACCTACAGATAAGACTCTGGAACTGCATAGACTCGCTCTGTGCTCTATATACAAAGTTCTTCAAGCTGTATTAAAATGTTTTTCAGGTTCTAAATGGCTTCTAAGAAGTTGGGATCCGACTCTCATGGTAAGTGAAATTTGGCATTCTTGTCTTTTCAACAGGGTAAATCCTACTATTGCTGCTGACTAATGTCCTAGCCTAGACAGTCCATTGAGATTAATCTGTTTAGCCTCTGAGTAGTTTTTTGTTAGGAATGAAGTGCCTTGGCTTCCTTCTTGCATAGTTGCTTGCTGATGCTGTGTTTGCCTGTTTTCTGATTAAACTGAAAATCAGTCTCTGGCTGTTCACTGTTCCTTCATGGCAGAATAACACATTCCCCTTCCCAAACAAATACCCCTTCAGAATCAAAGCTGAACTGCTTTGGTGTTTGCTAAAATGGACACTAGATCTGTAGCATCTTAATATAAAAGCAACATGAGAAGCTGAATTGAAAGTGAAGCTTTTAATGCAACATTGAATTATGTTTCATTTTTGCTCAGCTGTGAATTTCTCTCCTAAATTGGACTAAACTGGTTCAGAAGGCAGGTGAAGAAGAGACTCTATTTTTCTGTCTTCTACATATGAGATGCATAAGGTCATGCAGGTGATTGGTATCATAAAAGTTACTTGCCTGTAATGTCCTTATTTTTTAGAAAATGGGGTGTAATTTGAATGTAATTAATATTGCTGTGAAACATTAAAGTTCAGTTTGTTGTATGTAATGTGGCTTCCTCAAATCAGTAATCACGACTTTTCAGGCTATTAAAACTAATGCTTCTAGATATTGAGCCTTCATATTTCTGGCTAGTTTTTCCACTAAAAGGGTCCTGGAGAATTCCATTTTTCCTGGAGCTTTTTGTTCAGTCTTGCAGGTATAAAGTTGAAGTACAAAATAAGAAAGGTCTCACTTAAGTGCTGCATTAAAAATTAATAAAAATAGCCTATCTAAACTTCATTTTTAGATGGTCTCCTCCTTTGCTGCGCCACAGTGACCTTGCTGCAAGACAACTAATTTTTTGATTTGGTAGTTGCCAGCTATTCAGCAGTTGCTCCTGTAAATCTTTGATCTGCTTGTCTTTTATGTCTGTTTTTATTTTTCTCCTCACCTAAACAGACTAGCAAAGGCTGCTCAGGGCTAGAATTCAACATGTCTTAAATATTTCCCACAATAGTATGGTGTGGTGGAACATGCTCCTGGCTTCAAAATAACAAGGTCCAAACAAATGGTGCTGTGAGCTGCCTGGTTAACTTGTCTGCTCCTTTGTGTACCCTCTGTTCCTAACCACATTATCACTGTACTGTTTCTGAGGAGTAGTGGAGCAACTTCCTTGGCTTAATTATGTCTTAAGAGATCAGCAGGGCAGTTTCAGTCTTCTCCAGGGTTGTTAACTCAGTAAATGAATTTTGGTTTACTGTAGAGCATCCATCCACGTGGCTGCCTTCAGCTCTGTCTCTCTGGCAGACTGATGAAATCAGTCAATATAGTTGATGTATCTCTTGTGATTATTGTTGAACTGCTTATTAGAGGTCAGAGGGCTGTCACTGAATCAAGAATGGTTAAGGCTGACAGGGGCACCTGCAGATCATCATGTCCAAACCTCTGGCAGGGTCACCTAGAGTAGATTGCTCAGGACCATGTTGAAATTGAGATGAAGATGGGAACACAAGGTATGAGTGGAGGGAAAGGAATCCCTTTTCCTGTGTGGGTTATGCCAAGTGTGATGCTTCAATATTTCAGTTGTATTTTTGCTGTTGCTATACAATTTCAAAGCTTTTTCACTCTTGATTTCTGACCATTATGTAATTGGTTAGTGTTTCCACAGCAACTGTGTTTCCATGTGGTTTCAAAACTGTTCCACATTCATAACTGGTAACTGTTTTGGTTGTATGTGTGTGTGTGTTTTTATTTATTTAATTTTTTTCCTGAAGTTTCCATTTTGGTGCCAAACTGAAGGACACTTCTATGAATTATACTGAAGTGGAGAGAAATCCTACGCTTGTAGTAGCTTGTGCCAGGAATGTAGTACAGAGCACAGTGCCAGAGACCTGGCTGAGAAGTATACTTTTGCCAAGTCTATTCTCAGAAATTAGTATGCTTTTAACTGATACAAGGATGAAGTGACTAACAGACTTACTAAATTACAGTTCGGTAAAAAGTCATTTCACTTGAACGTGTGACTGTTGTAACAATGTCTTTCATAATACTTTTTTTTTTTTATGTAGGTTTCTTCTTGTTGCTCTAGAATGTGGCATTTAAAACAATTTGCACCCTTTTACTCCTTGGTGTGTTCACTGTTATCTGCTCAAAAAAACCAACCAGATCCTTGGCTCTCTGGATAAGATTTTAGCTTCACCAAGCTAGTACTGTTCTGATTGGGCTGGAACAAACTGAATTCTGCGTGCATTCTGTGTTTTGCCTCGGACCTTTTGCCATTAAATACCCTAAACTATTTAAGGTGTTTTTAATATGTGCTTATGGGCTTTTTCTCATAGTTATATTCAGGATGAGGGTTATAGCAAGGGCTGTTACTGAAAAATCAATATACTGGGGAGAAAGTAGGAAGTTTTTATTCCTTAGTCGAGCTTCTGGGGTTAAGCTGGCAGCTGTCAATATAGTTAGTCTAGGTGTGCTTAGTATTTATTTGTTGTGCAAAACAAGATTGCTGGTATGTAAACAGCAAGGTTTGTGCTTGTACCCTGTGTGGCTGCTATCTGCTTTAGGTGTAGTTGTGCAAGGGGAAGTGCCCACTACATATTATCAGTAGGTCTAATAAGACAAGCATTTGCATGCTGAGCAATTTGGGCTGGGAGTTTCATGTGGAGAGGTGATCTTGCTGCACTTGGATCATCTGGCATAGAGCAGGACTTGTGCCAGTGGGACTAAGTAGGCTGTGATGGCAGCAGCTGGCAGATCTGGTTGTCTCTGACCTGGCCATTATCTGGCTGTGGAGGCTGCCACAGTTGTTATTTCTGTATAAGCAAATGCTTTACCATATCAGGCTCTCGAATTCTCAGCTCAAGTACAACTTGGATGCTGTGTTGTAAAGAGTGGTAGTGTAGGCCAAGTGAGGTGCTGTCTGGATGTTGTGCTGTGCAATGCTTGGATATGTGATTCCCAGTAAGAATCACTGAAAATACTGTTGTATTCTACCTGAAGCATTTTTTTTTTCATCCTGGAGGTGCAGGTGGGGTGTAGGTTGTTCACTGTGACCACCCAGTGAGTGTGCATAGTATGAGAGCTCAAGTAATGACTCTTAAAAAAAGCATATAAGCCTTTTAACTGCAAATTGACAGGATGTTCTTGTTTATGAATGCTGTTCAGCCTCTCGGAGTCTGTGGCTGCCTTGTAGATGAATCAACAGCAAGGGAACACAAACAGTACTTAAACTGCCATCTGAGTATGAAAATGGGTCAGATAAAAACAGCAAGTCACAGTTCACTGAGCTAGGGCTTGGTCACTGAATACCATCTTAGATATTGCCACTAATGTTTTTCTGTATCTGTTCACTCAGGGAGAAGCTACAAGTGAGGCCTGGAGTCACTCTTCAGGTTGTTTCATATGCCAGAGACCTTGTTTGTGATTCCAAAAGCCTTAGACCAGTGATCCAAGAGACTATTTTCAGTTAATGGAAAAGTTGTTTAGTTTGTATTTTGGATTTTCTCATACTTCTTCAGTCTCTCAAGGAAAACACACAAATAGTCTGACTGCTTGGTGGTGGTTGAGCTCTAAGTGTTTTATCCTCGTGAATTTGTAGGAAAAGTGTCATCCCAGAAAAAAAAGACAGATGTAGGGCCTGATAAAGTTAGATTGCCTTGTTTCAAAAATTAGAGTTGCTCTGCTAAATAACCTTTTTATTTCATGGTGTTTTGTTTAAAGTGGAATGGCTTTGGTTCATCGCTTTGCCTTTGTGACCACTTCTGTCCAAATGCTACTTACTAGTTGTATGTCAAAACCTGGACTCTAGTTTTCCTTAGTTGTTCTAAAGTTGGGTAATTTTAAAATCTGTTTTGAATATGACAAAAAGTGATGGATCTTTTTATAGCAATAGAATACAGTGTTCAGAAGAGCTTCAGCATCCAGTTGTGTAGGAATAGTAATGTCACAAAGGAAACTAAAATACTGGTTGCATTGATGTCAAAATCTGGTGGATTGTGAGGGGGTTTGCCTTTTTTTTTTTAACAGTTCTTGGCTAGAATTTAGGAATTAAACAAAATCTGAGCAAATTCCCTAAGTTAAACTGAGACACTGAAGTCCAAATAGCTTCAAACTCTTATTTTTGTTGTTACCTGGTGTAGATGCTTCAGCGGAGATAAAATAGCTCCCAAATACAGCAATGTAAGCCTGAATTGAAAGTGTGAAATTCGTGAGTTGTGGGGTTTTTTTCTCAATTTCTGCTTCTGATTTCAGGGCCTTTCAGTTACCTTGATGATGTCCCATTTAAGATAGGAGACAAGTTCAAAACCCCAGCAAAGGTTGGGTTACCCATTGGTTTCTGTCTGTCTGATTCTTCTCAGCTTGTCAGAGAAGCCCAGGTAAGTGATATTTCGTCTTCCTGCTCCTTCTCCCCTTACCCCTGGCCCCAGCCTGTGGTGCTATGTGTTCCAAGTTGTTGCAGTTTGCACACAGACAGTCGTATATTTCTAGAAGATCTGTTGGGCTGTATAGAAAATTAAAATATGATGGTTCATGCAAAAAGCTTCTAATTTTTATTGCTTTAAAAAGCCATGAAGCTTTTATTTTTAAGTATTTGTTTTAGTCAATCTGCTTCAAAGAAGCAGTGCTTTTGTGTAGTAGTGATTTCTAAATGTTATCTTTACAAATTTTGAATATAATTTTTAAGAGGAAAAATTCTAAGAACTGACACCCATATCAGGGCAATGGCATAATTTTCAGTTCTTATTTTCTGTGTAGTTCTTGTGTGTTCTTCTCTGTAGTTCTGAGTGAGAATTCTTTCCAAGCTGTGGGGCAAACAGGTTACAGCTTGGTACACGGATGGTTTCCCTGTCTTCAGGAGCATGTTTCTGGTAAAATAAACAGTTAGTAGCATAAAATCAATTGCTTTAGCATAACTAGCATAACGTTGGAAATCTAAATCAAAATGCAGGTTGTGATACAGGAAGTCTAATTTGATTATGTTTTCTTATTTGTATCCATGATTTTTCTTGACCAGCCCCCCAGTTGATGATTGTTTTTACTTTGTGACAGATTGCTGTAGGCAGTTCTGCTTTTTTCTTGTTTTTGTTTTCTCCCTACCCTGTTATCCTTCTTCATGACTTTTCCCTCATAACCATTAAAAAATTACCTGATTTTTCTAGTACCCATATTTCCACTCAGTTAAGCTGATGTGGGAGAGCCAGAGGAGATGCTGATATCGTGTTGTTGGCTTGATTGTGGTGTGTCTCCATTTTACTGCCAAGCTGGGTCTCAGCCAGCATAGTGTGCCTGTTCACACTGCAACACCCTGCACAGTGTGGACTGTGCATCTCACAGTGGAATTTGGTTCTTTTTACTGCTGTAGTGAGTGCTGTTAAAAAAAAAAGTAGTGCAGGAAATACAGCTACCCACCAATTTTTTAGTATAAAAAAATACATGGGTATTTAAAGATAGAGTTAGGCTACTCAGAATTTTGGCCTTTACAACTAAGCCTCTGTGATCAGTACACTGGTAGTGAGTAGATGCCTCTCTGTGCTGATCTGGCCTTAAAGGACCTGATGTTAAATGGGAAAAGCTTTTGAGATCCTGTCACATCAGTAGTTAGAGCAAAATCTGCTGCTGCCTGTAGGTGTTGTCATTGGTGTAGCCACTGTATCCCCTTTGGCTGGTGAGGCGATGCACTGGAGTGGGAATGAAAATACTGCTTAAGCCAAACGTGTGTAACACTCTAATTCAAGTCCCTTAGGAACCTTTTAGGAGAAACTGAGTAATACTGTACTGGCCTTTGGATGCAAAAGTAGTCTGCTGAATGACTTGTAGAAGTTGTGGACTGGGGATAGTTCGGTGGTGCCGATCAGGGTGTGATTGTTCATCTAATAACTCATTAGTCTTCCTCTTGCTACCTCCCTTGTCCTGGGGAAAGAAGGTGGGAGGGCTGTGAAACTGATCTTTGATGAGTAGTTATAAAGCAAAGCTAAACGTAGGAAAGAGGCAAAATACAGTAGTCTAATCCAGGTTGCAGCCAGATTTTGTGGTTGTTGGCAAAATTAAGTACTTCTGGTGTCTGCCAGCTTTGTCAATCTGCATTTTGTGAAAAAATGTTGCTGTTCTTGGTAATTTATGTAACTCTTATTCTCTTTTGTGTTAATTTATGTTGCTGTTAAAATAGCAGCTATAAGCTTTGTAACTTATCTTTTTTTCTTTTTTTCTTTAACTTCCCCTTCTCTTCTTTCCTCTCCACCCCCATCAAGTATGACTTCTCTCTGGAAAAGAAAACAATTGAGTGGGCTGAAGAGATAAAAAAAATTCAGGCTGCCCAGAGAGAAGCTGAACGCAAAGCAGAAGAAGCCCTAGCAAACTCAAAAGCAGCTCCAGAGGACAACACCAAGATGGGGTTCTCAGAGGGACCTTGCCCTGAAGTCATTCCTCCTCCTATTAACCCCATCCTCGCTAGCCTGCAGCACAATAATATTCTGACTCCTACCCCAGCCAACACCAGCTCTGTGAAGCAGAAGGTCCTCAGTCCACCTCGTCCAAAGGCAGATTTCAACCCAGCTGATTTTGAATGTGAAGAAGACCCGTTTGACAAACTGGAATTAAAAACTATTGATGATAAGGAGGAATTAAAAAATATCCTTGAAATTCATGTTGGTACTACTGGGCCAATTGTTGCCCAGCTGTTAGATAATACTTTGCCTAAAGGAGGGTCTGAGTCTGTGTTGCAAGATGAGGAAGTTCTGGCATCCATAGAAAAGGCTACGTTGGACTTCAAACCCCTTCACAAACCCAATGGCTTTATCACTTTACCACAGCTGGGAAACTGTGAAAAGATGTCCTTGTCTTCCAAAGTGTCCCTTTCCCCCATCACTTCAGTGAGCAATATCAAATCCCTGTCATTCCCTAAGCTTGACTCCGATGAGGGTGATCAGAAATCAACAAAGCTCACGAGCACTTTCCACAGCACTACCTGCCTCCGCAACGGCACTTTGCTTAGCTCTTTGCAGACCTGTGCTCAGAGCAAAGTCAGTGAACTGAATGGACACCATATGCTTGGTCTTTCCGCTCTAAATGAGGACAGTGGCAGGGAGACGTTATCATCTTCATCCAGGCTGTCTCCCCGGGTTGTTTCCACTGTTTGTACAGAAGAAGAATCATCTCAAAGTACATCGACTACGGTAAACATAAAGTGGAGTGGAACTGGGGCTGCTGGTGAGAGGTGGAGGTGCAGAGACAACTCTTACCTCTAAATTGCCCTGTTGCTTTGGTTATAATTTCATTTACTAGGAGTGAATTGCAGATTCTCTTAATTAATGTGGCAAATTGATCAATCCAACAGGTCTCTGTGGTGGTAGTTACGATCCTCAGATTATTACCCTGAATTTTCCCCCAGATCTGATATTTTTAGACCAAGTCCAGTGATTCTTCTTACAGCTTTTCAGCTCTCATTTGTTGTTGATAGCTGCACACCTTTAAGCTAAGTATATAAGGCGTCTTCTACACACAGTCCTGCATTTTGTCCTACCCAGATGAGCTATATCAGATTCTGAAGTGCTGTTAGGCTTTGAATCAAATATCTTCTGATTTTCTTCCTTGGTTTGCTTGTTTATTTGCTGGAAATAATGAGAAATGCAGGCTTCTCAAGGAATATAAGTAATGATAGGTTAAAACACACAGATGTGCTGTGTCATTCAGGGAAGAAAAAAGTGCTTGCAATTAACCTGCAGTGAAGTAAGCCTATTTTTTTTTTTTTTAGTTTCAATTTTCTTCCTGAGATCCTTTAAAATCATTAACAGAAGAGAAAAATTTATAGTGATGTGAAATCTTGTATTCACTCCTTCTTGTGAAGGAGGATGGAGTCCTTGCTTGGTGGAGACCAAAACCAGCCTTGAAGATCATCTTGTATTTTTAGTATTACAGTTGGTCACCATACAGCTCTGAGATGGGAGATTCACTCTTCATTTCCTCAATCTTGTTGCAAGTTCTAAAAGTATTTTGACAACAATAACTTCACATCAGGTGTTGTTTTTGTCTCTTTGTGAATAAAAACAGACATTACAGTAAGCTTGTGGGTTTTTTTTACGAAGAGCTGCAGATCTGGACACCATTACTTATGAAGCCTAGTGATAGCTGTGTAAAATCCTCTAGCTTGTTCTAAAATAATTTGGGTTTTTCCTCTGTCCAATATAAGCAATTTTTCAGTGATTCTGTGGTTTTAGTGGCATACTGTAGGTTTTTGTGTGACACCATGGGCTCTGAAACAAGTGATGCTGCTTCTCCCCTTTTGTTCCCCCAGCTTTTTTCAGGGTTAGGTAAATGCACTCATAATTGTGAAGTACAATATTCTAGGAAATAGTGTATCTGACAGAGCACAGCAGAACAGCTGTTTGTTGATTACTGGAACAAATTTAATACTGTTAACTTTGGCAAGAGCAGCAGTGTGCTGAGCACCTGCTCACTGCTGCAGGTCACAGGTGTGAGAGGGGCCTGTATGACCTCAGTTACAGAACACATAGCATCTCTGGGGACAAAAGATCACCTACCACTAGTCTTAATTTAGGCATTAAGATGCCTAAATTTACACTCAAACTATTAATATCTCTCTGCTGAATTAATTTTTTTTGAAGACCAAGAGGGAAAGTATATTCTTGACAGTGCTGTAAGAGAAGATGCAAAGTGGAAAAAAAGTAGGCTTACTAGGAGAAGCAATAAAATTAATTAATTAATTTGAAACTATTTATGGTTTGGAAGGAGTGAACCAAGAAATAATTATGCTGATGGAACTTAGTTCTTTGTGCTTAAATTCCAAGACTTCAGATTATACTTGTTTTGTGTTTCCACAGTATAGTTCCACTGGAAAATGATGGCTGATATGCAAGAAATTTAAGTAAATGCAACAAAATAATTTAAGTAAATGTAACAAAAATCCTCAGAGTACAAAAAAATCAGAGTCATCTCTATGGCTGGGAGAAAAAGGCCTGTATCCCAATGTATTCCATAGCTATTTTTTTTTTCTCACAAGATTAGAATTTTTTACTTTGAATTTGCAGTTATGGTAGTTTTTGCTTTACCACTGAATTAGATCTAGGAATCTTTGGATAGAAATAAGTCTGTGATTTCTCTGAGGCTTCATAAGTTCTGTGGTAGTCCCCTCTCCTTACTTTTATTTTTTCTTGAATCTCAGTGCATTGATTTTCACAGCTTTAGCAGAGGTAGAAGTGATTAATGAAGACAACAGGTTAAAATTAAGTAGACTAAGTAAGAGGAGTTGGCTTTCCTAGACTGCTGAATCTCTGGTGTCAGAAACAGTTTTGATTTTTTTGGCTGCAGTGTCAATAACAAAGCATCATTAATGACAAATCATCATCCTTCAGTTTCATAACCCACTAGCTGATTTCAGGGCTATTTTCCCTATTTAAATGTATCCTCTATTCCAGTGCATTTTGCCCTTGAAAAAGTGTCTGGAGAGAGGATGTGTGTGAAGAATACGCCATGAGAAGAGGTTCTTGGGTACCCTAGTGCATCATAATGAATATGATGTCTCAGGGTTGGTCTTCTAGAAGAGAAATTCTTACCCTGAAAGATGTTTAGAAATGCAGAACAAAACCTCCTTGGTGGTGGCTTTGGATCTTTTTGCAAATAAATGGAATTTATTGAAATCCTAATAGATCTTTTCAGAATTGGTTTTCTATAGTGGATTTTCTGTTGTTCAGTTTGGGCACTAAGAAGGCCTTTCTGAAGGATGCGGACAAGCTTTCAAGCAATCTGTGCTGGCACAATAAGTATTATGAAGTGCTAAAAACTGCGGTTCTTGGTCCACAGTGATTTCTTGCAGTCTGTTCTAATTCTTTAAAATGTAAGAGTTCTGACTGTGTTGAACTAAAACATGCAGCTTTGGTGGGGCCAAGGCCTGACTTTGCACTGCTGACTTGGGCAAGGGTGTACAAAGTGGTGGGGTGGTTCTGCACAAGCAGAACAGGTGCACAGCAGGGGACATAAACTTGCCTTGCTGGTGCGCTGGGAGTGGGACAAGTGCTGGGTAGAAAACTCACATGCTCTTTTGAGCCACTGTGGCACGTTGTTCCTATGTAGTGCATGGAGTTCAGTGCTTTGGCAGTAGAAAAGAGGTGTATTTTTGTCTTTCCCCTTCACAGTCAAAAAGTCCAGAGAAGTCTTTAGGCAATGACTTCAAAATGAACACTGTTAGGCAGTGTAGTCTTGGTCAGGACCTGAACTGGGGCTGTGTGAACATGCAGCTGTTACAGTGACAGAACAAACAATCTTATAATTATTGTGGGGGTACACACATCCCTTTTGGAGTATAATTCATTTGTAGAGTGCTGAGAAGAGGAATGATCTTTGTGATGATGGTGATTCTATAGCTGCAGGCAATGGGTAAGGTCATCATCTCATATGTGGAAGCCTGATCAGACCCTAAAGTCTCCCATCCTGTGGTAGAATCTTTTATAAAACCATCCTCACCCAGCTGTGGCAAAATCTGCTGATTGGTGCATGATGTTTATACTTGTTTTTTTTTGTGTGTTGTCCAGCAGGTACACCCAGACTACCAGGAAACAGAAATCCCTGTGGTAAGTTTCCAAATACACCTGTGTGCTTGCTTGCATTGGATCATGTCTGTGGTAATCTTGACAAGTGGTGTTCCTTTGAGTACAAAAAAACATAGGTGATGAGTAAACCTGAGATGAAGGAAGCAATCTGTGCTTCCTTTGAGATGCAAGGTTTGGCTGTATCCCAGCCTTCATGGTTGCAGGGCTTGGGTGTTCAAAGGCTTTGGTCACACCAGTAGAAGAGTGTTCATTGTGAAGAATCAGGGTTCTTGATTATTGCTTTGAGGGTTAAAAGAGTGTGCTGGGAATCAGGCTACTTGGTTTCATCCTCACAGTATGTAACTTCCCAAGGGCACTCTAAAAAACCTTTTGGATTAATTACATGGGGTATCGTGGTTCTGGCTCTAGGCAGAAACAGGATGACAGGATGCAAGAGATGACCATCACTTCTGGGTTTTCCCCCTTAGGTAACACACCAAAACTTTGCAGTGTCTAAAGTGCCCAATAATAGTAGCTGCACGAAGTGGCCAGGTGGTCTTGCAGCTGAGCTGCAGCAGGGCCTCTCCCCCAGCGAGAGGCACTGTGTGGAGACCGTGGTCAACATGGGCTACTCACCTGAGAACGTCCTGAAAGCCATGAAGAAGAAGGGACAGAACATAGACCAGGTAAGAGCTTGTGCAGTGCAAAGAAATGCTTTATTGGATGCTGGTTCTGCTGGGAAGCCATCTTGGGTTTGCAAAATGGGTGGGGGAAATACTGTAACTCTTAATATGGTTAGGGGAAATTAGGGGGTTACAACCTAAAGCTTGTGCTTATTTCTGGTGAGGGGCTGCAAGAGTCAGCCACACCTGTGGGTGCTGTGTTGGAGCCATGCTGAGTTTGGGATGGGCCCTTTGCTCCATGTGAAAATGGGGGGAGAGATTCTGGGTCTCTCCTGAAGCCACAAACACATCCAAAGGAAGCTTACCATGGCTTTGTGCCATGTTTAGAGCCACATGACAGAAATCCAGCTGACCTCCCTTGTTCTGAGCATGAGGGTTTACAATGCTGACGCACCCCGCCTTGTAGAGAGATTGGCCCCTGCAGGCCTAAGACAGCTCTGAAAGGCTCCTGCAAAGCTGCACTGACTGACCTGTGTGTGCCCTGGTGCTGCTGCTTCTTGCTTGAGCACTGCCTTTTACACCTGCTCAAACCAGGTCACTGGGCACAAAGCACTGCTGGGCAGAGCATGGCTCTTGCATCTGCTTCAAACAAACACTTCAAAGTGGGAGAACTTGGCCCAAGCTCCCATGCCAGACCTCAGCAGGCTGTGTGCTGCACAGAGCATGTCCCAGGGACTCCTACCTGTGGGACTGATCTGCTGGCCCTCTCCCTACCTACAGAGAGTGACTTAGCTGTGCACTGGAGTGAACTGTGGTATCAAATAGAAAAAAAGGTCCCTTAGGAGAGTGGTTTTAAATGCTGCTCTACTTGCAAGCTCTGTTCTTTCATATACCTAGCATTGTCTACCTGACCCTTCCCCTTAAAGCTGAGGATGGGTAAGAAATTTGGCAGCAGTTTCTGAGTGTGTGAGTTGGGGTTTGCAGCTCACTTGCCAGTATGCTGAGTTGATCATCAAAGGCTGACTGCTCTCAGATTGCATCAGCTCTTGTGGCTGTCTGAGAGGAAGCTAAAAGCAGACATGTCCTGACTGCTGGACCTACAGTTTTGTTTTTAAAACTTGTAGTATAAAAAGCACAATGAAACTTCTGCTCTGCAGTCAGAGGGCTAAAGATACACTTCCGAGGCTGCTTTGACTAGAATGAAGGAGAGCACAGCAGGACAGAAGGGTTTGTCTGCTTTCTCCGCACAAGCTCTTGTATAAGGAGTGTCTGAACTCTGCTAGGAAGGACTGTATCCCTGTCCCTGGTGAAGCCCTGAGTAGAATCATGCTCAGCCCCTCTGCATGTACCAGGGTGACATTCAGCTGCCCGCTGCAAGTGCCTCTCTGCAAACCCAGTTTATTTTCTTCATTCCCCACAGGTTTTGGATTACCTGTTTGCACATGGACAGCTTTGTGAGAAGGGCTTTGATCCACTTCTTGTTGAAGCAGCTTTGGAAATGCACCAGTGTTCAGAGGAGAAGGTGAGGGTGCAATGTGTGCAGGAATAGAAAAATGTGCCACGACAGGGAATTCCAGCAGCAGTTCCTCTGGCTGATGTAATTCTGACTTTCACGGTAATGCTGCCGTGTTTCCAAAACTGACTGCCAAAGGACATCTTTGTGTTGATAAAACTAAAAATTGTTAAGGCGTTAGAATTTGTGTAGTTTTGTTAATCTCATTTGCATCCATTTTTATGGGAACAGGATTTTTTTAAGACCCTGATTATTGTAGTCATATTGTTCTGAATGCCCAGAATTCTCTTGTGGGGTAGGTGCTTGGTACAGATACAGTTAACTTCAGCAGCAGCAAAAATTGTCTTTCAAACCTTGCCAGCCTGCCCTGGCCATGAATTTTCTCCTTTGTACAAGTGCATCTGCCTGGCTGCCCAGCAAACTGAGTTAGGGCTTGCTCTGGAAGAAGCTAGAAAATGAATATTTTTGGGGTCTAGTTCATTGTCTGGCTGCTTTACCAGCACCAAAGGAAAAGCAGGAGTGGGTAGTAAGGACAGATGACAGGATTTTCTTAAAGTCTGCCAGCCAATTGTGGACAGGTTATTATATGAAATCTTCAGAGGTGCAACCCAACCCCCTCAAACATAGATATGCTTTCCTGCTTTTCTTGGACAAGTGATAATCTTGTAAACAGCAGTAGCAGTGTGAGGATGGAAAGTAACTGAGTTTGAGAAACCCATTTGCTATTGGCTCAGCCCCAGAATTGGAAATGGCTAATCTCCTGATTGCCCATTTCAACCTCTTTGCTTGTTTGTGATTTTTCTTTACCCTGGAGTGGAGCAGATGCACTATAAATGGCAGAGGGTTCAAAAAAGTGATTAGCTGACTCACTTCTTGCCATTTTGTTTTTCAAAGCTCAGGGAGGATTCAGTTTATGTTGGAAATACCGTATGTACACAGTGGGGTTTGTGCTAATCCCCCAAGTTTGCCCTAGATCTGAGAAGCCACTTGATAGCAAAGGCTACTGCACTGTTCCCAAAGTCCAAGTAACTTTAAAAAAAATCATATGCAGCAGGAGCTGCTGGATGGGGCAGCTGGGTGCCATTAATCAGAATTTTTGGAATCCCATGTTGGGCCAGACTGATAAATATCATTCTGTGAGAGACACCCCTGCAGACGGAGCTTGGTGCCCTGATTGAATAGGGTTTAAAACTGAAGGATGGCAAATAGAGGGAACTGAAGGTTTCTGTGGGCTGCTATGCCCAGAGCTCTGGTAGCTCTAGTGTGAGCAAACTTTGTCCCAACAAAGCTGGAATAGGCTGTGGTTGGGGAGGAGGAATCCACAATTATGGCATGCCCAGCTGCTGAAGACAGGCTCTGTGCTAAACCTCCACCAAGCACTGATCCATCTACTTTACTCTTGCAAATAACAGGCTGTCTGTCTTTCAGATCACAGAACTTCTCCAATTAATGAGTCAATTTAAAGAAATGGGCTTTGAACTAAAAGACATTAAGGAGGTCTTATTATTACACAACAACGACCAACACAATGCTTTGGAAGATCTAATGGCCCGTGCAGGAGCCAGCTGAAGACACATTCCTGGATTCTTTGTGTGCAACAGAGCAGGACCAGCCCCGCCACCTTTGCATCCAGTGTGACTTGCTCTCAGTGGGAAGGAGTCCAGCTTTTCGCATACAAGGGAGAGTGACTGAGCAAGTCTGCCTGCGTGCATCACTCCAGCATTTCTCTTTTCACTGAGGGCCAACTTTCATTCTTAAATTAAATTTTGAAGTGTCCTTTCCCGAGTTTCCTTTTTCCAGCTTGGCCACGGAAAGTTGAGACTGCCCAGCCTTGACTGGAATTGTACATAGGTAGAGATGGAGTGGTTGCCCCCCTCATTGTTGCACTGGAGTTGGACAGAAGAATATTAAGTTGGGTCTGAAACTAGGATGCTTTGGTTCTTTGAAGCTGCTTTCATGGTGTCTTGTCTGCTTGTACTGAGTTACTTGACTGTGTCACAGTCCAGATTACCTGGTTAAATTTGACCTTTAGTGCAATGGAGTTTTATTTTTTTGGTTGAAAGTTAGTCTGTAACTTAGTAGAACACTGGTTCAGAAACTGTCACTATGCATAAAGACAGAACCTTGTTTTGTCCTCTTGGTTTTTGTTCTTTACCCATTCATCCAACACTTCTGCCAGACACAAGTGTGCAATGCTGAGTGGTAAATTCCCTTGAAGCAGGTAAGCTGTGAACTCAACCTAGACCTGCAACTTGTGTTGGTTCTTGAACCTGAAGGTGGAGAGCTGGGGCTCAATATTTTTAATCCCCTGGGCTTATAGGATATTTAAGACAATGCCCTGCTAGAAATCCAGTTATCTTTTTGATCTAAATAATATACAGTGTGATGCAGGAGGTTTCTTTCAAGCACTTTCTTTAAAACAAATATACTCACTGCATTAGTTCCATTTTTCACATTGCAATAGAACTACATAGTAACATCTAGTGCTACAAATCAGGTTTGGGGTTGTTTTTGATAGTTCAAAGTATTATGTTGTACATTGATCAAGTTCTAAATACATGAAATATCAGCAGTCTAGAGGAATCTCTAATTTGCTAAATATTTTGATTCTGCAGAAGAGCAACTAATAAAACCCTGAAATACAACTGTCATGTTTCCCATCTCTCATCCTCTTTGGCTTCAGCAGACAAGGAACTTGCTGGATCCTGCCTGCCCAGGTGCTGCCATCTCCTTTGGGCACATGTGAACACTGCAGTGGGGTGCTGTGCTTCTCTGTGGCTTATTTTCGTTTTGTGGCAAAACCCCAGCCTAGGGATCTAAATTCACATTAGAGCCTGGAGCTGGAGCATTGGGCTGCTGGAGGTCAAAACATCTCAGCTCATTGCATCAGTGTAGGTTTTCAGTACGAAGTTTCAGCTCATAAGGGCTCCAAAGGAGATGATGGCATTTCTCTCCATTATGTTAACTTTCTAGGATCAAAACATCTAATTTGGGCCCAGTGTGTACTCCTGGAATTCTCTGTGGGGTGCCCAACTGTGTGAATTACATACATTTACTTTAAAATTATGCAAGAGAGGGATCTGCTGGCAAGTATCTAGGAGGTATGGAGTAGAATGAGGAGGAGCAGAGCAGGCTGCCTTGCACATACCCCAGTGTTGACCATTTTCTAGTGGTAGAGCTGAAATAAAGCTTGTTTAAGGATGTTCAACAGCTGGTGGGACAACAGCTGCTGCTTCTGTTAGTGCAGGTACTGTCCAGCTTTTCTTCCTTCCCAGGTGAAAAATGCAACAGTGAAGTGAGGAAATGGGGTTCCTGATCAATTTGAAAACCTTGAAAACAAAATTCAAATTTTGCTTTACCATCATTGCTGAGAGCATTTGATTGTGTTACTTGTTCTGGTTTTCTCAGAATTGCTACCCAAGTGTGTCCCTGTCTGCTACCAGACAGTCCTGAAGGGGCAAGAAGTCTTTGACAGCAAAGAAACAACTATTTAGACAAAAACTCTGAATAAAATAATCTCTGATTGTATTAGTTTGTGTTGTTTTTTCACAGTTCCCCTCCAGGGTCTGGTTCTTAGCCCTATAGAATAACTACTCTGCTTTTGGAGCTCTTGTGGAGGTGAGAGCAGGGAGGTGACGATGGGAAGTGGCACCTGTGAAGATGCAGCATCTTTTTTTCAGAGAGCCATGCCCACTTGGGTCTTCCCTGGTGATGCTACTCTTGCTTTGGCAGTGACATTTCTGGATTTAAATCCATGGGTGGCTGAAGGCTTGAAGTGTAGTCCTGCATTGGCATCTCAGAGAAGAAAATACCAAAGAGTGAGGAGATTAAGGGGGTTCGAGAAGAGGAATTGCCAAATAAATGTGTAACAAGAGAACCACTGTGACCAGAGTTCAATGTTCAGGGTGTTGTGCAGCATTTGTTAATCTGGTACTGTTCTGTCCTGGTACAGGTCATTGTGGGTGTGGGGAGGTCCTGCTGGCTGGAGGAAGGCTGGGCTCTGCCTTGCTGCTGGCTGGTGAGAAGATTGGCTGCACCCAAGGTCACTTGTGACCTTGGAGCATTTCTTTTAGCTGTCAGGTCACATTGATTCATGTCCCTGCTGTACCTTTCTGAGAGGTTCTATGTGAGGTCTGTGTGCCTGAGTGAGAAGGCTGGTGAGAAGTGTAGAGGCAGAGCCTCAAGTGGTGGTTGTACTTTCAACAAGAGCATCTTTGAGCTGCCTCCTGCTGGTTCTGGACAGCAGTAGCCTGGAAATGGCCCTGGTACTGCAGAGCTATCCTTCACCCCCATGGCAGCCCAGGGCTCCTGAAACTGTAGCTGGGCAGTGGGAGCAGCATTTTTTAGCCGGCTCGTGGCTCCTGCCCCGGATCTGCCGGAGAACAGAGGCCTGTCAACGGCTTCCTGTGGCTGCTGCCCAAGCCAGCAAGGGTCATTCTAGAATGAATGAAACTCTCCATACCAACAAGCCCTGTGAGAAGGGGAGCTTGTACAGATTTCCAGCCTCACTTAATATTTTGCAGTCAATCAAAGAGGCATTTTGATCATGTTTACCTAAAATGATTTTTAACAGAGTTCTGTAGCAAAATGAATTTTATTTTAAATTCTGTCAACTATTGAAATAAAGTATCAAGCCTCTGCTAATAAGCATTGTCATTGTTGCATCTGAATACAAAAGTGAATCCATTTTAGTTCTGTATTTATTCGATTGTACATGGCCAAGCTCTCTAAATCTCTTAGATTGCTTTTATGACACTTTAACACATATTTGTCAAGTTGAAGCGAAAACCTTTTGTAGCAGTTGTCAGTGAAAAATCAAACAGTAGGAAGGGGATGACACTTAAAATGTTCATTTAGCACAATTTCACACAAGAATTAAAGCAGCAACTAGGTAATAAACCTCACAGGGGAGAGAAAAATGTTACCATTTCTGCCAGCAGCTTGATAGTTTCTGTTGTGTATGCAGAACCCATTGTTGGTATCTTTGGGGTGTGCAGCACTTCAAGCATGTCCATGTTATTGCCAAGGATGGGCTGATTTTCACAGCCAGGTGCTTTATTTTTTTATTTTGGTCAAGTCTCACATTCAATAGAGAAAAATAAATTTTGGAGAACAGACATAATAAAATATATTTAGGAAGGTGTAGTCATGTGGATTGGCTCAATAACCCTTTTAAAAGAAAGATTGTATCAGACCTCGGAAAACTGTGTGTGTGGTTGTTGTTCTGATTATTTGTTGTTTCTCAGTGTCCCTGGCCATTCCTCAAGGAAGCAAATAGTTCCTGCTCTGGGAATTGATGCTGGGGCTCAGATCTGCCAGAGAGACTTGCTTTTTTCACAGTAGATCAGATGGGATTCACAGGTGGCTCCAATCTGGCAGCTGACTTAACTCACATCTCTGCTCACAGAAATTTTTGGTCAGTCATCTGTCTTATCACAACTGCCTGCAGATACTGAGGTTAGGACATGGCATTGTGGGATATGCAAATTATTCCTGTGTGTTGCTTAGGAATGTCCGGCTTCTGTAGACACTCAAAATGCCTGTGAACATACTTTGCTCAGCTGCTTTTTAAAAACCTGAAAGAGCACTCAACCAATACTCATCTCCCAAATGTCAGAGTATGTGGAGGAAAAATTTTCCTCCCTCGCACTGTTTCTGATTGGGCATCACATTTTCCTGTGACCTGTGTACACATCCTACAGTCTGACCTTTTCCTTGGTTCCAAATAGACTTGCCAAACTCCTCAGCTGCTCCCTGAGAGCAGTATTTGCTGCATGCTTGCTGAGAACGTGCTGGGGAAACTTAAGTGCCCACATCTAATTTGTGGTATCAGGACTACGCAGCAGCCTCGTATTCCCCTCACCTTACTCACAGGAAAAGTCTCCCTGGCCCCAGGAAGTGGAGGGAATTGCTGGTTTTAAACATGTACTCCTCCCTGCATGGTTTGAGCAGAGTGCTGATGTCCCACTACTTTACAGCTCTCTGGTGGCTGCCAGGCACGACTGCTCCATGCAGAAATACCAAGAGTCTTCCTCCTGGATGCCTCATCTCTCTGGGTAAGTGAGAAAGGCTTCTGACCCAGGTTTAGGTGTGACTTGCTGCTGGCCTGTGACCAGGACACAGGAACCGTTTCAAGAGCCATAACCTCAGACCCCAGAGAAGCTCTGCTCTCTGCTCCACAGAGAAATACAGTTTCAGTTGCAAGATGGAGACTAACCATTGCTAAAAACAGCCCAATAGTCAGGGCAGTGATGTGGGATTTGCTTCTGTTCCCCAGGCCTACGCGGGTGACATTCCTAGGAGTGTTTGCACCAAATATGCATCCCAGTGTCACTGCAATTATTGTCCTGCTGCTCAGCCCAACCTGGGCTCCTCAGGGAGGCTGTGCAGGCAGGCAGCAAAACCCACAGCTGGTCAGACAGCAGTGTTCCATTCCCCTTGGCATTTCTGGCTACTGAGCAGGTTTTGAATGAGCTACCACAGGCATTACTGAGGAGACACAGAGATGGATGAATGTGCTGTGACAGCCCTAATTTTGGAGTGGGAGTGCTCACACAGTGCATTGTCAGCAAGCATGTCTCAAGGTCACTTGTGCCTTCAAAGCAAGTGGACTAGCTTTGTGGTTCAGATGTGATGCATGCAGCACCAGGTCTTCTGTAGGGCTCCAGCTGATGGCTCCATAGCTCTTGATTCAAATACCAGTTTCACCTAACAGTGCTGTTAGCAGCTTCTGGAAGCTCAGTGCCTCCAAGCAGACCCCCTTTTCATGTGAGAAATCTGTTCTGCTCTGGTCAGAACATTAGATGTAGTGTGCAGCAGGTACAGCTGCTGGTGTCTTCCTCTGGGCAGCAGCATGAAACCCATGTGCTTATTAACATGCCAGATGGAATCTTTGGTACAAAGTCCCTGCTAAACCACTTCTTACCCATAACTTAAAGCTACTTCTTTCAGGAGCTCTGGAGGATTCATCCCAAGAACTAACAATAGGCTTCCTTCTTCTGAAACTGAAAGCACTTCACACCCTCCCTTGACTTCCAAATACTTAAGGTCCAGTCACTTTAGTGTAACAACCCTCTCTCTTTCCTGGCTTCTGTTCGCAAGGACTTTTGTGGGTAGCTTTTGAGCATTTCATTCAGACCTGTATCTGGCTTCAAAGTCGTTTCCCTTACTTGGCAACACAAAATTGCCTTTAACATGTGAGGAGCTGCTATGATACATGAACACAACTTGCTTTCTGCTTGGTGAGATATTTAAAGGCTGCTGAATTGTTACTGTTCAGAACGTGGCTTACTAGTATTAATGAAATACACAGCTTATGGTGCCAATTAGTCATCTCTCATTTACTCAGAATTCTCTCCATCCTTATATAAAGCACACACACTAATCACAAACATCAAACCAAAAGCTATCCCATACCACCCACACTCTGCAGCACCAAGTGTAGCAAAGTGCTGGCTGAGGTCTCCTGTAGGTGCTCCAGTACACATGGAAGCAAAGAAGGTCTAAACTGGTGGAGGTGTTTGCAGTGATATGTCAGTGGAGGCTAAACAAAGCTGCAGCTGGGCTCGCATTGCTTGGACACACTTTGACTTCAGCACCAAGATTTCATCCAGCATGGTCATGAAATTCGGAAAATCCTGGTGAGGAAGGCACAAGGAAACAGTACGGAACAGTATCAGCAGGTTGGAGAAAATCAGTGTATTTTTTACACTGCAGCAGAACATAGAAGCATTCTGCAGACTAGTAGATTAAATCAGCATTTCCTTATTAAAGTCACAGCCCTCACAGACAAAGGTCAGTGCCTCTAAATACCAAGGTTCACTGGTAGTTTTATCTCATTACAGCTCATATAGTGGCTTAAAAATAAAAATGTATAAAGTAGCTGTTGTCACTCTTCTGCTCTGGTTAGCTTTTCAAAGGTTTGGTACTGGGACTGGTCACACAGTTTTACCATGTATTGAACTCTGTTCCTGACACCTCTCATGTTTGATTTATGAATTATGAAAATAAATGGTGAGCTAGGCCACTACAGATCAGACATAATAGCCCAATCTTGAGAGATGCAAGGGATTTATATCCCATCAGGTCATGGGGCCTTGGCTGCAGGTCTGCCATGAGCAATATCAGCACTGTATCCAGCCTCAGCCCAGGGAACTCTACCTTCCATACTGTGATTAAAACTGAAATGGAGTTTTAAGCCTTTTTTCAGTAACGCTTGCATTAATAAGGCAGCACTTGGAAGTGTTCTGCTCTCCAGCTGAGAGCAGTTTGGTGCCTTTGTCCACTAGGTCTGTGCCTGAGAAGCTGGGAGGTGTCAGCATCTCCAGGGCTGGGAAATTCAGCTGCTGTGCATGAAAATCAATCATGCAAAAGCTTATTTGGCACTACTCCAGCTGTATCTCCTGCACTGTATCTCTGTCCTGCAGGGAAATCAGGACAGTGATGAAGACTAGCCCAGCTGCTGTGGCATATTTTTCTTAAGCACTTTAAATATTGCTTTGTTCACTGTGTGGCTGGTCTTGGCAGGAGTTTCTCCTGCGGCCAAAGTTTCATGGCTAGAGAAGCTGAAACCATCTGAAAACGGAAGGAGGGAAGCCAGTGCATGAAGCCCAAGCACATTTCATTACCCAGAAAAGGTCATGCTACTACAGGGTATGTTATTCACACACTGCTGGAGGCCTGACAAGCTTGTCAGAATTCTGATAGCCAGAAAATAACTGCTTGCTGCAAGGGGCAAATAAATCTGGGGGGAGAGCTGGTGTCCAGCGACCAACAGACTTACGAAGAACAATCTCAGAAGATTAAAAAAAAATTAAGAAGATGAATGATAGCTTTGTTTCACTGCATTGTCTGCCACAAAGTGAATACAGTTTATGTCTCTCGTGCTGCTTGGTGGACTGTATCTTATCTGTAAAACAGCATATGCAGCTTGAAATCACAGTGAATAAGCCACATGGTAGCTCCACTCCGAAGTCCCTGAGGGACTCCAGTTCAGGTCTGAACTGTGATAGGAATTGACATGGTTTGATAGTGCAATGCAGCAATGCAGCTTGGCTTTACTGAGAAGGTGAGGGAACTGGGAAGGCAGGAGTTCTCACTGGAAAATGTTCGGTCTGGATTTTCACATAGCTGTGACATGCATCTGTTGGGATGCAGGAGAAACAGAGAACTGGGATAGTTCTGGGATAGAACTGGAACTCACTGCCTAGCTAGCAGTGAGGCCATGCAGGTGCCAGTTTTTAGGTCTAGGGTACACCATCTGAGGCAAAGACAAGCTAAGAAACACTTGAGTAACCAAAGCCAAGAGCGTGTAAGGCACAAGTCACAGTGGTCAGAACACTGGAGTAAGCGAGTGCAGGGTTGTTAGCACACCAGAGGGAAGTGGCTGCCAATGCCACCGGTGTCCTGCCCTAGGTGTGTGCTCTGTTGTGTGGTATCAGCTTACTCGTCCCAACCTGAAAGAACTAAAACATCACAGGGACAGATGGCCTGTCTGGTACAGTCTGCCCCGTGATGCAAGGTAAGGGAAGGCTCTGTTATCAGAGACAAAGGCTTCAGGGCCAGCCCATCCATCTCCTGCTCCCCACAGCCCTGTCAGAGTGGAGACTGGCAGACACAACAGGCACTGAAAATGAGAGGCCTCTCCCAGGACTAAGACCTTGGAAAAGGGGTTGAACTGACAAGGAACATCACATTACCAATTCAAGTTAATAATCTCTAAGATTAATTTATGCATGTTCAACAGGCACCAAACCCATCATCTGAAATACTTACCATTGCTGACATCTGATTTATCAAGCACTCCTCTTTGAAGCACAGGCATGCCATTTCATCCAGCTGCTGCTGATGAGCACGAATTACAGTCTGTCTGATTAACAAAAAACACACACTGGTTAAACAGCCTGTAGTGTAATCACTGCTTGTAATCACAGCTGGCCTCAATAAACCTTCAAGAAAGAGGAATACCCCAGAGGAAGCCTTGCTGTCCTGGCACTCAGGAAAGGCACACCAGTGCTCCATAAAGTGCATTGGAGTGCCCTGATCTGGGTTTCAGGATGAACTGGGTGACTGAGGGCTGCCCACAGAGGAGTGACCACAGCACTTCCTTAGCACAGGCAGCATACAAGAGATTTTTACTGTAGGAGAATCAAGGAGCACAACAATGATCTAATTAATTGCTGAAGTGGCTTATAACCAAGAGTCTGTAAGTAATTTCAGGGAGAAGCAGGCCAAGTAGGAATGCAGTGCTGCTGTTGATTCCTCTGAGCAAGTCTCACTGACCAACAATGTATTTTCAGTCAAGGGAATGCAGTCCAGTCCCTGGGAGCTGACAATGGAAGCTCAGAGTACTCAGAATCTTTATATTTACATCTTCTGTGACTGCCCAGCTGCTCTAGCAGCTCTTCTTTTCATTAATGGAACGGCTACAACCTGATTCTTCATGGAAGGTTTTGATGTATTTTAGGTACATTACAGCTTATGGTAAGCCAATTAATTACTGTGAACTGCAGTTTATATTATAATATTTATTCCTCTAGCATTATCTTAGAACCTCTAATAGCATAATTTGCTTCCTGTAAGATTTTTAAATATCACTAAATAACAAGCAACCATATATTTTTAAGATAATTACTATAAATTATGAATAATCTTACAATTATTTAATAGAATGATTAACTGTTGGTTTTTTAATACATATTTACATATGATATACAAATAAAGGCAAATGTATCACATGTCCAGAATTTCTAAGCTTTATTACAAACTTCACAATGAGCAAGACTTACTGTGCCTTTTCTAGGGCTTCCCTCTGCCATTTCCTCATCTCTGATACAGCGCTTGGAGAACTGCTGCTGGACATGTGTAAGGGACACTTTGCATTTGCTATTGGCTTATTATCTTTGGTTGCAAATCCTGCATCTGCAGCAAAAGTCTCTTGTGTAAAAATACTCTGCTTTAACTTGGTTTTTAGCAACCCTGTTTCCTCATTTCCGAACGATGACTTGGCAGGGTCTTCAGAATGGGTGAGGCTTTCATCCCTCACTCCTGGCTTGGGCTGCAGCAGCAAGCTGCTCTCCTGATAGGGGGACTGGGCTGCATAGCTCTTTTCAGGTATTTCAGCATTTATTTCCTCATCGTGGGACTCTTGACTTGAGTTAGACTTCCCTGAATTACCACCATTGTTATGCTGATTAACATCAGCACCATGTCTGCCTCCCAAGTGATCTTTGCAGGGGGGGTCACTGCAAAGTCCCCCATCCTCTCTCTCTGGCCTGGGGACCGTGGATCCAGCTGTGGGTCCAGCTGTGGCTGTTTCTGTCGGGTCACGTCCAGCAAACAAATTGCGCCGGACTCCCTGCTTGGACGAATACAATCCCAGGTGGCAGCAGCACGGCTTCACACGGCCGCAGGTGGGTGGGAGCTGCTTGTGCTTGGCTTGAGGAGATGCCAGCAGGGCACAGAGCCTTCCCCCAAGGCGGTTCTGCTCCCCCAGCTCCAGCATGCTGTCAGTCAGAGATCTGCTCCTGGTGCACTGCCAGCTCTCGTCCTCAAACCTGCTCTGGATGTCACTGTCCAGCATCTGCTTCTCAGAGTGGGGCTCCTCTTGGCTGGAAGACGGTTTCTCTGTTTCAGCTGTGTCCTCACTATTGAGAGGGGACATGAGGGGAGGGGTCATGAGCTCGGAGGTGAATTCTGAGGAACAGCTGGAAGAAACACAGTGGCTAACTCCATTATTTTGAGCTTTCCATTTTACACCTCCTGCAAAGGCAGCCTTTTTATCCAAAGTGGATTCTTCCTTCTCCTTATGCTGGAGATCAATCTCTTTGCACTCTGGAGTTCCTGATTTCAACACAGGAGATACATATGGGCTTGAAGCATCCTTTGCTAGAGTTAAGGTGGCCTCACTGGAGTAAACAAGACATCTGTGTTTGGACTTGTACTCTTTGTGATCAGCTAGGAAATCCTTGCCATTTCTCCAGCTGCAACCAGGATCTTCCTGCAGGCAGTAAGGTTTTTCTGCAGTATTGCTTGGAGAGAATTCAACAGCTAAGTCATAGCTCCAGTCTGCAGAAGTATTGCTGCAGTCTGCATTTTTAATGGATTCCTCTGCCTTTGGGCTACCCTCATTACAATCCCAGCTGTCATCTAATCCATGATCTTGCATGGGTATTGCATATTTAAAAAATAAATCCTGTCGCTTTTGGCCTTTTTGCTCTTCTTCAGTTACGTGTTCTCTTTCATGAAGGAAAAATGAATGTTGACTGCATTTGCTGGTATTTCTTCTTTCCACACTCTTTTGATTACAGATAGGTGAGAAAGAATCTTCACTGAAATCACTGTCATCCAGATCTTCCAGCTGCATCCCCTCTTTGCTCTGCAGTTCAGTTGGAGTAAGGCTCAGCTCCTGCTTCACTTGAATCTCCTCAGGCTTGTACTGCATTAAAAACTTCTCAAGGGGTTGATAGTTCAATTTTTGCATTAGAATAGGGGGCTGCTGAAACTGTTGGTGATAAAGACGTAAATGCTCTTCCCTTTCCTTCTGAAACGGAGGCAGGTATGTCCAAGGCTCAACAGACTCTTTAGTGAAAGTGTTTTCCCATTCCTGTTCACTGTCGGAGGGCAGATTTCCATCTCCAAAGGCATTATCATCTCTAGGAACAAGCTGTTTCTGAACAGGTTGCACTGTCTGGACTTTCAGGCACTGAACAGGTGTTGTGTTTTGCATATACTTGTCTTGCTGGCCACTCTCTTTTGTTTCTGCTGTGGCAATGAAATCATTCACCAAGGTGCTGTTTTCAGTGTTGGGGGACAGATCATCATTTTTCTTCTTCAGGGGATTTGTTATCCGCAAGATTCCCTTAACTGGGGTGGTGTGGTGGAAGCAGGGAGTGCTGGTATTTCCTTTGTAGGCATGTTCTTTACCAATTCCCTTGGGGGTAGAGGTAAGAGGGACATCAAGTGGCTGGAGTGCTTCTGGATATGCCTTTGGTTTTGTAGCACTTGAGGGATGCTGTAGGCCTAGCTTCACCTTCTTTGGAGAGCTCTTTTCCCCAGGTGGCAAAGATAGGGTGCTTTGGACATGTTTTGGAGATAAATTTCCAGCTTTGCGACGCCTTTTTGTGAGAGGGGTAGGACATCTAATCCCTTTCTTCAGCTCTTTGACCCTGTAAAAAAAGAGGCTGGATTTAGAAGATGTCATGCTTTCAGATAAAAGCATCTTAAGAACAAATCAATGCTTTCACATACTAAGACTAAATATTGAATTCAACATCATGGTTTATCTTCTCTCTCTGATCTTCACAGATAAATCAAAACCCCTCTGACAAAATGCCAGGACTTTTGGACAAATCTATGGCAGTCTTTTTAAGTGCTTCCTTGAGCAGTGCATAACAGGTCAAGTGAGTGGAAATGGCCTCAGTTTCAATGCAAGGGGGTGGTATTTCCACACATAATAATGCAGCAGAACAAGCTGGTATTCTCCACAGCAGATCAGAGTCCCACAAGGCTCAAAGTAGGACTTTTGGAGTAGCTGAAGTGGGGATTCTTAGCTCAGGTGGCTGCTAGCACAGCAGGTGATGTGGACTGGACTGCACTGCTCCTGGATCAGACTCAGAAGTGCAACTGTGAAGAGCTGATTAACTGGTATCACCCTTTCCTTACCATCCTGACCCTCAGCTGTTCCCTCTGCTCCTCTTGCCCATTATGGTCTTTTAAGACCAGCATTGCACAGCCTGTAATTTACTTCCTTCTGTGTAGGAGGGAGGGTGAAGGACTTGCACACATTTTAAGTAGAATCATAATACAAAACTAAACCAAAATTTTTGAATGCCAAGGTCAGTAATCCTGCAGTTACAGGGCACACAGTGATATTTTCATCACTGAAAGCAGTCATCAGAAAGTACTTACAAGACCCAAAAAATTTTAAGACAAAATATAAGAGTTGGAATAGGAAACGATTTTATTAGCTTTGTAAAGATTCTGTTTCTTGCTTAAATCAACATTTTCAATACAACTAAAATAAAATGTAGTGCCCAAACATCACACATTCCTTTTTACTTTGTGATTTTCACCCTGGCAAGACTGAGTTTCACATCCTACCTGTCAGCATACCGCAGAGTGTTCAGGGTGTGCTCTGTAGCTATGTGGCTCGGTGAAACATTGGCTATCATACATGTCTTGGAATTGCCAATGAAAGAGTCCTTTAGCACCTAGGGTTCAAAGGAAAAAAAGTTGGGTTCTTATCAGTTCATGTCCTTTGCACATCCTGTACATTAGCAATGTCTACAAAAGAAATTTAACATGAAGTACTGTTTTTTTGGTTTTTTTTTTTTAATAAATGTAGTCCTCTTGTCTCAGTTTTTCTTGCTTTTATTTGTTTACAGTTTAAAATGAATACAAGTATTAATTAGGACTCTAAACAAGCCATTGTTCCAGATGCCTCAAGGGTGTCAGTATGGTTTGAGGAATAAAGCTGATGTTACAGCTGAAGTTGAGAAATATTGATGAAAGGGCCCAGGACAGTAACTGAACAGAAGATTTCAGACTGGAGGGGAGATGGATGGTAATTCTGTATGAGTCTGGAAGGTGGTGTTTGGGTTTTGTTTGGTTTCAGCTTTTGGCTTGTTTCTTTTTTTTTTCCATGCCAATCCCCACTGCTGGCTGGAGGAAATTTACAGTTGGCATTCATTCTGTGATTACCTTTAAAATTAAAATTTACAGAAGCTATGCTTTTCTCTCTTCCCCAAGAGAGGAAGCAGTTACTGAACTATGCCATCTATTTATTTATTTATTTGCTTTTTTGCATATTTCTGTCCTCAGCAGGGAAACTTCTCCTTTTGCTTTTCTGCTCATTTTACCTGAGTTAATTTGCTTTGCCGGAAAGGAGTATGCATTTGTTCCTGATCCAGCGCCCGAATGCATTCCTTTAGCTACCAAAAGAAAGAAAGAAGGGAAAAATAGATCAATCATGCACTGGCAAGGAACTCAACCACATCAAACCAAACCTACCCAGGTCCTGTATCACCTTTGACTCCCACAATGTGTTGTCCCTTGCAAGGTCAATTTGTGCCCTGCCTGATGGCTCCGTGGGCTTCACCAAATGCATTTAGCAAATACAGAGCTCCACAGAGCTGCTGCCTGCACCACATCTAGCTAGTCTGAAGCCAGACTGAGCGTAGGCAAGATTATGCTGCAGTTTGCAGGGCAGTTGTACTCAAAGGACAGAGCTTTTTGAGCTACATCTCTTATTTCCTTACTTCTGGAGATAGCTAATTACAGGATTGTCATGGTGATACTGCCATCAAGAATTTACAGCCTTTCTACATTCTACAAACTCCCACTGAAAATTATACTTATTTATCACTTTAACAGCACTTTATTAAAAACTGCACCAGTAACAAGTAAGAGATCAAACTGTAATTCTTTAGTCAGGCTCTCATAGTTGCAGCGTCTGAAAGTCTTCCCTTGAAAACAATGCAAATATTCAAACCAGCAATGGACTTCAAATCTTGTAGGTTTGAAGGTATGAAGAGAGTGTTATGATCATTGAGGCCAACACTAGGTTTTACAGGCTACAGGTTACAATGATTTATCCAACAATGCTTTTTATATTTAATTCAATCACTACTTGTAGAGTGTCCAGGTATCTTCTTAGTTTCACACAACACCAAAAATGTACACACTCCAATTTTACAGTTTCTTTTAAAAGAGAGTTTCATGGGCTTACACTCAGGAACCAGAAAATTGTTCAGGCTGGAGAAGACCTTCAAGATCAGACTTTTTTCTATTCAGGTCCCAACTCCCCGTGACACTCAGTTATTAATCAGCAAGTACTCAAGAAAGCATGAAGTACAGAAACATATCCACCTCACAGGCTACCTCCCAGCACAAACACTAATATTCCAGTGCAGGAAAAGCCTCTGTGCAAAGGAGCATCTACATTCCCTAAGCAGAGCATGCCAGCTCCTGTTTACAGCACACTAAGAGGTACAGTTGTGTGCACTGACTTCTGTACTCCTGGCTCATACTCAGGAACCTGTATCACCTTCAGCCTCACTGGGAGAAGCCCCCAGTCACCACTGAGCTTCAACTGTCTGCATTAAAGGAGGTGCAAAGCTTTCTGCTGCACTTACACTTACAGGCACTTCTGCTTTATCTTAGATGGCATTTTTCTGCTCCTTTTTTCCTCTTTGCCTGACTGTGGACACTTTTTAAAACAGTTTGCCTTACGAGTGCATTTCTTCCTGTTCCTTCCTCCCCACAAATAAATTGCTAGTTTTTATGGTCTTAAGTCCTTTATTCCTGATTTGAAAGAGAAGCCTGAGTTTAAGTGGTGAAAATAACTGGCAGAAACAGATGTGCTCTTATGAAACAAACAAGGCAATTCCAAGCTAGTATTCTTTAAAAGGGACAAAATCTTCTATACAAAATATGGGACACTTATTACACTACACCTAACATTCTCCTTGCTATGTTTACCTGTATTGCAGTAAGAATGGATTAAAAATACATAATTTTCATAAGGATAACTCTTCCTTCTTAAATTGTTTTTCAGTCATGAGATAAATTAAACTGAACACGCTTAGTACCTTGGTTATTTTTTCCTCTCCATGGAATACATACATACATTATTCTGTGGTTCACTTTCATCCTAAAAAACATGCTAGTAATTAAAAGCAAAACCTTCCCCAGACATAATAGTAGCTTACTGCTAAAAGACTTTGGTTTATTTCTGCTCCTTCCATTTTTGTTTGTCGATCCGTGTCTTTGGCATCTGCTGCCCTTTCACTGCCAGCCAAGTCAATGAATGATATCCTGGAAAAAAACAAAGTTGCATTTATCTTAAGGGCTTTTTTTTCCTCTTCTTTTTTTCTTTATTAAACCAGCAGGCTACAACACATGGCATCAGAAGAGTGATTAGAAATGACTACTTTTGAACAACAAGAAACATTCACTGGAAATATCTGAGATACCAAAATAAGCATAGCAGCAGGAACAGTGTCAGAGCATCTTAATATTAAATAATAGAAAGTGTAGTTATATGTGATGACAGTGCAACACATTCATCTGTCCAGATAATCACTGTGTTTGTAGTTCCCTAAGAAAACAGTTAAAAGAAATTTTCTTGATTTCTCCTTCCATGTAAGACAGACAACTGCCATGTCAAATGGGAATTTGAGACAATAGGAACAGAAATTTTCAGTGTAGCAATTAATACACTGAGCTTTCAGTGATGCCTGTCCTTTCTTTCTACAAAACTCCATTATTCCCTTTCACAGTCTCTAGCTCTGGGTGCCAGCTGCTGTACTGACTGTTGCAATGTATCTTTGTCTTTGTCCTTCCTCTTTTTTTGCAATGGCCCTGACTTCTTTTATAGGCTCATCTTGGCACCCTTTCCTCAGATCAGCTCCACCTGCCTTTCAGACACACAACCCCCCCCCTAGTCCAGATGCCACACCTACAGAACCTCTATACTTTTATTTCTAAGCCTGCCTGTTCTGTCTTCTCCTCTCTTCAGTGTTTGTGGCTCTCCCATTTTGCCTTGTGCTCAAAATTAGATCCTGGGCAAGAAGACTGTGTGGTAGCTAATGGAAGATTGTGTCAGCAGGATTTTGTGACACTTGGCAGTAATGCAGATGCACAGACTTTCTTCCTCATATCTATTTCTTGAGATTTAGTCTGGAGAAAAGATGACTGAGAGGAGGCACAATTAGTTTTTGAATACATAAAATGGATGCCACAAGAGTAAGTAAACTGCTCTTTCTGTCTGCTGCAGATAGCATCAGAGTCACTCAAATTATCAGGGAGGTTTATGTGAGGTACTCTGATTCTTCTGGCCAAAGGCAAAACATCTGTCATGGAATTATCTCCACCTGGGCTAGTCAGCCCACACTCACTTTGTAGTCAATTACAGGACAGAAATGCTTTGAGGGGCAAATGCATCTGACCTAATTTAGGTCACACTGCAGAGATCCCAGAGTGACAATTTCATTCTACTGACTTCAAAGGTGATGAGTTCACATGTGGGTATGTCCACTGCAGGCATCTAATTTAGCCAAATTAAACACTGAAGATGAGGGGATGGATTTGATTGTCAAACTCCTTCACTGGAAATTTGTACAAATGAATTTGACGAAGCTCTCATAGATGTGCCTAAAACATTCTCCCTGGAAAAAGAGACAGGACTGTGGAACTTCTCAAGTCTCTTTTAACCCTATCTTCTAATTTAACTCACACTTGTGCACTAACACCTCCTCTTTGTCTCTTGGATGTGCCTGGGTTTGACATCAGCACTGAGCACTTCTGCTTCTGGTCTTACCTTCCAGATGCCCTGTTGGCTGTGTCTTTAATTTGAATTTGGATGATGGCATGAGACCGAGAGGAATCTGAGTTAACTCCAGTAGCTCCTGTGCTACGTTCTTTTCCCCCCTTCAAAATCACCTGCAAAATAAGGGGGACATAATCCAAGTGAATTGTAAATAAAATCACAATCTCTCAGAAAGAGATCTTGTCCTCCTAAGATGAGGAAACATTGTGACAAATGGTTCATTCCAGCCTTAAAATTTGGTGCAAGGCAGTAGAGACTGGACCCCTTACAATATTTCTTTCAGAGCTTTGTGCATGGACTTGCTTGTAGTGACACAAAGAGCTTAAAGAGCACTCTGCAATTAAGAATCAGTTGCATCGCACCCTCACTCATTTTTGCAAAATATTCAAATTATAAAATTAAATTCTTTATTATATTGCTGGCATACATTTGTAGTACTATAGACACAACCTAAAAGACTCAAGAGACTGACTATTCTTGGAGTTCTTTTAAAATTTCAGTTTCTCTTGTAGGTGAGTACAGTTATGCACAAAGTCAAACAAAAGATCACGAACTGCCAAAACCTTTCTAGATCTCCAAAACAAAAGAAAAACAAAGCAAAAAATTATGCCAAAGTAAGGAACAAAGTTAAAAGATCAATTATACTCAGCACAACAATAAAATAAGAATACAAGGGAGGAAGGCAAGGCAGTAGGACAAAGGCTGCTTCAAGACACAAATCTGGATAATTCTTTTTTGAAAACTTTAAAGGACTGTTGCAGAAAGTCTAGCATTGACTGCAGCAGGGCATTCATAGTACAGTCACTAATTTCCTGTGTTGCAAGAACAAATTAAAATATTGCCTAGCAAAATCAATACATTCTCAGCTGATAGATGTGAATTATTCATGCTTTTCAGTGGCCAGTGCTTAATGAGCAACTTAACCAACCACTGCAGCTTCCAAGCTTTATATCAGTGCTAAGTGCGGATAATTTCTGAATCAAAGCCAACATTAATGAGTAGTGAATAATCAGGAATGTGTTCAAAGCTCTTTCCATATATCTGTTGCAGAATACTCAGAAGTTCTGAGTCAAGCCAGTAACATTTCTGCGTTCAAATGGGCCTAAAAATTATCTAATTTTTTCCCCCCAAGATATCTGTAAGAATTAAGTAATTTAATAGCTCTTCTGTGTGTGGAATGTGATAATACCAAGGAATTGTAAATCAACCATACAGTAAATTTTCAGTCTAACTTTCAGAAGCATCACCAGCTTGTCCTGAAGCTTGGAGTTAATGGAAAGATGAACAACTAAATTAAGTGCAATGTCAGTGGACAACACTATGACAATTTCAATGAGTCATTTACAATATCAGGCACTTCTAATTCACACTTTCTTATCAAAAAAATGAATTGAACTATGCAAAGTCAGGCTAAATAGAAAATAGATTTAATCAGCTTGCTTGGTGCAGGACAACACAGAAAATTTGGCAGTGCCCTTTCAGGGCTCAGCCAGGTAGGAAAGGAAAAACTGAAGCCTTGTTCATGGTGAATGTCAGCTACTGTTTAAAGATCTTAATTTTACTTGCCTGTTATCGTGCACACACATAAGCAGTATTTTAATCCTATTTCAGACAAATATCTCAGTCTTAAGTATTTTCTAATTTCTGTTTCTAATAGTTTCCAAATTTATATATTCTGTGCCATAACCATGTATCTTTTATATACAAAAATCTAAGTTCATTGAACTTCAAGATATGACACTGGGAGAAAATACATACCCAACTTTCAAGGTCCCTTACTGGGACACTATTTAACTTCTGGAATCCTTCCCTAAGGAATGGCAGCAGAAGTGACAGCTGTGAATCAACTGCTTGATATGTGGCTAACACAAAAACAGCTTAATGAAAAAAGGCACTTTTAATAGAGCCCAGGGGTTGCCACTTTGAGGGCCTTAAACAGGAACATACACTTGTGCTACACAGTAAATAATGTCTGTAAGTGACACACCTCACAGATCAGCAAATTGGGCTGCAGAAGACAAAGAATGAATCCCAAACATTACCTCCAACAGCTTATCTACAGAATCCACCTGAACCTCCCGAAGTCCAACTATCTGAACAACATGCTTGCCATCTTCTCTTGCAAAAAGTCTGAAAAAAGAGCACAGAGATAAATGAAATCTCAGAAAGCAGCAGTGAAAACACATGCACATGTGGTCTCTGTGCCTTGATACTGAGAAAAAGCAATCAAGGCTACTGACAGGGAAGAGGCCCTGATGTCATTAATTTATTTTCAGAGCTGAAGAGGTACCTCATTTACTAGTACCACTGACATTTCACTGCTAAAGAGACATTACCAGTGCATTTCTGCTAGTTCAAGAATATAATAAAGCAGGGAAGTAAATGACCACGTTTACATTTACATTACAGAGTTCCTGTGTCTCTTTAAACTACATCTCAGGCTCCTCTAAGTCCTCATCAGACTGTAAATTTTGCTCTGTTCATATTCTAAGGATTTTTTGCACCAGTTTTTAAAGCAGCTCCTACAGCCTTAGAGTCATATTTCAGCACTACCTCCAGAGGCTTGCTGGGCTGAGTCACTGGGCTGCCAGGCAAAGGTGCCCAGGGAGAAGGTGAGCAGACTCTGCAGACTCATGTAGGAGATCAACAGCATGTTGATCAGCATGATCTCCTACATCAGAAGCATGTAGGAGATCAACAGGATCTTCAGAGATTGGCAAGAGTCAAATCCCCAGTGGCACAGCAGGAGGGACAGCCAGAGTTTACGCTTGACCAGGGAAAGACAGGGACTCCACAATGGCTGACACATGACAGGTGTCCAAAGAAGTTGTGGATATCCCATGCCTGAAAACGTTCAAGGCCAAGTTGCATGGGGCTCTGAGCAACCTGGTCGAGTGGAAGTTGTCCCTGCCCAGGGCAGAAGGGGTAGGGCAAGATGATCTTTAAGGTTCCTTCTCAAAATACTCTATGATTCTAAGACAGGAACTTCTGGCCACAAGAAGCTTGTTTCTCTACCTATGGATGTTCAGCTTTTATCTTACTACAGTGTAAGGAAGAGCCTGAGCTTGTAACTCAAACCTAAGTCCTTATTTTTCCCCCAAACAATAAACCAGGAGTCCCTACCAATGTCACAATGTCTACTGTCAGACCTTGCATTCCTCCCTAAGTAGCTCCTTCAAACAACCCTAATTAAATACATAATATTTGATATAAATGCTAGTATGTTAAATGTAATCACATGAAAACAGTAAACGATTTCCAAACAGTAACCAACTGATTCACAACCATAGGCTTATAGTAAATCATGCTTTTATTTAAATACCTTTGCCTTCCATTTAGCAGGTCATAAAGCTGTCCGCAGTAGATCTCATAAAAACTGACCAAAACACTAAGATCCTTCTTGGATGGTGATGCTTCTAGGTACTTAAAGATGTCCCTGGCAGCCAGGGCGTAGAGTCCTGGGTTCCGGTGGTTCCCCATCATGGTGTAAGTCTTACCAGCACCAGTCTGTCCATATGCAAAGCAAGTTGCATTGCCTCTGTGGAGACAGGGTATTTGTTTAGTGCCACATCTGATTCATTCATATCTATTAAATAATATTCTGCAATGCTGGTATCTATCTGTAGTGGCCCCTTAGTAATGACGTTTGACCTGCTACTGTCTCTGGGAAACTGCAGAATGCTTAACAATGATTTCCAAGTACACCCTATGGAGATCTGATGTAGTACAAGGTGCTGGCCCTCTTCCTTTCTTTTCCTTTTTCTGCCCTCCTTAAAAAAAGGACTTTGTACCTGGCTCAGTACTCCTGGCAGAGAAATGGGTAAAAATGTACGGCTGCAGTAATCACAGTGAACAATTTCTTGCCAATTTAGATTGCAGATTGGTCTCACTATGGTGTTAGATTAAATGATCGCCAGCAGGAGGGATGGAAAAGTAAGGGGAAAGCTGGGAAAAAAATAGCATAATCTCTTCTGGTGGCATTACTGGATTAGCTCTAATGTGAATTGTGGCTTTAGTGACTATTACACAGCAAGGTACAAGCCTTATTCTCCGTTTTCACTTTCCTTTTCTCAAGAGCATGATATTCTGTTTATGACACTTGGAGATTTTCAGTAACAGAATTTGTTAAATTTTGTTAATTTTCAGCATGGATATGTAATCTTTCCCTTCAAAGATTAAAAGAAAAAGTAATAATATTCAAGTATATATTCAACAGATATATATATAACCTTGCATAGAAATAAGATGTCTCATGTAAAGCCACCATCAATTTTCCATTAATCAGGAAGTATGTAATTATGATTAAACCTCTAAGCAAATATAAATCAATAAAAATAAATCACAAGGTTACTCATAATTTCTATTACCTTATGAACTGTACAAATACATGCAAAAATATCTGTCAGTAGTGTCAGGAAAGAGGTAACACTCTCTCTTTACAGATGACAGTGCTCTGCCACACAGGAACCTTTTTTAGTGAAGACGAGAATTCAGAAATCCTGGGATGCATTTTTTAATTCTAGATTGACCATGCTGTCTCTTTGTTGCATCTGAGGTTCAATTTAACCTTCTTCTGTAACTGAAACTGAGATTTCTCACCAAGTGTGAATAAAGTTTACCCTGATTTATTTTTGTCCAAATTGCAATGATATTCTGAAAGGTGGAAGGTATGTGGCAAACATGAAATGAAGATACATTTCAAAAGATGAAAAGCATAAAGGAAAATTCAGGCAACACATAAAATTGGAAACCAGCTAGACAAAAAATAACAAATGTAAGCACTGATGCCCTACCCATTAAAAATATGCTGAATGAGTGGATAAGCTGTCTTCATATAAACATCGTGATTGCTACATGACTCCGCGAAGACTTCATCAAAATAAAAAACATGCTGCAAAACAAAGATAATCTTTACATAAGAATGAATATGTTTCACTTCCCCTCCAATTCTACTCAAAGGTAAAATGAAGTAACAGAAGCCTTTCCAGTGACTTCATATGGCTTTGGATTAGGTAGAGAGTGAACTAGCACACTTAATACGCAGCACAACCCATGTAGGAACACACCAATCAAGAGATTCAGAGCAGGGAAAAACAAAACAAAACAAAAATTCCTTGATTTCCCATCATTGTGAAGCATAACATACCAGAACCTTTTAACAAGACCAAAAAAAAGCTAATTAAAGAAAACCTATTCATTAAATGAATCAGCCTACAGATGTACTGTCAGACTGTAACAGTAAAAAGAACTGAGAGTCAACTCTTGACTCTCTCAAAATCAGTTCTCACTTGTGACTAAGTTGTGATTAATTGCCTCTGTTCTTAAGAAGTTTTGTGCCAGAGAAGAAAAAAGCTGTTCCTAAGCAAAGCTAGATTGTCTGAACTCAGTCAGAAGGGGGCAAGAAAAGCAAAACTTCCCACACTCCAGATCAGAATCAAAGAAGCAGGGTCTGTGGAAATGATGCAGCACTCTAAAAGGTGGCACATGAACTGGGCCTGAGAGAAATCCCAACTGAAATTTTACCAGACACTCCAAACAGTTGTTCCTAGGGCCCAGATTGTAAAAATAACACTCAGGAGAGTGAGAATGGCTTGCTGCCTCTACAAATTAGTTCTGTTCCTGGTGCTGTCAGTCACAAGTGAGAATTTGAACTATGACAGCATGAAGTATTTGGGATTAAGAGACAAAGACCAAAAGGGAACTTAATTTTCAAAAGCATTTGAGAAAAAAGGAAGGGAGGAGATGAGGGTGTATGTGATTCATTGAAACAGACCTACAGTGCTGAAACAGTGGAAAGGGAACTCCTCACTGAAGTACCCTGGAAAGCCATCAGCAGGCATTTCTCCTGCAGCAATGGCATGCAGCAGAGGGTTTATTTTGCGACATACAAAGAAAGTTGCAAAGAGACATACTTCAAGAGCTTAAAATTCTGGGCTCAGGTTTGCTGGCACAGTCTGGCATAAATCAGAAGCAATACAAATATAGACAACTCTGAGCTAAAAGAAAAGCCCACCATCTATTTCCATGTAAGAAATACTAACAGTCCTTTTCTGTTTTGCCTCATGAAAACTCTAAGCAAAATAAGCTTTACCCTTCCATGCAAGTGACGGGCCCATAAACACAACCTTCAATGGAATACATTACCTGTAAAATGTATTGTGTAAGATCAACTGCCTCCTTCTTCTCATGGAGAAGTAGGGTTTCTTCATCTTTCACTGTGATGATATTAATCTCCCCACGCTTCTCCTCCTTCAGGCAGAGAGGACGTTTTCGGACACATACTCTGATTTTTTCACTCTCTGTCCATGGAGTCTCTTTGTCCACAGTATTGGATCTACAACAATAGTGGAGGAACAGATTTTAAAATCAGGTTACAACAGAATCTAGAATATGCCTGAATGTGTTACTTTTATCAGAGAATGTTTCTGTCATTAATGTCTATCAAAAAATTCCGTAACACCTCATTTTGATATGGTGCATTTTGCATTTTTCTGATGCTTTTTTCCTAAGCAGACTGAGGCTTCCTATACACTTCTGCTAAAAGAATGGCTGTGTTTGTACAGCTACACTCCAGAACTTGTTGCTGGACTGACATATTTTCAGTTCTACACAAACATGAGATGGAAGCTGGAATAATATCCAAGTTAACGTAATGAAATTTAATCTTGCTGAAATTATTTGCACTCATGATTAGTCACTTAATCATGTACAACAGAAGTACAAATAGATCTTGAATAGGGAAAAGTACAATACTTAGTTGATTTTCCTCTCATGCTGGACTTTATTCTTAGCATTATAGACTGTCTAACTGGTCGTAAGTAAATGACTCAAACTGGCAAATGAGATAGTATCACCATGTTCCTGTTCAGCTCAAAAAAACTAATTAAAATATTGATCTTATCCTTGTCTCCCCTTTGGTCTTTTTTCATAAAAAGGTTATGTGGTTTCAGACCATAAACAAAGCTGTGATCTTATGTTTCAGCATTTTTACTTTAGTCCCCTTCCAGACACCTCAGAATGTCACTGAGGTAATTTCATGTTGCATTGATTAACCTGCTGTGTACAGCATTTTGTGAATTGAATAGGCTTAAATTAACCAAAATGCATTCATTACATCTCTCCCTTCTTCAAGCTGTCTTCAGCCAAATCAGTAACGATTTTCAGCCTGGATTTGCATTTTGAATAAGCAAGCCCCAACTTGCCCAAAAGCACTGTTTCTGCCACACTGTCCAGATACCAAAATCTCTTAGCATAGCAACTGAAAACTCATATATACCAGCTGTGTAATAAAGTGTAACCCAGAAGTTACTCAACATCTCATTAACATCCACAGGCTTGTGGTATCATTGCTGTTGTGTTCCATGATTCCACAGAAGCACATAAACTGCAGATTTAAATCTCAAGATGCAACACACAAGCAATCTTTACTTGTCACTAGAGTCCCTTTAATTTTAGTACAGCTTTCCTGTGCAGTCCAGGATCAGGCCCTGCATTTAGATAGAAAATTCTTTCGTTGGAAAAGAAAGGCAATGACACTTGAAATAAGATGCTTCATAAGCTGGTGTGAGCTTATGAATATCACTAGGCACCAAATGTTGTCCAACAAATGATCAGAGGCTCTGAAGTTTAATTCTCATGCCAGAGGGAGTAATTGGTGACCTGCAGCAAAAGTCTGTCGTGCTCTAAGAGCTTGAAGCAGAAAGGATTGCAATATTTGAAGAAAAGAAAAACTGAAAATTTAGAGACTCTGTTAATGAGAAAAAAGGAATAAATTCTCTCTAGTACAGAGGTACATTTTGTTGTGCATATTCTGTAAGGGAATAGAATGTATGCTAATTCTATTTGCCAAAGGTGAAGTCCATATTTCTTACTAACTCTTTTAAAAGAGAAATTGTATTTAATAATAAAATAATTTTTCATTACTAGGGAAAAGAAATCAAACAAAAGTCATAACAGATCATCAGAAATCTGACTAAATAATAGGTCAGAAGAACAACTACGTCTTTGCAAAATCAAGTTATTTGCACTGGGAAAGTTCAAAATAAATTTGAACATATTAAAAAGAGTTCTTTGTCTTTCTGCTACCTGAAATCATGTTGGTTTTTTTTTCCAATATTTCTCACAGATGAGACTAGATAAGCCTTCACCATGGTTAAATCACAAGGTAACATGGAAATGGATGGATTTAGCAAAGCAGTTAAGCACTAGCAAAACAGGAATCAAAAACCTGAGTGTAAGCATGCTCCTCCAAGCCTGCCTGAAATGCACAGCTCTCCAAACATGAGAAAATAAGTTGAGGCACATCAGGAGGAGGATGCAGAAAGCCCATGAGATGAACCATAATGCTAGGTGCAGAGGAATGTGTTTACAAGACCAGAAGAAGGAAACAAAGTGCGAACAATGAAGACCATGCCTCTGTTGCAGGATTAAAAACCTTTAACTCCTTTAGTTGAGCCATGATACATTTTTAAATTTGACATTATAAATCCTGTCCTTTAGCTGCACATTGGCTCAACTTCTAGAAGAGACAGAGAATGCACCCAGGTATCCATATATATTGGAGGTTAGTGCACTTCTCCAGAAGGTGGGAATGATTTTTTTTCCCAACCAAGGGGAATTATAAACCTTTATTATGCATTTCACAGTTTAAATGCTCTACTTACTATGTCACCTTAGTACTTTTCCGCAGCTGCAGCAGCATCTATCCTGCCAGGCACACACACTCTCAGTGGGAGCTGTAATTGACACCTCAACTCCACAGATCTTTTCCTGTACCAAATTTTTCCCTACAGCCTTCCAGACCAGACCTAACTTCATAAAACTACCTCTCTTCATTGCATTTTAACTACCATGACTGCATTGCAACAACCTAGATACTGGTATTACATGTGAAGACGCATAGATGCTCTGCTGCTGAATCAGGAAAAAAAATATTTGGTGCTTTAAAAATGTTGCCAGGGTAGATTTAGCAGTGGTTCATGATAACCACAGCCCCTCCAGTACCAAACACTGGAAAAGTATGGAAGCTACAGATCACATGCCTAAGGAGCAGCTGCAAAGCATCCCTCTCACCACCAGGTCTGTAACCCTTCCCAGCTGTATTCATTCCACTTCCTTTTAAAGCTTCAGTTCAGAAATTTCTCATAAACAAGTATAGCCATCACAGCCTGTATCCTTTTTACCAAGAAAAGCTTGACAAATTTAACAACAGGCAGTGCCCTATTTTGGGCATAAAAAAATGTTTTAGAACAGTCCCAAAGAAAGACAAAGATTGGCTCAAATACCAAGAAAACAAAGCCTTAAATCCTGAAAGACAATGAAGACTATTCTTAGACAACCTTGGTGAGTAGCAGCTGGTCAAATTCAGACAATTCCTTTTATAAGACTCAGAAAGTTGCAAATGCTTATTAATATCTCTCTTGTCTGTAAGACTTTGCATTGCTCTGTAATGCTTGGATTTCTTATTTGGCGGTGAGGAAGACAGATTCTGCTCCATAATTACGAAAGAATGAATTATGACTAACCTGAAGTATTAGCAAAATAAAAGTGATCATTATTACCTGATACAGGAACGAGGTAGTCCATAATTATACCCTGAAATATGAGTTACTCTTTGTACAATAGGAGCTTCAGAATCCCCCAGGAGAGGAGCAATATCATCAGTAACTGCTGGACAGCTCAGGTCATTTTTTGTTCCTATTCCAGGGTTATTTAGGTCTTTTCTAGTTAATCTGACTGGCTCTGAATCATGTGGTGGAATGTGTCCCAGCATTTCCCCTGCACTGTTCTTCTCTTCATTGGCACTGAAGTCAGGTGAATGATACAATTCAGGTTCAGAGTCTCCAACTGTTCCACCATTTTCTTCACAGAAGGACTCAAAACGCAGCTGTCTACGGGGTCCTGACCTGGTCACCTGAGGCTGAATGAAAAGGCCATGTGGTTGAAAATCTTGCTTGCTTAAGTCTGCAATGCATTCCTGTCGCATAATTTTGATTATTCTAATGAGCTGAAAAAGACGCTTGCGGTCATTTGTGTCATGGATCCCCAGTTTGGTGTAATCTTCCATGGAAACCTTGACAAGCTCATCAATTTTCTGAAGACCAAAGGCAGCAAAGCGGGGATAGTATTTTTCAAGTTCTGCTTCACGAAGGCATTCATAAAGGCATGATGCCATCTTCAACCTAGAGCCGACAAGAAATCAAACAAAATAAACTCTAGAATCATATGAAACATCACATCTGACAAAGTTACTAATGAAGAAACTGCACGTTTCCTGATGCCATTACTCACAGTTAGGATAGAAGCTTGTTTACCAAGTTTACCATACACTAGACTGACAAACACTATGGAAGATAGCAATAACAACAATAAATTAAAACATGAAACAAATATTATATCCACAAAACTATATTTTATATATACAATACACAACATGTAAGAAATGCACAAGGCAATATTACTCACTGCCACAAAGGTCCTACACTCCTGACGTCTACTTGATGAATGCCACAGCTACTGAAACCCTGTCCTCAAGCTATAGAATGTAAAATGCCTAATTTTAGACACTCAATTTAATATCAAGGCACATGGCCTAATGTGGTTCAGCTACCCCTGGTTAACTAACCAGAGGAGAAAAAATTGCACTTGTCGTCACCTCAAGCTGCCTAATTTAAGACTATTCATCTTACAGATGAACTACAGCAAAATTTTAGTTTTGTTGTGTAACTTTCTCTTTTATGTCATGAATCCTGTAAGCATTTCTGAGTCTCCTTGACAGAATAACCAAAAAAATAATTCTGCAAAATCTTAAAGACAGCATTTCTCTAAATCTATATATGCCACTGGAATGCCATACTTGCATTCTTGGGAAAACCCAAAAAAGAAACATGAATCACTGAAAAGTATGCCCCAAGTCCCCCAACTTTACTTATATCTTACTGGCAATGCATGGTGCAGCTGTCTGTATCCCAGTGGATTAGTATCTGCAGATATTTTTACTTGTTCCATAAAACACAAAAATGATAGCACTTCAAGTATCTGTTGCCCACTGCCTTCTCATATCATTGTTCAGTCTAGGACCTTAACAATTACTGCTCTTACTCCTGTTTGGAGGCCACAGTAAGACTCAACAAAAACAAGTTATTTAAGTTTTCCTCCCAGCGTGGATTCTTTGTCAGGATTTTCAAGGCTCTCTACAATGACATTATGGAAGAAAATAAGGTCATCCCCAAATCTGAGTCCATGCCATTAATTAATACATGATGTTGAAGTAATAACAACAATAAAATCATAAAGTTTAATATATAAAGTGCTGACTGTGTAAGATATCACAGAGGCCAGAATGTGCAATAGAGAACATCTAAAATTACTTAATAATCCATGCTTTAGGTAAAATTATGAGACTCAACAACAAGACACTCCAAGACCAAAAAGTTCATATGTAAGTGAATTTATTTAATGTGTAGGTAACGTGATTCTGAATCCTGAGGTAAAGTTAAGAGTCACTGCTGAGGCTGCTACATTCTGGGAGGGGGAAATCAAAACTGACAGAAGAGACAGCAAACCCAGAGATCAGGGAGACTAAATACCTTATGCGTGCAAGGGTTTCACAAACATTCACTACTTGCCAACTTCTCTACCTGTGGCTTAATTTAAATAAAAGCATTTTGGAAAAATTCCCTTTCTTACATAACGTAGCTTAAAATGTAAAACCGGTATGGGAGCTGTGCAACTCTCTATATGCACTGCCATGGGAAAATTCTTCTGTTTGATGAAAGGAGGAGCTAGAACTCAAGGCCAAGACACTAATCTCAAAAGTGTTGAGAATCTGTTAAAGACAAAAATAACCTAATAAATTTCTTTTGTCTAATCTCTATCAGTATCCTAGATTACACCTACATCTTTATATATCCTTATATTAAATGCAGAGTGTCCAAAGACTCCAATTATATGTTCAAATAATGGTGAACACAGGAGAAACAATGGAGACACTTTCTAAAAGAATGAACAGCAGACAAGGGGAGAGAATGATGGATTCGAAGGTCAAGGTTCTAATAGAAAATGAAACAAAATAGATTTAAATAGCTAGAAATAAAATGTTGTCATTATATGGAGTGACAAGTCAGAAGAATTCTCAGCATTAGGAAAATCCAAGTAATGTAGGTACAGCAGAACCTACAAAAGCCATGTAAGCAGCTCTCTGTGGCTAATTGGCTAAGGCTCTATGCCATGTGAAAGCAATTAAATGGTTTCTTAATGAGACCTGGCCTCAGATGAGACCTCAGATCTGCCTTCCCAGATATAATAAATCTTAGTGACTTTAAGTGGTTTCAAGAATAAGTCCAGCAACTCCTTATTGACAGGACAAGAATTTCACAAGCTAGGAAAACAAAATGTTCACTAATAAAGGAGTAACAAATTAATTAACCACGGACAAAAAAAAGTAGGGGTTGGCATAACAAGAGGTTCCAGCATTTCTGATGACTTTAAAACTTGAGAGTAGACAATTGCTAAAACAGTTTGCATGGTTCAAACATGAAAGAACTCAGGGAAAACTGCAATTGCAAGTGAAACTCTTCTCACCTTTCAATTACCTGATGCTCTAAAAAAAAGGGATATCTTTCTCCTTATTGAAAGAATAATTTCATTCATCCGACCCTGTAGAGATCTTTGTGTCTGAAGATGCTTTTCCTAACATATATACAATTCTTCAAAATAAATTTGCTTTGTGAAAACTAAGAGGAGGTTTTCAAGAATCCTAAATTTTTAATGCCATCTTCTGGCAAAAAAGGCAGTAGACTTTTAGTATTTTAACAGCCAGCATTTCCTCAATAATTTGTTAATTCACCATTGAGAACAATGTGTCATGGAGCAGAAAAACATACCGTACTTCAGCATGGTATTTTCATATCAAAACCTAGGTCTTGCTCCCCACAAATACATGGGTAGCTGCACTGAAAACAGGGTTGAGATAAAAGACTAGGACTTCTTGAAATAGTTGGGTATAACATATTTTGACAAAGAGGTGAGTGTGGAGGTATAATTCCCCATGTGCACCCAGCCTGACACCTCTGTGTGGCACACGAGTCCTCTACAACTTGTTGCTTATGCCAAGACGTTTTACAAAGATCTGGTAATACATAAGTGCTTATTGTAAAAAAGAATTAGAATTACATATAAAAGGGACCAGCTTAGCCACAGAATTAGATTGCAGCTTGTCATCAGAGAACTCTTCCTTAGCTTCAGTATTAGAGGTTTTTCAAAGGTCATAAAGCTGATGAAAAAAAGAAAAGTCAGGTGTAAATAATAAAAAGGAGTGGTTACATTTTTCTGTTCTGAAGGAAATTAACTTAAAATTATGCTCTGGGAGCTGACTCTCCATTTTAAAATGCTTTTAATTATTAATTACCTCTTTCAAAAGATCTTTTCCTTGATGCACTTTTCAAGGTGGAGGAAAGGTCTTCAAAGATATTCGGTGAGAGTCAATCACTGTGTAGAAAATAAATGATGTAAAAGACCCACAGAGATTATTTTAATAAAGCAGCCTTGAACCACTATACCTTGACCCTTATTAACTTCTGATATATCAAAGATCTCAGGACCCCATTCACTTGAATAACCCTCACATGTACTGTTATCCCATTGTAGGTCACTCAAACTGACCTGACAATTTTAGATGATTTAGAACGACAATTTTAGATTTAGTTGACTTACTGAGTGTCAACACTGAGAGAGAACACAAGTGTCATTATATCTGTTCTTTAAATTAGGGAAATAAAGTGAAGAAATCTTACATGACACTGCTACAAATGCAAATGATACATCTTGTCCTGCATATAGTCTAAGGTAATCACTCTGAATCATAAACCCTGGCCTGATTATTAAAGAATTTTATTAGTTATGATTTTCAAGGGTATTTGATAAACACAGAAATTGTTAATCAGCGTACAAAACATAAACACCAACTTCTTTTCCATGTAAACCATCATGCTCTACAAGTACCTTATAAAAGTACAATTTGAGAACTTCAAAAGTTTGGAAATGTGTGTAGCAGGTGGGTGTTTCCTCTCCTGATAGCAATGACAGCAGCACACTATACTCATTACTTGCAGCCATTTTACCCCAAAAAAGACTTCAGCGTTTTAGCACAAGTTCTGTTCATGGCAGAGTTTGCAGGTTTTTTTGAAATACAGGAGCAAAGAATGAATAGGGAAAAGGGAAACTTTTTAATTCATGTCACTACCCATCCATCTTCATTCCTTATTTATTTTAACATTAAGCTCTTTTTCTAAGGCGATCCAAAGCCAAATCTGATTTAACCCTCCAGAAATTAATAGCTAATTTGCTTTTCCAAAGCACCACACAAAATGCTTTACCTTTAATGATTCTGACCCCATTCCTTGGGAATTAGGGCTTTCCCGTGAAGAACAGGGTCAGGATGCAGCTGCACTTTTTTAAGACAAGCTCCACAATGAGATAATCTGTATTGTAAAAGAGTCCATAATTTTAGTTTAATGCAACAGGTAGGGATCTGTGAAGCCATGGTTGACGTTGCAGCAGATCCCTTTGGAAGATCATAGGATTACTCTACCCTGCATGTAAACAACAGGGCATTAAACATTCCACTGCTCCTTGGAACAAGTGTTCAGCCGTTTTGAATCTGAACACTGACCACAGATAACCACTTACAGCTTCAGCACAGCAAAAGTAACTGGAGAGGAGGGAATGGTTTTAATGCTAAATGGTAGCTATTTTACAACTGGAGCTTGACACAGATCTGCTGCTTGCAGCAACAAGAACTGGGGGTTTCCCTTGCCACTGTCATACCTTGAGGAAGTTACTAAAACAATTAATGTCACCAAAACTGGCTTACAAACAACTAAATATTGGGGATTTTTTTGTTTCCCCAGAAAGTATTTTAGAGTATTGTGCTCCTCTATCCATACTAATTAATGTCATTAAAACTGGCTTATAAACAAATAAATGTTAGGGATATTTTTGTTTCCCCACAAAGTATTTCAGAGTATTTTATTCCTCTCTCCAAACTAAGTATAGCCTGGTGACCTCAGCAGAAAAGGCCCCATCCTGCAGCTGAACCTGACAGCTGCCAGGAACAGCTGCATGGAGAAAGGGAAGTGTCCAATACTGGGATATTGAATATTGGAAGTGTCCAATATTCAACCACGTGCCGAGAAAATAACCCACGAGGCAGGGTGGGTGCCAATTCTTTGCAAACCGTGCCTGACCTCATCCTCTCAGCAGGACCTACCAAATGTCCCTCAAGTTTTCTTCTATAATTTTAAAGTTTTATTTAATTTTTAAAATATAAAACCAAATAATATCTTTTATATATGTATAATTAAATATATCAAAACTATATTTTAAATAGTACTTAAGTATTTTATATATTGTACATAATATATTTTAAAATTGCACTTATATATTTTACATGTTATACAAATTATGTGCTATCTATAGCATATCTAAAGTACATAATTGAAAAATATTTTATAATTATAAAAATGTAGCAAAACAAACCGCCACACGTCCAGACTTGCACCGCGTGTCCTAAAGGGGGACATATCCTTCCCCGAGCTGTCCCACCACGGCTCTTCCCCGTCTAGAGCCGGATGGGGTCGGTCAGGACGGTGTCCCCAGAACCCCTCCTGACCCAGCTGCCCCGTCCTCTCAGGGCTGTGACCCCCCCCTCACTCACCGGCCGCCGCAGCGCGCGGCGGCGGCCATTAAGCCGCATCTCCATGGCAACAACGCTTTTCCCGCTTCAAACGCCCGCGCGCAGCCCCGCGCGGACACCCAGCCAATAGAAAGAGGGAAGAGGGGCGGGCCGGCACGTCCCGGAGGCGAGAGGCCAATCCGAGGTCTGCTCGGGGCGGGGGCGGGGCCTAAAGGGAAGCGGGGGACATTATCAGGGGGCGTGGCTACCGCCAGCGGCTCTGCCGCTGCGATTGGTTAAGGCTGACGTCAATCATGCATCTGTTCCCGCCCACTGCCGGACCCGGAAGCAGAGGTGAGGGTGGAGGTCCATGGTGGTCGCTGTTGGAGTGACACGTGTCCGCGTTCCCAGTGTCCCATCTCTGGGCACGGAGGCGACCCTTTGCGGGCAGAGAGGAGAGGGCAGGGCAGCGAGGCCGCCCTGGGCAGCGTGGCGCCAGCGGAGGGGCCCTGCTGTGATTTGTCCTTGTCCTTCTCGGTGCGCACGGGAGGTGGTGCTGGTTCCCCGGCCTAGTCCCGGGAATGTGGGGGCCGGAGCGGGGGTGTTGTCCTTGCTCTGGCTGATCAGGAACTAATGGAAGCGGTTGAAGTGGTTCACCGAAAGAGCTGAGCGTCGTCCAGAGGCGTGGTTGGTGGTGAATGGTTCCGTGCTGTGGTGCTTGTGGAAAATACAATGTTCTATAAAGTTACTTGCTGAAGTATGCGTCTCTATCATAGTGTAAAGCTTTGCCCGGAACTGGGAATCGGCCAGATTTGTGACTTGAATTACTCATCTCCATTGCTTGCTTTCTTCCTCTCTATAGGACTACCCATGCTGTCTGCGTAGCTTATTGCTGACAATATTTATCACTTCAGAGGTGTGTTCCTTATGGTTTACATCAAATCATTGCTTAACACACGTGCCAAGAAGCTTTTAGTTTTGTATTACAGCCTTATGTCTAGGTGAGACAGCAGAGAGCCTGTCCTGTGTTGTTCATTTTCTTAGCTTTGCCCCTGATATCCTGAGGAGTCCAGTGTTCCAGGGAAACTGTCCAGAGCAATTATTTCTGTATGCCAGTTCTAGTAATGTTGAGGTATTACCTCTGTGCAGGGCCTTTGGAGTTTTGCAGTGGGAAAGTTTAAGTGTTAATCTGTGGCTTTCCTTTTGCTTTGTAATTTTTTTTACCCTCCCCACAATATGGTTTGTAATCTATCAGCAGCAAAGAAATTACATGCAGGTCATTTTTCATTCTTGGTAACTTTTTTTTTTTAAAAAAAAACTTTTACCTAGGTTCCTGTTTCCCTGTTTTAAAAGGAAAGTTTTTTACAATTCAAAGGTAGCTAATAAGATACAATTTAATTATGTACTAACTTCAAAGGGGTTGACAACTTTTTATTGTGCTGAGATCTGTTTGATGGCTAAATATAGCTGGTCTGTTTGAGCCCCATTTTTTGTGCTGTTGCACAGGTCTTGGTGCAGTTGGCAGAGGGGAATGGCTGTGAGAGCTTGTGGCTTGATCATCTACAGGAGGCTGCAGCCAGCACCGTCCTCTAAGGTCACTGACAGCATCGAGTACCTCCTGCTTCAGACATCCTATGGAACCCACCACTGGACCCCGCCCAAAGGTGATTTTTGTTCTGATAACACTCCTGGAGGTCATTTGTGTCAGGTTGCAGAGTGGATTTTGGCTGAGGTCAGTTTAGAGGAGCAGTTACCACCTGAGATTAGCTAGTGGCTGTGCTGTTTGTCTGGTGGTGCTCCTGATGCAGCTAAGCAGGCGTTTTAAGGCTGAAATCCTCTGCAAGTTGTGCTTGTACAAAGTACTGGGCATGACTGATTTGGGTTGGGGCAGGGCTCCTCAGGTATCTGATGTTTCTGGGAAGATGTGCACACAGCTGAATTGAGGTAATGAGGGGATGTTCTACTTTCTTGCCTTGGGTCTGATCCTTTGCCAGGCACCAATGTTTCCAATGCAGGGTTATTTGAACCACGTGTGATCAGAGGGGTCACAGTTTGCAGGAAGGCAAACTGAAATCTGTAATAGTAGATTTTAATACACCTTTCTTAGGAGATGCAGGAGATCATTGATGAATATCACTCAACTAATGCAGTAGAGATGGGAGGGACAGATAGGAGAATTAACCTTATCAGCCATTTTTGGTCTCAAAGTGAGGCCTCAGAGCAGAAGACAAGCCCTGTGTCCCAGGACAGAGCAGCACCTCCTCTGTAAAGGTACGTGGCAGAGCCAGTGTTTGGTAGTACATAGTCGCAGCCCTGGTACCAGGAAAAGTGCAGCACAGAAATACTTCAGGTCTTCTGTAGGTCTTCTTGCATGCTGTTTTTTACCACCTGAGATTTCTTCACTGCAGTTTTTACTTCTCATTTTGTAAAATGCTTTCAAAGCATGGTGCAGCAGTTTATAAACAAGAACTTGCAAATTGGGGGAAAAAGAATCTTTTAACAGTGTCAGCGAGGCTCTCCTATTAAGGGAAAGAGCAAAACTTTCCAAACTTCCCCCTTTGTCTACTCCACCAAGAGCCTAAGGGAGTTCAGTTTGCAGCCTAGTGGAAAGCTAAAAAGCATCTGCTGGGACATGATTGATTGTTGTGAGAAGAAAACCTTGTGGAAAGGCTCCCTGGGAACACAGTAATTCTGGACAAGCAATTTAAATGACTTGTAGGCGTTTTGGTAAGGAGCTAGTTGTCTCATAAGCATACATCTCACACACCCAGAAGAGTGTAGGTTGGGAGGGACTCTTAAAGGTTGTCTGGTCCAAGCCCCCACCAGTGAGCAGGAATGTCCTCAACTAAAGCAGGTTGCTTAGAGTCTCAGCCAACCTGGATGTTTCCAGGGATGGGGCACCCACCACCTCCCTGGGAAACTTGTGCCAGTGTTTCACCACCTTTATATAAAATCAAGTCTTCCTTGTCTGTAGTATGAGTCTGCCCTCTCCTAGATGAAAACCAGGAGCCCTTCTTCTGTCACTCCAGGCCCTTTTCAAAAGTGTGTCCCAAATTTTCTTATAAACCACCACTCTTTAGGCACCAGAAGGGACTCAAGGTCTCTCCAGAGCTTTCTCTTCTCCAGGTTGAACAACCCCAGCTCTCTCATCCTGTCTCCAAAGCAGAGGTACTGTGCTCCCTGGTCATATTCATGGCTTCCTCTGAACTCAATCTGACAGGTCAATGTCCTTCCCTTGCTGAGGACTCCAGAGATGGATGCAGCATTGCAGGTGGGATTGCAGCAGAGCAGAGGGGGAGAATCAACTCCCTCAGCACACTGCTTAAGATTTTAGAGATCAAAAGCCACAATCTGATGGTGGCCTATAATAGAAGCTGGGTATTGATTTGGGTGAATTTATAATATTTGTGATGGGAATGGTCTTCCAAGGTGGTCCTGAGATGTGCAATTTGGTAATGTAACTTATATGTGATGCTGACATAGATTCCATGGAGCAGGAGTCAGAAGGAGAAGTAATTGTCTCTCAGAGCACACACAAAAGGCAGTTTACAGCTACAGCTGTACCTTGTTATTTTAAAAGTTCTCTAAGCAGCTGCAACTCTTATGGGATTAAACTGGACTTGCTTGGATCTCCTCACATGAACTTTATCAGCCTTATCTCTGTCCCTAGGACTGTGACTTTGCACTAGCTGAGGCTGATGGGAAGGGGATGTACAGTTCATTTTCCTTCTCAATCTATTGGAACTGCACTAGTGGAAACAGATGGGAGGATCTGAAAGCAGTGGGATGTGAGGTGCTGCCTGCAGTCATTTTTCTGCCCTGCAGGTAGACTGTACTGCACAAGCTTTACAATTTACTGAGCTTAGACCTGAGGGTATCAACAGGTGTCAACATCAGATGGTGTTTTCTGCACAGCTACTGTTTGAAAGAAAAGTATATTTTATATTTGAGGTGATGTCATGTTGTAAGTGGTGTTCACACTTCTGATACACAGGCAGGGAAGTGAGTGGGACCTGTTGCAAAAGCAAAACAAACTTCTCACATATCCCCCACTGTGATACTAAGAGGGGTCTTTAGGTACCTGGGACCTGAGGAACGATTCATCTCTGTGATGAAATTACAGCTATTTGCAGCCATAGAAAATAGAGTGACACCCGGGACAAAATAGAGCTTAAACTTTTTTTTTCCTCCTAAAATGTCCCAGCTATGTTGCTTTTTTGAGGTATTGACTTCTTCTATTTATGTTCTGGTCCAGAGCTTTCATGAGAAAACCAAATCTGACATTTCTCAACAAAAGTACAAACGGCTGGGGATGTGTTATATTTATCCGTTGTTTGTAGTGGCACCTCTCGTTCTGAGCAATGTAAAATAAATTATATGTCCTAGGAGAGCTACCCAGCTGGTGAAAGGACTGGCTTTTAGACTTGTTGCTTGTTTCAGAGGGGAGCATGGAAGAGAAAAATTCCCTAGCTGCCTGAATGAAACTCAGCTTTTAAATGGTATGTGTCAGTGCCTGGTCCTGTTGTTTCTGGACTGTTGGCACAAGTAAGAGCTTTGCAGAATTGAGTCTTAAGCTTGTGTGAGAGGGCATGGTTGAGAGAGGATTAATACTCTCGCATTACCTGTCTCCACTCTAACTCGATGAAGGAGAAATGAGGGATGAGTCCTCAGTGTAATCTAAGGTGGAACATCGTGGGTGTAGAGGACTCCAGAAGTGGAGGGGAGGAGTGGAAAGAAAAGATGTCTGGTGCTGAGAGGCCAGTGGAAGTTTCAGGAGGTGAGGGATAAACAATGATCCTAAAAGCCACAAGACAAAATTAAATCAAGACACAAGACCTGGAAAAGCAACTTCTGTTCTCCAATTTCATCCTGTGTCAGCTACCATGTACTCTCATCTCTGTCTCCCAGTGTTTCCCAATTAAAGCAAAATGTGAGTTTCCCTTCCAGAGATTTACTTTTTCACCCTCTTGGCAGGCCACGTGGACCCAGGGGAGGATGACCTGCAGACAGCCTTTCGGGAAACACAGGAGGAGGCTGGTCTGCAGGCCAGCCAGCTCACCCTCATCGAGGGCTACAAGAAAGAGCTGCACTACCCTGTCCATGGCAAGCCTAAGACTGTCGTGTACTGGCTGGCAGAAATGAAGGACTGCAACACAGAAATCAAGCTGTCAGAGGAGCACCAAGCTTTCCAGTGGCTGAAGCTGGAAGATGCCTGCAAATTTGCAGAATTTGAGGACATGCAAGCAACGCTGAAAGAAGTGCATCAGTTTCTCTCCTCCAGAGAATAAGTGTTTTTGTGAAGTGTAAGGGGATTTCTTGAGGAGACAGGTCTGCTTTTTATGTTTTTAACTGGAGGAAGCATTATATGGCTGCAGAAGTGTAGATTTTTAATTTTTTTTAGTATCTGTAGAAATTCAGTGAGGATACATGGAGCTTTTAAAGAGATTGTGCTTTGTCTCCCCTAACTAGCACAAAAAAGCAGTCTGATTGAACCATAAACTGAAGATGTCTGAATTGAAGCCCAGAGCTAACAAAAGACTTCCTCTGTCTCTGTCTCCTTTTCTTTTTCTTTTTTTTCCCCCCTTTCTTTTTCTTCCTTGAAGTGCTGAACAACCACAGGTCTTTTTGAAAAATCAAACACTTCATACATCTTGACTTGCTGATGTAAAGCTAGAGAGTTGAGAAAATGAGCATATGGGGATTTTTAATAACAAAACGTTTACTGCAGAAGTCATACCTTGAATTTCAAGTGAGGAAGCAGTAGTTCTATTCCCAACTCTTCCAGTGATATGCAGTGATAATTTGTCAGATCATTTCAGGTCGTTTTTGTTTGTATCATGAATTTATGTACATCCCTAATGTACTGTTGTGAGAACATTTTTCATCCAGAGAATCTTAGTAAATGATTGAGGTATGGTATTTAAGTGGTAATTAAAGTTCTTTTGCCTCTTTCTTTTAGTTTTTTGATCTTTAACAGACACCTTAGCCATACATTTCCCAGGGGGTTGGGAAAGGGTACTTAATTCACTTTCTGCACCGGATATCCAAGCTTACATGCAATCTTGTGTCTGTTTCATACTATCAGTGCTTCTGTGGCTGTAGCCACTCATCTTCTGGGGCAGCAGATATTAATAATGTTGGTATCAGTGTGACAGGAGTCTCTTGCTTGTCACTCCATTATCTTCCAGTGGAGTGATTTAAAATTGCATATATTTGTATTTTCAAAAAAAGGGATGCACTACAAGGAGGCTTTTATATATAAATATGTATGTATGCACACACATAAAATACTTCACTGCTCCTCCACATTAGTCAGGCTTTATTTTGGTTATGAACACTGCTCAGATGTGTTTCATTCAGGTGGTGGCAGAGAGTGTAATAACCAGTGAAAATGCAAGAGAAGAGTTAAAAGCCTGTGCAGCCTCAGTCTTGGTTTTTCATTATTGTTTGAGCTACCATTTAATCAGTGCTGTGTAAACAATGGTATTGCTGCCTTAGTGTTTATGAGCAAGATTAGCATATTAAGCTGGAGTTAGAGAGTAATTAACAAGTCATCGGTTCTGCCCATTCAGCAGTAACACTTAATGCTTTGAAAACAAAAGTTAGCTCAGCTCCAAGCCAGTATTTCCCTTTTTGTGGCACTGCTTACATGGTATTCTCAAAGCATGTCAAGGTTTTGGAGGGTCACGACAGTGCTGTGCACTCAAAGGTGATGTGCTCCTTGGACAAAATTCCAAGGGGTGTTAACTGTGAGAGTGGGTAAGGCACTGTGTGTGCATTTTAAGTGATTTATGTATAGAATGTATTGCCATAAATTTTGTGAGTAAAATGATTCATACACATTTTTTGATCCCAGAGTTCTTTGGTTTCATTTAAAGTAGAAATGTTGGAAAGTCAGAATTTAACTCTCATACTTGCTGCTCACTGGTGAAGAAAGAGTTCTTCTGCCCATGTCTAATAGTAAAATATTTTCCCAAGGAGCATCTGGGAAACCCTCCAGTAAATAATTATGGAATAATCTGCCTGGAAAAGATATTTATTTTCAACCTCTATGATATTTATGCCCTAAACCAATAGGGCTTGTATTTTTTTTTTTAAGATGACTTAAGTTTTTGTTTATTATAATATCTCATGACAGTAAACTTCTTACCATTTAACAAGAGAAAAAAAAACAAACCAAAAAAGAAACACTCCAAACCAACCAACCTACCTAAACCACAAGCAAAACCCAGTGATGTTAAATTCCCTAGAGAGACCTTACTTCTCCTGTAAGTTAAATAAAACCAGACTCAAGAGAAGAGTTTGGTTAAAACCCAAGTTACGCTAAAATAGTAAAACAACTTAATTTAGGTCAAGTGGAAGGCGTTGCTCAAGTAAGAGATGTGAGGTTATGATTTCCCTTGCTCTACTGAACAAATACACTGACACAGCTCATACTTGTTATTTCCTGGTGTTATTGTTTCTTTCGCCACATAATTCTTGATTTATAACCATGATTACAAAATCTCAGAATCAGAGAGAAAGCAAGCATATGTTCATGAATATTAGGAAAGAGCTAAGTCATTGCAAATTTCACTGAGAAAAGATCAGGATTGAGTGTGACAGTCACAGGTAATTATGCTCAAACAAGAAGTGTAAAGGTTGAAAACAGTGTCTTACTCCTGTCTAAAGGAAAAAAACCCTGTATTACTGCTCTGGAGCAATATATTTATTGACTATTCCATATGATTATAGGAAATCAGAGACTGAAGCTGATATAAAGTGGCTCTGTATGCAATATCCCCAACAAGCATGACCAACATTACTTGCCAGTCTATATAATAAAAGACAATGTGTGTTATAATAAGGTTTAAATATGGAAACGTTTTGAGGGACACATATTCTCTCAGCAGGGCTCTTGCAGTGGTGCAGAGAGGACAGTGGAGTGCTACCTTTTAGTTAGTTAGAAGTTAGAAAAATGACTTGCTGTTACTTAATTGACAACTCAGTGGGGATGAATATTTTGGCAGATACCTGAAAGGGATTTTATAGAAGGAAGTGCTTATTAATTACATTCTCACACTGACAATATAAGTGATGGCCTACTGTTGGCAGCTAGTTTTATCTTAAAAAGAATTTAAAGATCATCAGAACTTCTGATTTTTACCTTTTGTTTTGTCTTCAAAGATTCATTTTTTCATATGCTCAGTAACTCTAATTTTGATTCAGTGGGCAATTGCAGCTGGCAAAAGTCCCAGCTTCATCTACAGAAACCTGGGGTTTGTTATGAGTTAAAGCAGCTCTGGAATTGCTAAGCAGCATTTGCCTATACAAACCAATCTACTCTGCTTGCTTCAACCTTGTGCTGTGCAAGGAGATTGTACTCAAGTGTTTATTAAAAAAAACCCCAAACAGTGCTTCCTGTCAAAACAGCAAGGGTAGGGAGGAGATCAGCTGTGGTGGCACTCTTCCTGGTGGGAACAGTGACACAGGATGGAACAAAAGCGCTGTCATTTTGGAGCTAGTCCACTTGGTAATTGAAGTTATCAAAAAGAGGAGTGACAGTCCCATCTTTCCACTCGATGAGGATCTCTCCATGCCTCAGGGAAGGGGAGCGGGATGGTGGAAGGTACGGCTGGGGGCCTCTTCTTAAGGGGGTTGGCTCCCGTAAATCAGCTCTGCTGCTGTTGGCTGGAGAGCTCTTCAGAGCAGAGAGGATTTTCTTTTTCCTGCAAGAAGAGAGAAGAGAGTTACTGCACCTCTCTGTCACTTGGTTGCTTCTCCACATTAGCAGCTGTAATGCCATGCCTTCACTGGTGGCACAAGATGTGTAGGAGAGGAGGAGCCAACACTAGTGGCTGCATTTAGGTGGGTCAGTGAGTGGGATGGATAAACTGGGTGGCAGAGAGGAGAAATCACCAAGGGTGACACATTGGTGACCTGACCCATCTGCTGAGAGCCAGCAACATCAGGTGTGGAATGCGGAAGGGTACCAAGACCAAGACTTCTGTTTGGAGATGTTGGAGTTTTTCTTAAAAATGCTGTTCATGGCAAAGCCAGTGAACCTGACTCTCACTTACTTGTTGTAGTGAACGTTGAGTGTCAGTATTATTAATCCCAGTATGAATGCCAAGGGGCTGAGGACCAGCATGGCTGTCTTCCAGTTCGTGCCTGAAAGGATATCATAAAAAGCATCATGTGTTTTCTGTACATATCCTATTCTTATGCAATAGCCACAATTAACACAAAAAAATCATCTGTAATGTCCCTGAAAAATGCCAGGTAACAGGAAAAGCCCTTTGTCTACAAGATCGACATCTTACAGCTGCTCTTAAACTGCACAGCAATCCTTCTCTTGAAAGTGCCCACAAAAGCTTTTCTTTCTTGATAGAAAGAAAAATGATTGAAGACAATGGTATCTCATGCTTCTCAATTCTGCATCTTTCTGATACAAAAGAAGAAGGACTGCAGGAAAGCCGTAATGCTAGCAGCTGTCTGATTCTCCTGGTGAGCTGGGACAAAGCATTTTCATGTTTTTACTCATTTTTTTTTTTGTCACAGACCTGTGGAGATTTGTTTAGTCTTTAAAAAGAGTCTTTCTGGCAGGGAATTTTGTGCCCTCATTCCCTACTGAGCATCCTCAGCAGTGGATGTGCCCCAGTGAAATGTATTTCTGTCACAAAGGGAAGGGCAGGGGCACTGATGAACCTTCATCTACCTGGTCTCTTCCTTCTATGGCTGATCCTTGGACCTACCTGCAAGCCTGGCCCCAGTGTTTTTCCCCCTATTTCCATGCTTCTTGGAGTGATTGTGGGATGGATCTAGTGGAAGAAGCAGAAATACTCCAATTAGCAGCTTCCAGTTGGATGAGGGGTCCAGATTCCTCATGAGTCTTCACTGTAACCACAAATCCCTTTTGTATGGGGCCCAGAAAGGAAAAGGAAACTTCATTGTCACTTGGTGTCCCCCAGCCACACATAGTTGTTGCTTCTAAAGCAGTTGGTGGCTATGCCTCCAGGTTAAGCCTGTATCACTGAGCTGCTTGCCAAGGGAACCTCCTCAGCATGTTGGATGAAAGCACTCAGTGCTACACATGGAAGTTCTTCAGAAATCCTTAGGTACTTTTCCACCTCTGAATATAGCTGAGTAACCTTAAAATGCTGCCCACACTTTCCTTCCTGCTGTTCTTACTTACGCATTCAGAAAAGTGCTCACCCTCATTTGCCGGGAGCTGTGCCTGTTTGGTCTTTACCGGAGACACTGTGCTGTTGAATTTGTTAGCCAGAGCGGGATCAGTCAAGCTCACAGAAGACTCTCTGTCCACAGCATCAGTCTTTGGTGAATCAATGGTTTTAGCTTGGAAGAAAATAAAGCAAAGATCTGTGTGATTATAATTTACTTTTTGTACAGGAATCTGGATATGCTCATTTCCCATCAAGAAAAGGGAACCCAGCCCTGTTGGTTTGGTTCTCTGCTCTGCAGGGTGAGTAGGATGTGCTATAGTAGCAATCACGTCTTCCTGTGCATCAGGGGTTTTCAGCTGTCACAGATTTTAAAGATGAAATGAACCTCTCAAGATGGAATCAAAAACCAAAGCATAGCTTGTTTTCTGGTGGTAGATGTGGTCATTGGTTTTAAAAGTGTGAGTGCAACACCAGCTGTTAAAGGATGATGTGTGAGAAAGAGGCAAGTGGAAGAATCACAGCTATTAACAACACTGCAGATATAAAAATGGGATCCAAAGGGTGGTAAGTAGTCTATACCTCTTTCAAGGCTCAATATCTTCGTTTTCCTTTCAGTTCTGCCACAGAGTAGGGTGTGTGCAGAAGCAACTGCTACTAGAGGGAAGGTTGTGGGAAGTTTGGTGTCAGCAATTCATCCCTCCTCTGCAATAATGCACATGCCAAGACCAAGAAAACCATGATTTCCAGGCTCCCTGCTACCTATCCAAACCCCATCCCATCCTGTGGCATGAGCACCCATACCACAGCTATACAGGTGTAATTTATCGAGCAGATAACCCTCTGAAGTAGAAGTCATCTGTTGATGATCAGCTGGAAGTTAGATAAGAAATGACTAAACAAATACATAGGACTTTGATGTTGTTACTGACTAATCAGAGATTCCCTCCAGTAAACTCAACCATGGGATTGATAGGAAAATTATGAGTTTGTATGAGACACACAGAGCGTCACAGCCTGATTCAAAGGCTGCTCTATGTTTACCCTCACAGCCTTATTTGGGGATGCTGGCTTCAAGGCAGTTCTGGGCTGCCAGAAGCACTGCCTTGGGGAATGAAAATGCTCTTTTCACATGCCTTTTTCCCATACCTTAAATGTTCCACGAATTTCTTAGCCTATATTTAACTGGCCTATTATGGTATCTAATTTGTATGGTCCATATTTAACTTAATGTTAAACAAACACTAACACTTGTAACAATTGTGATAATGTTGACCCTCTAGTTGGCTAATTAAAAACCTTGAGGGAAAAAAGGCCACCTTCTCTGCACATGACAGCAAAAGCAGCTGATGTATTTCTTTTTACTCCAAATTAGATACAGCCTCTCTGTGTCAAGAGGTTATACTTATAATCCATCTGCTTATGCCAACCAGATACAACATTTTTCTTTACTCATTTCTGCAGAGGTCAAAATCTCATTGAGTCCATCAACCTTAAGGTAAGGAATAGCCTCCTGTCAGGGAAATAATTTTCCCTGAGGAATGTTGGAAACTTCATGACCTACAGAGTAGCCAGACACATAAAAACCATTATAAACACCAGCTCTTTTTGGGTCTCCTGAGTGGAAGAAAGGAGAGAAGGGGAGGAAGAGAGGAGGAATTGAATGTGATTTTCAGGTCTCAGTTCTGCACACAACTTTACAAGAAAAGTACCAAAAACCACCTTTATTTGCAGAAAGGACTTAAATGAAAGTGGGAGACAGACTGGACCATGAAGTATCGGTGAGCTTCACTGGGCATGTGAGAAATTATTGCAGTCACATCTTGGTAAAATGACCATGCCTGGTGTCCGGTAGCTTTGTGTCAAACTCCTAAAACTGTGACAAGACCAGGGGTTTTGACCTTTCTGTGTCCAGTCTAGACAAGGGCCAGTGAACATTCATGAAAACAGAGTTTGGATTCTCTTCAGCAAAGGCCAAGGCCATAAATGGTTAATATAAACCAAATTTTTAATAATTTTTGATGTCATCATCTGGAATTTCTTAATGCAAAGGGAGGGCAACACTTAAGCTACCTCCCACTACTTGTGAAAGGTTCACTGTTGGGTTCTCACAAAAGAGAATGTTCATTTCAGAAAAGGAAGCAATAATTTCTGATACAGCTGCTTCTCAATAATTCATATAAATTGAAAAGAGATTTTCAGCTGCCTCCCATTGTCGTACCAAAAAAGACATCCCAAAGTACCAAAAACTCTTTCAAAGTATAAAGTGTCTGACTTTGTGAGTCTTCCTTGGGTGTTTTGTGCTTGGGTGGCTCAAGCAATTTCCACTGTTCTTAGCTGTGGGCACGAATTCAGAAATATTTCACAAAATATTTGCCTGTCCTCAGAAATGCAGCTGTGTTTTGGAGACCTGATCATGTAAGGTTTTGCATGCGTCTCAAAAACACTGAACAGCTGGAAACCAGTGGTACCAGGTGGGGGGGGTTAGCTGGAGCCATTTGGTATTTCTCCAGGTGGGATCGAAGTGAACATGAGTTAAAATAATGGGTGCAAGCCTGATGTTAGGTGGCTTGAATGACATGAAAGTTAGATGTTATCCAACGCTAAATCTACCTCATCTTACTTTCATAGATCCACACACGTGTTTTTAGAGCTGCTTGTGTTGGTTTGCTGGACCTCTGAGCTGCTGTCCGGGCAGCAGCACAGATGGTTTCATCTGCCAGTGTCTTCCACCTGCTGAACTTGTCCTTCTCCTTTGAGACAAAGACCTTGTGGCCTCCCTCCTTGGTGCTGAGGTGGAAGCCCAAGCTCTGCAGAGCCAAGTGTCCCTTCTTGCTGCAGGACCATGCCTGACGTTCCCAGTCTCCACAGGGCTCCAGCTTGACCAGAGCGTTCTCGCGCATCCTGTGGGCCGCCAGGCACCGCTTCGTGTGCAGGCTGACGATGGTGCCCGTGTCGGGGTCCCAGCCCCACCGCTGCTGCTGGGAGTGCTCCTTGCAGCTGGCCAGGCTGAGGCTGTTGGTCTCGTGGGAGGCACGGAGGCACTTTTCCAGACGGGTGTTCCTTATGAGGAAGCCTTGTCCCTCTGCTACTGCAGTACAGAGCACGGTTTAGTACTGTGCATGTCTGAGGCAAACACATCTCTTTGTAAATACCCTGGGGGAAGTAAGTTGCAACCCACTAGTCCTTTCCTGGATGGGCATGCCTGGATAAACAGTTCCCACAGCTTCCTAATTTCCTGGAATGACATTTCTTTGAAAAAAAAGGAGCATGCAAATAGCTGTGAGCAATGCTAGAGGAAAATAGCAGTTATGTAACTAATGAGGAAAAACATTCTTCCAACATGATTATATCAAATATCTGCCTATATATGTATGTATGTATGTATGTATGTATGTATGTGTGTATATTTATATTTATATTTGTATTTGTATTTATATTTATATTTATATTTATATTTAATTCAGTACTTCAGCTATTTTAACTAGGTAGCCATCCCAGTTCAACAGCCTCCCTCCAAAATAATTAGATGGATTGAGGGATATTTTGTCCCTATCCTGGTCAAATCTTTCTTATAAAGGAGCTGTTGAAATGCCCCTCGTGCTGCTCATCTAGGGCCAACTAGGCCACCTTGGGCTATTCTATTAAGTGGCTTCTGGAGGTTAAAGCAGTGCAGGGATACAATCATATCCCACCAAAAGTGTGTAAGTACTTGGCTGAGGCAGCTCATGTAAGTATTGAAATTATATTGGATTTAGCCCACCTGACATTGGTCTGTGCACCCTGGGAACAAAGGTACCACTTTTAAAAATCTTTTTGTAAGAGGAAGATGTTGCAGCTGTCCCACAACACACAACACACCATTTGAAGCAATTTTTGTAATTGCTTGTTGCTTTTAAGAGCAACAGGTCCCAACATCACAGATGATTTAGTATGGATATCATCACATTAGCTGAAGGGTTGCTGCTGTTTTAAGTATAACTTCATCAGGTGTGGCCTGTGAATATCCTGAGCAAAATGTTAAGTGCTAAAACCATCCATCCCTGTTGTGGGCGTACTTTCTGCTGTGTATTTTATGCCTAAGATAGATAGATAGGAGTTTCAAATATCTGAACATTCTGAGAAATCTTTTAATAACAGCACATGGCAACTCCCAGCTTTTGCAGTTATGTTTTTTCTCTCTTTTCCCCAGGAGACAGAGTTATAAAAGCCCCATCAGTATATAGTACTGAGCGTAGAGTAAGAAGACACTGAAAAGTGATGTTAGGCAAGAACACTGATTTTTATCTTAACTATTTCTGCAGTTTCCCCTCCCAAATTAAAAAAAACAAACAACAAAAAACACCAAAACAATACTGAGCCAATACAAGTATTTGGCTCAGTACCTGAAAAGATTAGTGACAGTATAAACAGAAGCTGGTACACAATAATATAATGATATAAACAATAGCTTAGAGGATGTTTTTTTCTCAGGAAATTCTAGGGCTCTGCTAGATTAATAATGCCTTGGGGCTGTTAAATCAGAAACAGCTCAGGGCTTTCTGCTCAGCCTGAATGTCTGAGGAGAGGAGCCAGAAACCACAGTCCTTCTGCACCAGCTCTGAGATTGTCTGATCAATGTGTCTGCACCAGGATATTGACTAACTTGGACCTGTGAAAGCCACCAATCCAGACAATTCCTGCTGAGCCGATGTGCCTAAATGGAAAATAAATCTCTGGGCTATCTGTGGGCATCTTGTGAGTCCTGTTCTCTTTAACCCTTACTGAGGGCTGGGTGTCGGTAAGATATATAATGCACTTTGGACTTTAGTTTTTGCCAGCCTCTAAAGGCAGGAGAAATGTCTCATATGTAATTTCCCACAAACTTTAGAAAATTGAAATGGATTAATAAAATCCCCCCAGCCCCACCCCACCCTTGCCGTTTTTCCCTAGGATGTGGAATTCAGGATTCTCACCTCTTTGCTTGAGCTTAACTGTGAGAAACCCATTTCCAGAGAAATAATTTTGAGACATGTATTACAATGTAACAGGGGAATATGACAACTGCGTTTGATCAGATAAAACATCTGCTGAGCTCAGGATCCTGTCTGCAGCACTGGGACATTAACATAGAGGAAGAGGGTAGGAATCAGACAAGTAAAGAGCTCACTCAAGACAACAGTATACCAGTGCCTCCTTCCAAAAATCACAGAATCATGGATTTGTTGGGATTGGAAGCAACCACTAGAGATCATACAATCCAATCACTCAGCCAGCACAGGGTCACCTGGAGCAGGTGACACAGGAACACACCTATGTGGGGTTTGAATGTCTCCAGAGAGGGAGATTCCACAACCTCTCTGGGCAGCTATTCCAGTGCTCTGCATGAGATAACTCAGAGAGTATTGCTTATTACCAAATTATCATTTATAGGTAAAAGGGTTTTGCCCAATGGTTATATTTTTCAACTCTGAAGTTCAAAGAAAAATATGATTTTGTAGCTCCATCAGTATCAGGAGCTCCTTCTGCAGCTTCACACAGTCAAGTTAAGTTTTGATTATTCTTAATTACTTTGTAGCATCAGCAAGTTAAATTACTTCATTATTCATCCCTTCTGATTTTTCTGAGCACCTTCAGATACTATCACTGCTGCAATCACTGTCAGCTTTTTCCACCTCTTCGTTCCAGCCTGTGGGCTAGGTCTCTCTCCTACTCCATGAGAACAGAGTTTCTGAAGGGACTTGGTGGAAGATTCTTATCAAAAGCCTTTTGCAAGCACTGGCACAAGACTCTCATCAGCTCAGCACATTTGTGTTCTTACTGATACCATCATGGAGGTCAGACATTCCCATTACAAAAGCTGCATTGACTTTTCTCATGTTTATCTGTCTGTAAATACCGTTCTTTGCTTCCACTGACTTGTCTGATGCTGAAGTGGAGCTTAGGGACCTGTTTCCCTAGGCTGTGCAAGAATCTCTCTTAAGAGGGGCATTACTGCTGTAATGCAGCCCTTTGGCATTGAGATTGCTTTAAATAAGAATTTAATACACTCCTTAGAAATTTTTAAAATGTCATCTTTAGTTTCCTGTAACTCCTGTAACTCAAAAGACATTTGGGCTGGTCCTTTGCCAATAGATTATTTATCCTCTTTTTATTTTTTTCCTCCTAAAAGTTCCTCTGTTGCCAATTCTGTTTGATAACACTCTTCAAACTGCAAAGAGTGATTGCCACAACCTCCCTGACCATGTCTGAAATGAGCACTAGAGCCAGTATTCCATTCAGCCCTTCTACACTGCCCTACTTTTGGTTGCCCTTCTTGCATTTGTGCCAGTTATTTATTGACCTCCTGACCCCCACCAAGGTCCTGCTTCAAATAATGTTTGAAAATTTCTGCTGGCAGTTTTTGTATTGTCTCTCTAGGCTGCTCATCCACATCTTTTTCTCGTATTTTTTTACAGGTTTTATTATTGAGCATTCCACAAGCTTTGCTGGTTTGTTTGTTGTTTTTTTTTTCCTTTCTTGTCAATGGTTCTCCATTTGAAAGTTTTGGGTATTTTCATTACATTTTGAAGAGTGCTGCTGTTTGACCCAGCAGGAGATACGTGTTTTGCTCTCTGTAGAGTCCCTGATGTTTTATGTTCCCCTCTAAACAATCACTGTGTTTGTTACCTGCACAGTAGCAGCAAATATTGCAGTTACAGGTGACTGCCAGCAGCCATTGCATGTGCCCCACACAGTCACAGAGGGTTGACCTAAACTCAACTAGAAGGATTAGAACTAAACCTGGAAGATGTTTACTTTGAGAAACACATCAGGCACCAAAAATCTTTACTCAGGAGACAAAATGACATCACAAGTCCCACTGCCCAGTGGTCCGACAAGTAAAGCCATAACTTGAACATTTTAAGAATGTTAACCTTGAGCAACCAGAGCATCCAGTGTACTCCCTGAGGATGGGACTCAGCATCTCTGGAAAATGCCAGCCTTACCCACATAGCCCAAGTAGATGCCTGCTTTGGGCTGTTCATACTTGAACACTTTGGCCTCTTCGTATTTTTAGGAACAAAATAAACAATTTCTAGCAAGGTTTTTGATGCCAGCTCATTTGTCCTATGATACTGACACTCTGTCTGGTTGCAAGATAGAAAAGGAAGCAAATACAGGCCCCTGCTTCTCTGCAGCATGGCCACCCTTGGGACATGCTGTTCCATGTAGGATTAGGGGCAAAATCCATGCAACATTCCTAATTAAGGTAATGCCACTAAGAAAGCCTTGGTTACCAGTAATCCCAGTGTTACTGGGAAAGTTTCTGCTGTTTCTAAGCATTGCCTGCAATGTCTCACTCAAAGATATTTGCAAATTGTTTGGGGTGGCTTGGTCTGTATTTTTTTCCAACCACTGCTGCTTTCTTAAGCATGTCTTGCTTTTGGTTGACCTGCCGGGCTTCATATATTTCCACATAACTGCAAGGTCCACTCTTGACCAAGTAGCTCAGGGAAGACCTCCAAGGGAGCAAAGCAGCCATAAGAAAAGAAGGAAGGTTTTGACATGGAAAAACAATCTATAAATTATGGGAAGTGGGGAGGTTGGTGAAGTCACCACAAAACTGATGCAAATGGAGAAAACCAGTCCCTGGGGTGGGGATATGATGCGTGTCTACAAAATCCAGAGTGGACTGAAGAGGAAGGAGGGGGGGCTGACTGGTCAAGGACTGATCCTGGATGGGACAAGGGGTGCAAGGGAAGGGTCACAGCATGCAGGAAGTGATTCTGCACCCAGGCATTGTGTGTTACTGCTGGAGAGAATCTGCACAAGCCAAGCGAGAAGATCTAGTAGCTACTGAAGAGTTAAATGCATCATAGCCAGGAAATCCCCCAAGTGAAAAATAGTTGGAGGCTGGAAAAGTAAATGGGGGAGTAGAAGTTTCATACAAGCTTGGCCTTTCTGCCTCTTCAGTGCAAAATGCTTAGGGCTGCCTTTTGAGGTCAGGGTGTCAGGCATCAGGGAGTAGCCAGCACTACCATGGGCTTGCAGGGGAGAAGGCTCCCAAGATATGGGATCAGGCCAAGATGCTAAGCACAGCCACCACAGCCTCACACCCAGTGCATGGGGGTCCAGAGTCAATGTTAAATGCAGTTTTATTTCAGCAGTTTTCCTTCTGTGTGTGTAGGCACAGATGCAGCTGGTACCTGACTTCCCCTTGCCCATTGCACCACACAGGGTCATCATTACATTTGGCTTTTTAAGAAAACTTTTCACAGAATCGCAGAATGAACTAGGTTGGAAAAGACCTTTGAGATCATCAAGTCCAACCTATGACCTAACATCTCCACATCAACTAAACCATGACATTGAGTGCCACATCCAGTCTTTTTTTATGCACATCCAAGGATGGTGACTCCATCACCTTCCTGGGCAGCCCATTCCATTGCCCAGTCACCTTTCTGTGAAGGATTTTTTTCTGACATCTAATTTTTGCCTCCTCTTTGCTTTCCAAAGAAACAGCTGTCAGAACTTAGGAAATTCCAGGATTTCCAGTTTTCAGCAGGAAACCAATCCCTTAGAGGTCTGTGGAGAGCAAGCATCTCTGTCCTGCCAGCAGCCTTAAAACTCAGCAGCCCCAGGCAGGAGGGGATGGGGAAAAGCTGTGGCAGGGGGAGATCAGCCCCAAGCATGAACATGTTTGTGCTCTGTTATTGGAGCTTCTTTGGACATTTCTAGTCATTGGGAAGATGAATTCCTTTCTGTGAAACAGTGGTGGTTTTATTGTTTTATTACTAGTCTGGCTGAAATGCAGTGGCTGATCATGTTTGCACCAAAAGCATTACACTAGAAAGGAAGAGAAATGCCCTGTGATCCTCCATACTTCACTAATAAAACACAACCATGAGGGTTCCTTTGTATGGCAGCAGTAAAAAATCTCTTTATTCTAACACCAGACAAGATGCTACCTTAGAGGCAGAGGAAGAGCAACAGCCTGAAGGCTGTTCTGCTCTCTTTGCTTGCCATCATGGTGTCATCTCCAGGTCCTAACCAAATCTCCTCTAACTTTTAAAAGATGCATATGCATCATCACCCCTTACCATTACAGGGACATACCCTCAGCCTAGGGCTTTACAAAGTGAGAGATTCAGTTCACTTTAATTGACAACTTTTGATGTGCAGAAATCAGCAGCAGATGGAGCAGAAGTCAAACCCATAGGAACACAAACCTCCCCTGTTACCCAGCTGCAGAACAAATTGAGGGGTAACTTCTCAAAGCATCCTGGGGAACACTCAGTTGTGCAGCAAGGAATGGAAAGTAGCTGGTCAGAGGTACAAGTATGAGGTTTGTCTTTAAGGAATAAACATCCCAGCTGGGCAGCCTGAACAGTTGGTAGTCCTCTGGTCAAGGGATTTTGAACAGCTCTGAGCATGTTGCCTGTAAAACTGCAGGGCTGTTCTCCTTGCAGCTTCAAGGACTGAATGAGCCTTGAAGAACTTCAGGGATTTATTTCAATGAATAGCTTTCCACCTGACATCTTAGTCATAGCAACAAAATAAAAAGGCTTATTAGCTCAGGGACTTTTCCCTTTTTTAAAGAAAATAGGTTATTCCTGATGCCCACAATGGGATTGGTGAGACTGTGGGTAGCACTACTCCTGGGAAACTGTTCCTGGATAGCACTGCTCTGGATCTCTGGGATCATGCTCAGCAGGGATTTCTGCTTTTTGCATCTATCCATGCATGTCAAAACCAGGGCTGCTTGGATTCAAAATACCACTGTGCATGGGCAGGATATAGGATTGGAGCAAGCTCAGAAAGCAGCTAAATGTCAGTGTGAGCTGCTACCAAATTTCCTCCATGGAGGTGAGCAGTGCAGACTCTGCAGCTTCCCAGCACCTCCCGCTCCCAGCCGATCACCACAGGAGCAGGACTAATACTTCTGCACTTCCCTCCCCCATGCTGCTACCATGCTCTGAGCTCACTCACTTCTGGGTAAGAGCAGCTGGGACCGGGAGGAACATTAGTGCTTAGGAGGTCACTTAGTGCCTACCTCCCTCCCTGGGCACTTTATTCACCCACTACTCTTAGCAGCTTAAAAGCACTTTATAAAAGCTTCCGGCATGATGCCACGGTGCCACGGTGTCCCTGGCCCAACCATCCTAGCACCTTGCCAGCCTGTCCCTCACTCTTCTGTACCCCTGTGTTTAATCCAGTTTTAAATGCTGCCCTGAAATGTGCCTGTTGGCACTTGTTTTACAGCTGGTGGGTTCTTGAGCAGCCCAAGCAGCACTTCAGCAGGAAAGCAGGTTAAAACCCGGGAGGCAGTTCTCTTCCCACTTTACAGCTACCCCAAAGGAGGAAACTTACCCTCAAGCCAAGGAAGGAGGCAAATGCAGCCCAGGCTCAGCCTGAAAAGCTCCATGATCTGCCAGCACAGCGGGGGAGAAGGAGCCCCCAAAGCCTCTCGCCCACGAGGAGTGCCAGGCAGCTCACTTTTACCTCTTTCTCTGACATTCACAGCAGAAAAACCCTGCTGGGAAGAGAAAAACTCTTTTGTCTCAGCAGTGGAGGCTTGGCAGCTGGCTTATCAGCAAAGGATCAGCTTGGAGACACAGTCCCGCTCAGCAGCTGTCCCTTAGGAGAAATCATATGACGAGCCAGGATGGGGGGGACGCTGGACCGAGATGCTCGCAGCCGCCGGGCTCGGCTCCTTAGCAGCAGTGATTGCTCCCAGCAATGACAGATGCATGCTAAGCAGGCTGGTCTGCTGCCTTCGCCAGGGCTGGGAGTGGAGGGGGATGAAGGGCTGGCCTGGCAAGAAAATCCGAAGTTCAGCAGGAGTGCTCTGAGGGGCGTGGGATGTGTCTGCTGAAACCCTGCACTTGGCCGTGCTGCCACAGGGTCGTTTTCTCTTTAGAGAGAATTATTTCCACCCAGAGGATTTTAGGCAGTGTTATAGCTCGTGGCAGAGATAAATCCTCACAAACCAGCTGTGGTTGTCCTAGAGCCAGAGAGTGATGGAAGGGGGAGTTGAGCTCCTGGATGGGGGAGTAGGCTCCTGCTGTGAGTTTACCCTGATCATCATCCTGAGGGTTGCTTGGGTTGAATTTGTCTTTTCATGCATCACTTTGGGCTCTGCACGGAGAGGAAACCTCACATCCTTCCCAAATGGAAAGCAGCAAAGACCGACAGGTAAACAGTGGCAGAGCGAGCAAGAATTACAATTTTGCTAGCAATATGTTCCCATTCATCCACTTCCTCTCCCTTGTCCATCTCCTCTGGTTGCTGAGGTCATTCTCACTTTAATAAAATATTAAACCTTTTGCACAAAAACACTTGAAAAATGGTGGCTTCACTTTCACTTTTGGGGTCCAGTCCTGAAAGGCACCAATGTCACCCAGCTTTTCCCATGAGACCAGGAGTCAGCTGGAGGGCTGGGATTTGCTTCCTTTAGTGCCCAAACTATCAAATAAAAACAGTGCAGTATTGGGATCCATGCAAGGGGATGGTGTCAGGTCAGGGCCTCGCAATGGTGCAGCTCCCTCTTTGCCCAGACCTGGGATGATGGCTCCCAGCTTTTCCACTATCAGAGGCATAACCTGGCTTCAAACAAAATGTGGATATAGCATAAATCTAAATCTAAATCTAAATCTAAATCTAAATCTAGATATAAATCTAAATCTAGATATAAATATAAATATAAATATAAATATAAATATAAATATAAATATAAATATAAATATAAATATAAATATAAATATAAATATAAATATAAATATAAATATAAATAATGTTCTACAATCAAACAAAGGGGAGGGTTGGGGTAAATTCTTGTCCTGGTGAGGTTGGTGCTGTCTGACTGTAGCACTGTACTTAAGAAAAATACCAGCTAGTTTCTTTGTGATTACTGTCAGTTTTTCCCCCATGGGAATAGGTCAAATTGTGATAAATTATAGGCATTTTTAATTTAAAAAAAATGCAGATATTAAATTCTCTGCTACTTGACTGGGACTGAAAATGAAAACACTCTTCACTGCATCTTTTTGGCACCAGACTGAGGAGAGCCCACGCCAGAAACCAATGCCACATTTAGTCCACAGAGAAAAGTGGTCAGTCTAACAGCAACCTGTCAGCACAGACCAAAAAGAATCAGTTGAACATTAGCCACTGAGATTTTTAGGGTTTCAGGACACCACTCTGGCCTTCTTTCTTCTATGTGCAAGAAAATACTTGCATAAAAAGTTGCTCTGTGTCCTTAGAGCCCGTTCCTCCCCGCTGCATTGACTCTCTTAGGGAATGGTGTAGCCTCATAGGGAAGGTTTCTTCAAATTGTTTTCACAGCTTTTCCTGGAATGCCCCTAGGAGAGAGCAAGCTATTTTCCAGCTGTGGCCTCTCCCACGTGGAGCAGGAGCTGACTCTCGGTCACATAATTTCCACATCAGTTAGTCCTTGCCATCCCAAGTCCTGTGGAGCAGCCTTGTTCTTGTCTCCATCATCAGCTTGATGGGTGCATTGCTTTTTCTCATCATGTTGCAGCTCATGGTGAATTTAATCAGAGTGAAGTAATGATCAAGTGAAACTTCATCTCCTGATTGTGGTGTGGTGCTGGCCACCACACCTTCACACAGAGGGGTCACTCACTACACACCAACTGCAGCCCTTTCTGGTGTGAGACAGACACTGCTTTCTAGCACACAACAGCTGGGAGAGCAAGCGGAGACAAATATTTTGCTAGCTCTAAACCTGTGGGATGCTCAGGAACAGCACAGCCATCTGTTACACTTTCACCCCAGCCTTGTAGCCAGCACTGTGCTTTGTGACACTGGAGACATCAGGAAGAGGTCTAAAATCTGAGTTCAATCCTTTACCCTTACTGTTATCTCAGAAAAGAAATGGCAAAATTCACAATGTGTCTGCAGAGTGAGGAGGACTGGTGTTCTGGGGAGTTTGCTCAGTATTTTGAGGTGAAATCCTCTCTCCAAAGGTAACATCCTCTGGGCAAGGTGGAAATGCTTATTGGCTTTGTTTTAACTCTCTGGCCTTTGGCAGGTTTTCTCTGCTTTGGGGCCTTTCATCACACAGATTAAATGGCATCAGATGTTAGGAAAATAACTATGGTAAAGATCCTGTATCTCCAAGAAGGGATGCAGAAAGAAAAAGGGATTTTTGCATGCCAAAATGCTCCCTCAGATGGGAAGTGGAGCTGGTCTGGGATAAAGCAACAGCTCCAGAGATGCCTGGGTTTAGATGAGTCCTTGCTGACCCGCTCCCATGTGAGCAGCAGACTGAGACTGTAGAGAACCCAGAACTCTCAGCCTATCTGAGAGCCTCATCTCCCATTGTGGGTGCTTAAGTGCCACAAGAAGTCCCACAGGTGAGGGACCCATGAGGTGCATTGCCCAGGACCCCTCACCCTGGCACATGCTGTTGGCTTAACCCATTCAGAGCCTGCAGCATCCCTCAAGGACCCACCTGTCCTGCTTCCATGGTAGGTTTCTGACTCATCATCACAAAAAAATTGCAAGCAAGAGCAGTTCTTCAAGAAAAGCTTTCAAGAATTGAGCCTCTTTATCTCTCTGTCCTTCACCTTGCATGAGCTCAGCCTACTGCATTCAAAGCAGACTGAGATGACAGCACCCTTTTTTTCTCCTGTTTTCCTGTATTTCCACAGTCCCCCAGCCTGCTCACTGGCTGATGATTGCAGCTGAGGCACACAAGGACCTTTTCTCCCCTTACCTGTGCTTTGCTGATCCCTCTTTGTATGGTTTGTTTGGGGAAAAGGCACCTCAGAACCCCCCTAGAGCTCCTCACAAGCGCTGATCATGGTAAATAGGGTCTGATGAGCTCGGTGCCAGTCACCCCACAGCCCTGGGACAAGTCTGGCAATGGTCCCTGGGTTTCAGCCTGAGCCACCAGCTCGGCAGGTGGAGCTCCTTCCCAAGGATATGAGCAGAGCGGCTCCCAGATTGCAGTGGGATGCTGTGGCCACTACTGGCAGCTTGGAGCAGCGCATGGACACTGCATCTTGAGGAGTCAGAGAGAGCTCTGAAACAGGGAAAAAAGTTGATTTTGCAAGGCTTTTTTCTGCTGACTTTGGAGGAGGAGTCTGTTGGAAGAAGAGGACAGGAGTGGGTCTTCCAGTTCCTGCTACCACAGCAATTAGGAATGAAAGACCTCTGCAGTAAACTCTACTTTTTTCCCCAGTACTGGGGGACTGGAATCCTCTGGATTATGAAAAATCTGGGGTAATATTCCTGCTCTAGACCTGAGCTGGATTTTCAAGGCTTCAGGGGGCTTATGACACCGTCAGGCTTGCACAGGGTAATCAGCTTTGCAGCAGAACTCTGTACAGGCAGAAACCAGCAATGTCTGTGCAGCCAGACCGAGGTCTGCATTTGTACTGAGGTGAGCCACAAATGCTCCAGGCATCAGGAACCGTGGGGAGTGGGGAAGAGCCTCCCAAATCAGGATGGCTTCCAGAAATAAGCCTGCTCAGAGTTGTCTGGTGGTGTGAGCTGGTGAAGGTCTCTCCTTGTGCAGGATACAGGCCTCTCAGCTGGTCTGACTGCAGCTGGCATGGGGTTAATATGAACCAAACTGCTGCTTCAGCCCGAGGAGCTGTGTGAGACCCCCAGGGGCCAAGGGTTGAAGCAGTGAGGCCAGTCATCCTTGCCCCCTCACTGCAGCTATCAGGAATTTCTAAAAGCCCTGGCGTGGGGTGAAGGGTGCACCCAGCACTGGGGCTGGTGTCCTCCCTGCTTCAGGACACAAGTGAGTGTATTTCCAGGTGGAGCAGGATCCTGCACCACTCTGAGGGACAGACTCCAACTGTGTCCTTTCTCTCCACCTCCTTGTGCTGCTCCAGGTGTTCTGTAAGTGCTGTGTGCTGCTGGCAGAGATGTTGTTGTCCCTACCTGCACCACATGGACTGCAGAGCAATGTCACTTCACCCTCTGCAGCCACCACCCAGCCACTTCCACCCTGTGTCAAGCCTTGTTGGGCTTGTAGCTAATCTGTGGCAGCTCATGTGATAACCTTGAGCTGGATACACATCAGATACCTCTTTTCTCACATCATCTATATGCACAGAAAAAAATGGTGAGCAAACCTCCCCCAGGTCCTCTGTGGCAATAAATCCCCCATACACCACCCATATTTGTCAAGCTGCTGCGGGAAATGAGAGTTAATGGGAACTGCTTTCTACTTCGCATGACTTCTGCTAAAAAGGTCCATTTTAAACAGTCTAAAAGATCTTGGTAAATGATTAATCAATTCTTGCAGCATTTGACAGGGCAGTAGTTTGTTTATGGCTTATTATGTTTAGCTACCTATGGTTCTTTCTGCTAGGACCTGTATACTCTCCTTAAAAGCACCTGATAGTGACTAAGTGTTTGCTAACCTGTAAAATAAACTTAAATATAGGAAAATGTCCTTCTGTTTAAAGGACAAATTGTTTCCTGGTGGGTTCTTTAAAGAGTGATGCTCTTCCTGAACCACCAGGAAGGTAAACATATGCAGAATCACAGTATATTCTGAGTTGGAGGGGACCCATGGGCATCATCCTTTAGTCCAGTTCTTAAGGGAATGGCCCATACAGGAATCAAAACCCTGACCTTGGTGCTGTTAGCACCAAGGCAGCCTCAGAGTCTTAGAATGCTGAAAATCTGAGGATTCAGGAATCACATAGCTGGAACCTGAATGGAGGCCTGAAAAACTTGTGACACAGGTGCCAAGAGACAGGGGAAGGTTCTGGGGATAAATTTGGTGTGGGGGAAGGAGACTCTCAGGGTAGGTGCACTAAGGGGTTTAAGTGTGTAGCTGCCCTTCGAGCTGGCTGATATGTGTTTTGTCACTTGAAACCCTTGAAGCCCCTGTTTAGCTATAAGAGGGTCTAAAGTCCTGTCTCATTTTCTGCTTATCACAGTGCTGGATATGTCAATGTTTAATCTGTGCATGCTAAGCTCTGGTAAGTTCCTTGGGGTGAGGAATCCTGGCTTCTTTCAGCCTGGGGGCAGATAGGTCCAGATCCATACCTGATTAGCACCTGATAAAGCAGCCCAAATATAACACAACAGTGCTGGTATCCTTGGGGCATCTGGCTTCCAGGGCACTGTTGGAGAATTCAGCCCTCCCCTGATTTGGGAGCACTTGCACTCTGGGTGAGTTAATAAAGCACCCGCAGAGCAGAGAGGCTTTGCAAGGACCAGTTAAATACTCACAGGTAAGGGTCTCTGTGATGCCATAACCCCATGGATGGAGCAAGGATAGGGCTGGATCTGAGCTCTGGGTCACCTCTGTGCACCCCATAGCAAAAATTCTTCTCACCACCCCTAGGCTTCACTCAGGCTGACAGCTAGGCCAGCAGATGTTTAATGCTTTCCAGAGATGTAATGCAGCTTCAGAAACTCATTCACCCTGGTGGAATCTATGCTAGGAATACCAATTTCATCCTTTGCTGCCTCCAGAAGTGCCAGTGCCTGCTCTCCCCACTGATCACTCACATCTCATCTCTTCTCTGTGAGGAGCAGGGCTGGCCTATCAATGTGGCATCCCACAACATCATAGGAGTGAGGAAAACCCAAAATACACTGGAGACAGGATGGCTTGGCTCAGGAGCTCCGGCTTGCTTGGTTTTTGCAATTTTCCTGCCCCTAATCTTCTGCTCCTGGGGAAATCAGGGGATTTAAACCAACTCTCTGGGAGTGAAATCACTGCACAGAAAGCTTAGAAATTTTCCTCACATCCTTTATTCTTGGACAGATTTTTGACTCATGATGTCCATGTGTTTTGGGTTTTTTAATATGTTGCCTAATATTACCAGGGAAAAAAAAAAGAATAAAAAAAAAAAAACAAAAAGAAAAAGAAAAAGAATAAAGAAGAAAAAAGAAAGAAAAAAAAGAAAAAATAAATAAGAAAAAAGAAGAAAACCCTCCCTTTCCATTCCTTATTTTTTCACCTGGAAAATGGTACAACTTGTCTTACAGGAGAGTCCTGTCCCCAGGGTGGCTGTGAGGGTGAAAGGAAGAAGGAAGAAGAGGAAGAAAGCTCCAAAGCCAGCAACTAAGGTCTGACCCAGCACATAATAACACCTTCAAAGTGAAAATCTTGTTTTGCAAAAACACAAGGGTTTCACTGGAAACCACCAAGGGCAGGGCTTCAAAGCCATTTCAGGAGCCAGGCCAGCGCTGGGAGGCTGCCAGGTCTGAGCACTTTGGGGCTGGCAGAGTGCCCCAAGCACGTGCAATCCAACCTGCTCCCCAAAACCACCCATGTCCTGGATCACCATCTCTTTGGGGCAGCAATAACATTCCTTTTCTTACCCTCCTTCCCTGGCCAGGGCTTTTCTGAGAACACATTTACCCACTCCAGCCCTTTTTCTCAGCTAAGTTTCGCTCATCCCTAGAACACACTTCAAAAACTAACCAGGCAGTTAATTTGGGTGGTTTGGGATCTGTTGTGATCGATCCAAAATGCGGTGACCTCTGGCATTTTTAATGGCTGCCTGGGTGGCTTATCATCTCTGTATATTTAGATACTGATGTCATGGTGACACGGGTAAATACAGGCAGCCATTTATTGCTGGACACAGCTCCGATGAGCAAACTGGCTCCTTTTCCCCCTCTTCATATAGGCTACTCCTGCAAGTTTTCATCCTGTCAGATCACACAGACCCCAGGAAGGGGCCAGGGTTGCGCAGAATGCATTGCCTTGAGCCACCAGTCTCAGTTTCTCCTGCCTGTGTAGATGCTTTGGCTGTAGATGCTCAGCTGTGCTGCATTAGCTGGCTTGGTAATGCTTGATGCAGCTGGAACACGTCAGCTTCTGTGCACTTCTCAGCAAAACAATGTTTTGATGTAGTCCTGGTCTTGCAATAACTTCAATTTTATATACCTATCCTCATACTCTGTACCAAAACATCTTCCAGCCCCACTGCAGTATAGCATCTTGCTTGGCATAAACCCAGGAGTTACAGAGTTGTAATAAATTAGGAGAACTGAATGATAATAAGAAAACAGAGACAGAGATGTAGTGGAATATTCTCTTTTTCCCCTGTAAGGGCCAGAGGGGCTTTTCTGGGGTGATGGCTTTGGAGTAGGTAGCAAGGCAGGCAGTTGAAGGGAAAGAGAAACACATCCCCACACCCCCACATCCCCATGCAGTTCAGGGAAGGAGCAAAGTGCAGGGAGATGAAACGTCTTTTGTCAGCTGCATCCTTGGGAGTGTGGTGGGAGCAGCAGGTGGAGGCTGGAGACCAGTACAGCATTTCTCTGCCTGTGTTTAATGCAGAGAGGTTGTGGGCAGGAGAGGAAATCCAGCAGGGCTCATAATTAATGTAAACACAGAGCAGCCTGTGATGTCCAGCTTGTGTGCTCAGGTACCAGCCCCTTCCCCTGGCCCCATTCTCCTCCAGGCTCTAGTCTGACTTTCATCCCCTCATCCTTGCTCTGTGGGACAGAGCAAGGCTGCAGCCAAGAGAGGGTCATAGGAATCCTGGCACAGACATGCTCCAAAAAGCATGTCCAAAAAAGCTCAACACAGCTGCCAGTGAGCAGGCTGCCACTACAGAGCAAAGTGAGCCAGAGCCAGAAGGCAGGGAGGCTGGGCTGCAGACAGAGCAGAGGAGCTGCAGCCCTCAGCAAGATTTAATTGGGTTTTTTGGTGTTTATAACTCTCTATTTTATGAAAAACCATTGCAGGTGTGAGTGGACAAGCTTTGGAAAGGACATTGTGAATGCTGCTTCATGCAGCATATTGGATTTTCTCTTCACCGGCTGGAGTAAAAGAATTCAGCAGCAAAATTGCTAACCAGGTGTTGAGGCTGCAAAGGAATAATGGACACTCAGATTACCCACCGCTCAGGAAAGCATGGAAACTTTCCAAAGTGGCATGCCAAAGAAAGGCAGCTGACTGAAAATGTCACACGGGTGAAGCAGAAGCCCTCCAAGGAGCTGAGGCCCATGTTGGGTGCCATCTTTCTGGGCCTCATCCTGTTCATTGCTGCAGTGGTGGCCTGGTGCTACTACACCGTGTCCCTGAGGAAGGCGGAGCGGCTCAAGACGGAGCTGATGGACCTGCGGGCAGACGGCTTCGTCATCCGCAACCAGCACGGGGAGGTGGTGTTCCGGCTGGCCTTCCGCTCGGGCAGCCTGGACCTGGAGTCGTGCTCCAAGGAGGGCGAGATCCTGAGCTGCTCGCGCTCGAGCCAGGGGCCGCTCAACTTCTTCATCCAGACGGTGAAGCCCAAGGACACGGTGATGTGCTACCGCGTGCGCTGGGAGGAGCTGGCAGCCGGCCCGGCCGTGGAGCACACCATGTTCTGGGAGGACGCCCACTGGTACGGGGGCTCAGAGATGAGCACCCAGCACTGGCCCATCCGCCTGGCCGGCTACCAGGAGCCCGTGCCCTACGTGACCAGCGACGTCTACTCCTTCCGTGACAGCTTTGGTGGCATCCTCGAGCGCTACTGGCTCTCCTCCAAGGCGGCAGCCATCAAGATCAACGACTCCGTGCCCTTCCACCTGGGCTTCAACGCCACCGAGCGCACCCTCTTCTTCCAGGCCCGCTACAAGGACTCACCCTACAAGCCCCCACCGGGCCAGCAGCCCTTCCCTGAGCTCAGCTACCGCGTCTGCGTGGGCTCCGACGTCACCTCCATCCACAAGTACATGGTGCGCAGGTACTTCAACAAGCCCTCCAAGATCCCTGCTGAGAACGCTTTCCGATACCCCATATGGTCCACATGGGCCCTCTACAAAAAAGACATAAACCAGGATAAAGTTCTGAATTTTGCAAGTGACATTAAGAAGTACCATTTTAACTGCAGCCACATTGAGATTGATGACATGTACACCCAAGCCTATGGAGACTTTGACTTTGACCCTGCCAAGTTCCCCAGTGTAACAGAGATGTTTGCAAAGCTGAGAGAAGATGGGTTTAAGGTCACTCTGTGGATTCATCCTTTTATACACGCAAATTCACCCAATTTTGGTGTGGGTATTGAGCGTCAGCTGTTCATCAAGGAGCCGTCGGGGCGGCTGCCGGCCATGGTGGAGTGGTGGAACGGCATCGGGGCCACCCTGGACTTCACCAACCCAGCAGCCCGTGACTGGTTCCAGAGCCACCTGCGCCAGCTCCGGCACAAGTATGGCATCTCATCCTTCAAGTTTGACGCGGGTGAGACCAGCTACCTGCCCAAGCAGTTCAGCACCTTCCGCCCACTGTCGGACCCCAGCATCTGGTCCCGGCGCTACACGGAGATGGCCATCCCCTTCTACGAGCTGGCCGAGGTGCGCGTGGGCTACCAGTCACAGAACATCTCCTGCTTCTTCCGCATCATTGACCGGGACTCTGTCTGGGGCTACGAGCTTGGCCTCAAGTCCCTCATCCCCACTGTCCTCACCATCAGCATGCTGGGGTACCCATTTGTGCTGCCAGATATGATTGGAGGAAATTTCCTCCCCAACAGGACAGAGGGAGCTGTGGAGATCCCTGACCGGGAGCTGTACGTGCGCTGGCTGGAGCTGTCGGCCTTCATGCCCTCCATGCAGTTCTCCATCCCTCCCTGGCTCTACGACAAGGAGGTGGTGGAGATTGCGCAGAAGTTCACGGAGCTCCACGAGTCGCTGGTAGCCCCGCTGCTGCTGGAGCTGGCGGGGGAGGTCACCGACACGGGCGACCCCATCATCCGTCCCATCTGGTGGATCTCGCCCCGCGACGAGGCCGCTCACCGGATCGACTCCCAGTTCCTCATCGGGGACACCCTCATGGTGGCTCCTGTGCTGGAGATGGGCAAGCAGGAGCGGGATGTCTACTTGCCAGCGGGCAAGTGGCGCAGCTACAAGGGGGAGCTGTTTGAGAAGACCCCAGTGCTGCTCACCGACTATCCCGTTGATCTGGACGAAGTTGCCTATTTCCTCTGGGTTTCCTAACAGGCTCCTCTTCAGCTGTGCAGTAGACTCAGTGATTAGTTGTATCAATGGCTTTAATGACCTGAGAATTTTAATAATTTTTAATGTAGCAATATTTCAGAATCAAATTTGAAGGAGACACTGAGACCACTGTTCTGTGTGGCAAGTAAGTGTTCTACAATAACTTATTAAAATGTATTGGATGGGTGTCTTTGTTATTGAATCGTGACAAGTGTAACATACAGAAACACAGTCTCTGCTCATAATCTTTTCCCACCAAGAAGTGCCATGCACATTTCTTGTGTCTAAAGGCAATTACATGGTCTTCTTTGTTACCCAGTTTCACAGATGATCCCCTGGGACACTGAAAATTTCATGTGCTCAGTGAAGGAGGCAGCTGCAGCAAAGTACTTTTTTTTTTTTTTTACAAAAAGCAATCTGTGGTTATCCTGAAGAGGAAGGCACACGATTTGCCTTTTTCTCATCATGTTGCAGCTCATGGTGAATTTAATCAGAGTGGTGCAATGATCAAGTGAAACTTCATCTCCTTTATATCAGATGGGAGCTGATGCAGGAGTCAGGAGTTTGCATTTCCCATGGCCTGAGGTATCTGAGCAGCAAGAAAGCTACAGCACTTTCTAATGCTGTGGCAATTGTTTTCTCCCTTTTATAAATTACTGAGAACCATGTTCATTGTGTGCATTCAGGTAAACCTGTAAAATGTGGTGATATCTCATGGTAGTGGAGATTAAATCCTAATATGACATCATGCAGGGGTTTATACTTAGTAGGATCCACGTGGATTTTAGGACCATGTTTAGGACAAAGGGTGCAATCTGTCAGTTGCTAGGAGAGAACTTGGCTCCCTCAGAGAGTTCAGGCAATTAACAAATCAGCCGAAGTACCCAGCTGCCTCAATTTCCCCACTGAGAATGTTTTCCCATCCTGTGTTAATGGAGATCCCTGTCCATGGCAGGTGGATCCTTCACTATCCTTCTGCCACACCTCTCCAGAATGAAGATGTCTCAGCAGGTCCTGAAGGCTGGCTGTGAAACACCCTCCACTCTTGGTCCAACGTTCCCCGCTATTTTTAAGCAAAAAGAAATTTTAGGTTGACACAACTGAGCAGTTTAAGAGAGTCCAGGGGTCTCTGGGCTGCAGTGTGCCTTCCCAAAGTGAGAGACAGACCATTTTGCTGGCTCCAGCTCACTTTCAGTGGGCACCTGGGAGGTAAAGGTGTGTGTGTGGCCCCAGGGTAAGAGAAAGCTCCCTTTTTTTAGGCGTTTGCCCCAGGGCTGCTCCATATAAAAAGTAAACAAAATGGGTCTGGGGAACATTGTACTCAGTCAAGAGCTTGTTTGGCGCCCAGAGGAAGCAGACCCAAAACTGGCTCAAACCTGTTATCCATCAGTAGGTCCATTGTGTCATGAGGACCCTGCATGGACACAACAGCAGTGCCAAGTGGGATGAGACAGAACATCTTTTAGATGCCCCTGAGAGCAGCTGGAGTTGCAGTAATGATATCACTGGTATGGCAGTGGAGAGGGAAACCCAGCCTTAATCCAGGGATGTGAAAGGGAAAGCAATGTTCAGTCTGGCAGTTGTGCTCAGTGTTAGCAGGGCACCACTGAATCCTTACCACAGACTTTCTCCCATGCCATGATAGTAGTTTCCAACGAGGCACCTCCCCCAGGGCTGAGAAAGTGTTTCTACAGCTGCTGCTTCAAAGCCCCAGATGGTCCCTCACATCTGGTCTTGGGGTGGGGGTCCCAGGAGGTGGCCCAGCAAAATTCCCCTAGCTATTGTTGCTGCCTTGAACAAAAAGTTTCCTGCAAAGCTCATGCCCACAGTGCTGAGAGAGAGCCAAGACTCCATCACCCTCATACAGTACCTCTGCCCCTGTGATCAAAGTGCTCTGTGTGCACACACAGCTCTGCCACCCAACTACACCACAGGCTGATGGGGAAAAAAACAGGCAACATTGAGACTTCCTGCAAACTGTGGGGATGACATGGGATGCCTGGTCCCATGGCTGCAAAAATGTCTCCTCCATTCCTTTCCAATCTGTCCCTCAGTGCCTTTCCTTTCTTCCCAGGTGAGCCACAGGAAGCCACAGGGAACAGGCACTGAAGGCATCCTGTGAACAGGTGGCACCACAGCTACCTCTCCATGCCATCCTACCAGGGGAGGAGCTGTGTGCTGTTGGAGGGATATCCTGTTTGCCTTGCTAAGCTTCAGTCATGGTTGATTTTTTACACTCCCAGTGCCGTGGAAGAGCTCTTTGCTGGAGGTGCTGGTGACATGAAACTCTCCTCCAGAACCTGGCCCACCACAGGCTGCCTGTTTTTTGGCAGGGAGTGTTTACTGCCCTCTTTGATGACTGCTGAGCTAAAAAACGCCCAGCCCTACATGCAAAATAAAAAACAAATAAAAAACTGTTTTTCTCTACTTGGCCTCTGGGATTTTGTGTCAGCACAAACAGTCTTTATGGCTCTCCTGGCACAAGAGATCTGCAGGCTGGCAGCTCCTGCCCAAGTTGAGAAGGTTGCATTTTTTCCTGAGGCAGACAGCTTGGCCATGTACCCAAAGGAACTCCACTGCTGTCAGTTTGTCCTTTCACCACAGTCACCCCAGCCTTGGGCTCTGCCTTCCTGTTGTCTTTTTCCTTATTTTTAATCAAAGCTGTGATTTCAGGCAGGTGTGGACATGCTCACAGCTTGGGTATCCTGGGCCAGCAGCCACTGCTCTGCTGTCCCCCTTGGGCACCTCCTTGAAATCCAGTTCGCAGCAAACTGGACTTCTGCTGTAGCTCCTCTGGGGTTTGGATTTTGCCACTAACACTCCTCCCTGTGCAATGCACAATTGTAGATGTATTTTCAAGCACTGCTATGTAGCTGAGACCCAGCATGGAGCTGACCCCACTCACATGTCCATGGCAAGCCTCAGACACACTCCCTATACACTGCACCAGGTTTTGGGAGGATGTAAACCAAACTCAAACCCAAAGCACCAATTCCTAGGAGGACCTCTGTATCACTGAGGATCTCCTGAATCTTAGAGCTGTGAGTGCTCTAAATTGCCAACCTGCCTGCAGATCTTCAGCAGTGCCAGCTTCATCCCCTACCTGGTCATCAGCCAAGTGTATGGATGGCACTCGCACCCAAGGAAGAAGTCAAAGGAAAAGCATTGGGAAAACATCTTTTATTGCAAAAGGAGTGAAACAAAGTCCATCTCAACCCTCAAGCCATGCTGTATGGGTTGGCCGCTGCTAGTGATGCCCAATGGCATAAGGCAGCTATGGTTTGTGTGGTAAAAATGGAAAAGGAAGGAAAAAGCATTATTTAGGGCAAAAGGGGTGATGTGGGGCAAGGTGGGCTCCTAAACGAGTCTCTATTCCTGCCACAGGCTATTCCATAGCCACAAATATCTACTCCATGTCCTTGCTGTCAGTGCCATCTAGCAAGGGAAACCATGGGGATGGTGGGGACAGTCAGAAGGACCTTCTGGAGAGACCAAGGGAAACTGAGAACAGGCTCCTCGTGCTCATCTCTGACAAAGAGCCTTGAAGTATGTGTCCTGTGAGAACAGCATGGACTAGCAAACCCCCAGATTCAGTGTTGACAAACCTTTTCTGGGGTGAATGTTAGTAGAAATAGGGCCACAACCCTCGAGGTGTATATGGTCCCCACCCCTGGGGCTGACACAACACTGGGGTTCACCTGGACATGGCCTTTTCCAGGCCAGCCCTAAGGCACAGCTAGTCTCTTTGCTGTCAGGACCTAAGGGAGGACAATCCTCAATCCAGTGGGATTGTCTGCCATCACTGCAAACACAAGAGTAAGGTTACTGCCAGCTTCTCCTTTTAAAACATACATCAAAGCTGCAGGCTGCAAGCTTTAAATAAAACAACAATCTCAACCCTGATTTCAGTGAAGACCAGGGTAAGAAAAGCCCCAAATCTCCCTGAATCACCAGCCCCACCAACTTGGTACAGATGGACATAGTTAAATTTCTTTTTGTTTTCCAAAATTTTATCTCAGTCAAGGTGATTCATGTTACAATTCATACCAATTAGGAATTAGAAAACTGAATTAGAAAACAGACCCATCAGAATTACAGTCTGACAGAGGACAGCATGTACAAACACAAGCATCCAGAAAACCTGATACACAACAGTGCAAGCTTCAAAATTCAATCACATAAGCATCATGTGTGAAAAGGCTGAATCCAACTCCCAAACTTTGTCTGGGGCTTTTTTTTTGGCTGAGACAAGCTAAATCCAGCTTTGACCAGTGACTCAAGGTGTAAATCAGAGGAATATCCCTAGCAGCAGTTCCCAAGGTATCTGTGCAGAGCTTCTGGTCTGCAAGGTCTGAGAGATCCTCAAGCCCTGCAGTGCTACAGCATAGTGTTAGAAATAGTGGTTTTGGTAAAAAGTTGGATGGAAAGGTTATCTAGAAGCATGTGTGACAGCTTAAGGCAGCACTGCTGAGCCTATCACAAACATCAGCTCGTAGTCCTCTCAGCAGCTTCACCTTTCTTCTTGCTGGACAGAATCACAGAATCTCTAGACTGGAAAAGACCTTTAAGGTCATTGAGTCCAACCCAGCCCTAACATCTCAACTAAACCATGGCACCGAGTGCCACATCCAGTCTTTTTAAACACATCCATGGATGGTGACCCCACCACCTCCCTGGGCAGACCATTCCAGTACTTTATCACCCCTTCTGTAAAACTTTTTCCTAATATCCAACCTATATTCCCCTTGATGCATCTTGAGACTGTGTCCTCTGGTTCTGTCAGTGGCTGCCTGGAGAAAGAGACCAACCCCCACCTGACTACAGCCACCCTTCAGGGAGTTGCAAAGAGTGATAAGGTCACCTCTGAGTCTCCTTTTCTCCAGGTTAAAGAACCCCAGCTCCCTCAGCTGTTCCTCACAGGGCTCATGTTCCAAGCCCCTCACCAGCCTTGTTGCCCTCCTCTGGATGTGCTCAAGCATCTCAACATCCTTCCCAAAGTGAGTGGCCTAGAACTGGACACAGAACTCAAGTACTGGACCACTGAATAGCCATGTCCACTTGTGCCCTAATTACAGTATTTAGAAAAATAAGAGTATTCTATAATCTTACCCATTCATTGATATAGTTAAATAAAATAAAATTATAACTTTGTTAATAAAATCCTTTCTTTTATATGGGAGGGGAGAGAAGATGGTGTGTCTAATGGAGAATTTCCTCCATGACCTTCCTGACAGTGCCTGAAACCACTGCAAGGAGAATGAAGGCACTCATCTGGCTCCTTCCATCATTTTAATAGTAGAAGGATACTAACAAGGATGCTGTGTTTCTCTTTACACAGCCTCATTCCTCATGAGTGATGCATATGGTGAGTAGCACAGAACCTGGGGAAGAGAAGACACCATTTCATGGTCATGTCAGGATTCTTCCCATGAAGTCCTGTGCCAAGGATCCCAATTCTTCACTGGCAGCTGAGCTGTGCAACATCTCCTCCACCTAATAACTCCCATGCCAAGGGATGACAAGTATTTCATGTGCAAAGGTTGAAAGGGAAGAGCTGGAGCCTCTCAAAGCATGGGCTTCATGCACTTCTGTGGCTGCAGAAGCTCCCTCCACACTTAGCCCTTCTTAAAAGCTTTGGCCAAACTCATCTCCCCACCTTCAACGCCTCCCTGCAAGCAAGGGCCAAATCCTGCCATTGCCCTGATGAGTGACACTGAGGTTACGGGATTAATTCCTTGCCAGAGGGTGCCTGTAATTTGTAACATTTGTAACATCACCATTATTTGCACTGGTGGCTGGGAAGAAACTTCAGTCCTTCAGAATTTAAAGCCTGAGAAACAAACAGGCTTCAGGAGATACTTGTGCTCCAGCTGGGCAGGGGCCTGTAAGGCTATCCTACATCTCATTTTGAGATGAAATTATACAGGGCAGATTCAGGTCTTTCTCACTTCCTAACTTCAAAAGCACTTCAGATTTCGCCCCTAACACTGAAATTTCTCCTACTGCACCCCATCACAACAATCAAGCTTAGTGCTTCTCCTTTTCTGCCTCCTGAAAAGCTGTGTGGCAGGAGATGGGCTTTGAGAAAGAGCTGACTGGTACCCAACCCTACTCAAAACATGCACCATCTCCCTGGGTGGCTGACTTGTGCCAGACCCTTGCCCAGCCCAGACACAATCCCAGGAGAAGCCTCACAGATGCCGAGATGTCCTTGGCTGGCTGTAACCTGGGCAGGGTGCCCAGCCCTTCCCAGCCATCACAATTTGATTCTGCAGAAGCTTGTTAAAAATTCAGGGGCTGACACATGTTCCCAACTGGGGCAGAGCTGGGAATTCTTGCCTTCGGGAAGAAGATTGCCAGACTTCAATCCTGTTTGCCCTGCCTTGGGTCTCTGTAAATGCATTTTCCCATACAAAACCAAATGGGAAATCTGCCAGAGGCAGCTGCTGGGGATGTGGGGTGCAGGATCACATCACCCCATGTGCTCTCCAGAAGCCTCTGACAGCAATCCCACCTCCAGCAACATCAACGCTGCCTGAGAAAGCTCCTTGTGACTCTCCCAGGGAGAGGGGCGAGCTGACTCAGGAGAACCCTCAACCTGAGATGGGTATTAGCTTAACTTTGCGTTAAATAAGAACATTTCCGTGGGTGCAGTGAGAACACCCGCTGGCACAGACCCATCAGTTCGTAGAGCTGGTGTTTTCCACCCACAGGCAAGCCGGCTATCGGCAAACAGCACTGTCAATCCACTACACGTGCTGCTCGCGGGAACCGGCTGTTCCCAGGGAAGCGCCGCACCGAGTGTCTGAGGACAGCTTTGCTCCAGGCAACCCTTCTGCCAGCAACAAATCTCATCTGTCCTCAAAAACCAGAAAGGATGGTATCAGCAGGATAATCATGTAACCAAGTGGAGTCATAAATGCTTAAAAAATGGGACCTGCTGGTACAGGCGGTGCTGCTCTAGGAAAGGCAATGTTGATGCCCCAGGCAAAATACACAAGCAAGAGCTTTGTAGAGGAAGTCAAATGGGTGAGCAGGTGGGAATCAGCTGTCCCAGCAAGAAATAAGCAACCAATTCAGTTAAAACACATGGACAACACTCGAGTGACCTGGCCTGCCTGGAAAGCAGGAAAGCAGGAAACCTCCAGGAAAGCAGGAGTGTCATGGTCTGCTAATACAAGCTAACACAAGCGGGAGTCATGAGAAAGAGCATGGGGCAACTATCAGTCCAGCACCATGAGAGGCAAAAGGGGGAAAAAATAGGTGTGTAAATATTCATATGTAACCCTATTTTGCTTTATGCTCTGAAAAATATCCATTTTAATGTACTTGCCATATTATAAAACTTACGGCAGGCTGTGCAGTAGCAATCCTCCCACTGCACACACCCCCATACCCAGTGCCAGGTGCTCCCACAAGACTAAGAATGCTCCCCACCGGCACTGAGCAACTTCCAACTATTGAAATCCTTGAGAACTGAAAAGGTGTTGGGTTTACTATTGTCTGCAGACAGACTGACAATTCATTTCTGACCTACACAGACAAATTGCTGCCTACTGTAATCCAGCCAGAGCCTACCACCAGACCCAAAATAAAAAAATCAAGATCAATCCCCAAATAAAAAAAAAAATTATCCCCAAGAACAGTGAAGTCTATTAGCTCCCTTCCTCCACCCCAGTCTCAAATGAAATGTGCAATTAGAGTTAATATCTGTTAGAAAGTCCTAGGTAAGGCATGGTTATTCCAAAGCTGATGAAGAGGAGCCTGTTAGGAAACCCAGAGGAAATAGGCAACTTCGTCCAGATCAACGGGATAGTCAGTGAGCAGCACTGGGGTCTTCTCAAACAGCTCCCCCTTGTAGCTGCGCCACTTGCCCGCTGGCAAGTAGACATCCCGCTCCTGCTTGCCCATCTCCAGCACAGGAGCCACCATGAGGGTGTCCCCGATGAGGAACTGGGAGTCGATCCGGTGAGCGGCCTCGTCGCGGGGCGAGATCCACCAGATGGGACGGATGATGGGGTCGCCCGTGTCGGTGACCTCCCCCGCCAGCTCCAGCAGCAGCGGGGCTACCAGCGACTCGTGGAGCTCCGTGAACTTCTGCGCAATCTCCACCACCTCCTTGTCGTAGAGCCAGGGAGGGATGGAGAACTGCATGGAGGGCATGAAGGCCGACAGCTCCAGCCAGCGCACGTACAGCTCCCGGTCAGGGATCTCCACCGCCCCATTGGTTTTATTGGGGAAAAAATTGCCCCCTATCATGTCAGCAGATATGAAGGGGTACCCCAGCATGCTGATGGTGAGGACAGTGGGGATGAGGGACTTGAGGCCAAGCTCGTAGCCCCAGACAGAGTCCCGGTCAATGATGCGGAAGAAGCAGGAGATGTTCTGTGACTGGTAGCCCACGCGCACCTCGGCCAGCTCGTAGAAGGGGATGGCCATCTCTGTGTAGCGCCGGGACCAGATGCTGGGGTCCGACAGTGGGCGGAAGGTGCTGAACTGCTTGGGCAGGTAGCTGGTCTCACCCGCGTCAAACTTGAAGGATGAGATGCCATACTTGTGCCGGAGCTGGCGCAGGTGGCTCTGGAACCAGTCACGGGCTGCTGGGTTGGTGAAGTCCAGGATGGCCCCGATGCCGTTCCACCACTCCACCATGGCCGGCAGCCGCCCCGACGGCTCCTTGATGAACAGCTGACGCTCAATACCCACACCAAAATTGGAGGAATTGTAGTTTATGAAAGGGTGAGTCCACAGAGTGACCTTAAACCCATCTTCCCTCAGCTTTGCAAACATCTCTGTTACATTGGGGAACTTGACAGGGTCAAAGTCAAAGTCTCCATAGGCTTGGGTGTACATGTCATCAATCTCAATGTGGCTGCAGTTAAAATGGTACTTCTTGATCTTTTCAGCAAACCGCAAGAGTTTATCCTGGTCAATATCATTCTTGTAGAGGGCCCATGTGGACCATATGGGGTATCGGAAAGCGTTCTCAGCAGGGATCTTGGAGGGCTTGTTGAAGTACCTGCGCACCATGTACTTGTGGATGGAGGTGACGTCGGAGCCCACGCAGACGCGGTAGCTGAGCTCGGGGAAGGGCTGCTGGCCCGGTGGGGGCTTGTAGGGTGAGTCCTTGTAGCGGGCCTGGAAGAAGAGGGTGCGCTCGGTGGCGTTGAAGCCCAGGTGGAAGGGCACGGAGTCGTTGATCTTGATGGCTGCCGCCTTGGAGGAGAGCCAGTAGCGCTCGAGGATGCCACCAAAGCTGTCACGGAAGGAGTAGACGTCGCTGGTCACGTAGGGCACGGGCTCCTGGTAGCCGGCCAGGCGGATGGGCCAGTGCTGGGTGCTCATCTCTGAGCCCCCGTACCAGTGGGCGTCCTCCCAGAACATGGTGTGCTCCACGGCCGGGCCGGCTGCCAGCTCCTCCCAGCGCACGCGGTAGCACATCACCGTGTCCTTGGGCTTCACCGTCTGGATGAAGAAGTTGAGCGGCCCCTGGCTCGAGCGCGAGCAGCTCAGGATCTCGCCCTCCTTGGAGCACGACTCCAGGTCCAGGCTGCCCGAGCGGAAGGCCAGCCGGAACACCACCTCCCCGTGCTGGTTGCGGATGACGAAGCCGTCTGCCCGCAGGTCCATCAGCTCCGTCTTGAGCCGCTCCGCCTTCCTCAGGGACACGGTGTAGTAGCACCAGGCCACCACTGCAGCAATGAACAGGATGAGGCCCAGAAAGATGGCACCCAACATGGGCCTCAGCTCCTTGGAGGGCTTCTGCTTCACCGGTGTGAAGCTCTCTGGCAGGAAGGTGTACATGGTGCTGTGCTTTCTCTACAGCTTTCTGCAGAGGAGTGGGAAGGAAGCACGGCTGGGGTTCTCAGGAGAAGACACTGGATTGTTAGGAGAGCTCCCACCTCCACCATGTCCCAGAACACCCGTCTCTGAAAAAGGAGAGGATATAAATAGTCTGAGAGAACCTCTGAATCAAGGGACAATGCGTCATCCACTTGCTCCCCCCAGCCCCCTCTGCTTGTCGGTGACGTGCCAGGTGCTGTTTTCCAAGTACCAGACATCATCTCTAATTACTCTGGGCAAGACAACACATGTGGAGAACAGCCTGAGCCCTACAGAATGAACAAACCCAGGGCTAATGACCAAATCATTTATTTTTTAAAATTAATATTTATTAATTATAAATATAATAATATTTATAAATATTATTATAATAATAAATATATTAACATATTTAATGTTTTTTTGTTTTTGGGAAGACTTTCAGTGAGGTGGAAGTAGAGACCGGGTGGCAGTAGGAGACTGAACAGGAGCCAGATCAGCCCACTGACAGTGTCTTTAGGAGACGGATAACTGAGAACTATAAAAGACACCATGTAATGAATTCCATGCAGCTACCCCTAATTTTAATCAAACTGCCTCCCTTGCAGATTTAATTCATCTGCAGCAACACCCCCTTCTTGTCCCAAGCATGTTCCAGCTGCTCCAGTTGGGTGGTGCTTTGCAGTGAAGGTGGGTAAATCCCTGCTTCTCCACAGCTCACAGAGAGCCAAATGGGGCTGGGGTACCAGTAGGTCATGTCTGGTTTTGGGAGGCATGTAGGTAGTGCATGGCTGGCTCCTGCCAAGTGCTCAGAGCTTTACAGCAGTTCTGGGTGGAAAAGAACTTCCAGATTTTCTGGATGAAAAGCTAACCTTATAGGAAGTGAGTGGTGGGCCCTAAGGGCTCTTCCTCCACCCAGCAAAGCTCCAGGCTGTGCTCCATCTCCAGCCCATTCCCCCCTGCATGGCCCCGGGGAAGTGAGCTGTGCCAAGAGCCTAATGGCTTTTCCTTGGCCAGGGCCTGGCTGGGCTCCGCCAAGCATAACGCCTGGGATCCAAGAGGGAAAAGTAAAGTAAGGACATGGGAGAGCAAGAAACAAACACAGCTGCAGGAGGAGCAGGGGAGGGAGAGGAGCTGCAAAGCCACAGACCAGCTGCCTGAAATCTGCCTGGTGCCAGCAAACACAGACACCTCCTCCCCAAGCTCTGGGACTGTAACCTGCTGGCTATGGGCAAACAAGAGGGAAAACCCCCTCTTTTTGGGCACAAATGAAACCAGTTGCAGAGACTCCTTCTAATGAGGTTGTTTTTTTGGTAAAAAAAAGGAAGAAAAAGATCCAAAATGAATTACAGAACCCTCTCCTTGCCATAGGCATGGAAATGCAGAACAAGGGTTTCCCTGTGTCTCAGCAGATCTTTCTCCCTAGGAAAGGAAAAGAAAAGCAGAAAGAGGTCCTGAATGCCACCTAAGCATTGTTGCTCCACTACAGGGATGGCCATCCATAAACACACAGCAGCATCTCTGTACGGGCTCAACAAAACATTCTGTGTTTACATTCATTTTGAAGCACATATTGGACAAGACCTTGCAGTTGGGGGAACTTTTTGTGTAGCCAGATGGGTCATTCTAACCTTCCCCAGGGAGCCAGTAACTTTCTAGACAGCCAGTTGCTTTAAATGGGATTACAGAGGCATTAGGAAGTGATTAGCCTGAACAGGCGATAGGTTTAGTTAAACCACTTGTCCCACAGCCAACTCCCACAGAGCCCTCACTTGCCAGCGGGGAGCTCAGGCACGGGATGGGGACAGCTCAAACCACTCTAACTGTGTTACCCAGGGCAGGATCCTGCCCCTCAGGAGGGCAACAGGGCTCTCTCACACACAGTATTTGTGATGCAAGGCCAGCTGAGCACAGCCAAAATTGGGCAATAAAGACAGGGAGCAGGTGGTGGTGGGGTGAGGCTGTGTTTGAGATAACTGCCTCAACTTTTCCTTGGCTTTAAGGTGAAACAGAAGCAGCACAGGGCTATCCCTGGGATGGTGAGGGAGGAGGGTTTGCAGAAGGACCTTGGCCAAAAGCAGCACAGCTGAGTGAAGCCACAAAGTGGCAAGATGCTTCTGGGAACACTGACAGGTACGCTGAGCCCAAACAAGCCCTCACCCTCTCAGCACTAGGAGGTTTTGGGATGCCAGAGAGAGTGGGACATGCAAATATCTGTCACTCTGGAGGCATGCTTGTGTCTCACTCGTGCCTTATCTGGGGACTGCAAAGCTGAAGGGGGAAAAAATAAAATGCACCCTCCACCAAGCATGCCTTGTGAATTTTTTTTTTAAGTTTTCACATTTTCTTTATAAAAAAAGAGGGGAAGATAGTGTTTTCTTTGCCAACTCTCATTCAGGGTTTTAAGCCCAAGAAATATCTGATACTGCTGCTGTGGCTCCATCTAAAATTGACAGCAGCTCCCACGGCTTCAGGGAGTTTCTGGATTTTTATCTCCCTTTCAGGAAGCTGGTTTATTATTTATGAACGACTTCGAAGCTGCTCTATTTTTAGGCTGTTTCTTTCTTCCCCCTCTATGGACTCAGCTCATGGCACACATGAGGGAGCCATTGCTGCTTCTGTCAGTAGAGAAATAATGTGTTTTTTAAGAAAGGTTTTGCAGCCTCTTGAGTCCCTTGGACACCCATCTGCCTCAGAGGGATGTGCAAGCTGGGTGACTGAGCTGGTGGATTTAATCCTGCTCTGACTGCTGTGGCTGGGCCAGGATCAAACCCTGTGGCTGCTGATGGACATTGCCCACTTGGACTCCACTCCAACAAAAATGCTGACTGAGAACAGTGTTTGCAGGCATCACCCAGTGATGGGCCAAGGAGATCTCCAGAAACAATCTTGGTCTGTGCCCTCTATTTTTGTGCCTTGTTAACAGAGTGTATGCTCTCCAGTGGGAGATTTGGCTCAGTCCCAGGTGAGAGCTAAGTCTCCCAGGCTCCCTGGAGACGCCTTCCACCTCTCACTCACAAGCTGCAGCGTGCAGAGGTGCCTGCTCATGCACTGCCTATTTCAACATTTACTAATTTATTTATTTATTTATTTATATATATATATATATATATATTTTTTTTTTTTTTTTTTTTTTTGGTGTAATGCTAACTTGTTATTTTGCTCCAAGATGACATTGTGGTGACCTTTTACTCCTCAAAACACCCCCCCCCCCCCCCCCCAAACCCCACAAAAAAGAAAACAAAAAGGGAGTGTCAAAGTCAAACAGCATGTTTGCAGCTTGCTGTGCTGGAGCTTCCCAGCTGACCCAAAACAAAGCTTTTTCTCTGTGTTCTGTGGAAGCAGTAAGTCGCCTTGCCTTGACTTGAGATGAAAGCAAAACATCTGAGCAGGACACACTTTATGGAGTAAAAATAAAAATCCATTTTTTGACCGCTTCTATTTTTACCAACACCACTGCTAACCACGGGCTGCGAGACCCACAGCACCACTAACCCCAGCCACTTTGCAATTAGGACATTAATTTAAAGAGGGTCAATAACATACAACTGGTCTCTATTGCCCTGGCAGGGTCAGGTCTGAACCATGCTGGGGGCCAAGCTCCTGCTGGGGACACACACCCATTTCCCACAGGATGCCAGGAAACCCTCCCTCTTCCACTGCAAGGTGCTGCTGCCTCCTCCCCAAACATCTTGGCAGGAGTTGAGCTCAGGAAATAGTACAGAAACACTGCAGATTTTAGCAGGAGGCATCTCCAACCCCACACAAGACCAGGGAATTAGGACAGCAAGTTAAGGGAGAAATTTCTTCTCTGCAAAAAAGCTGTGGAACAAAAACGCCTCCACGTGCAGAGTCTGGTACTCCCTGCAGGGAAACTGCCCTGACAAAAGGACTTTGCACACCTGAGATGGGGGACAAACAAACCCTTCCTGGGGGTTTAATTTTTCTTGGAGGGGTCTGCAGAGCACGGAGTTCTCTGGAGGGCTTTTTGGAGTCAAATAGGGTGAAATCACTGCTTCTCCTGCTTGGTGCTGATGGGAGCAGGTGGGACGGTGGGGGCACCTTGGTGACAACACTGGCACAGGGTGCAGGGCTGCTCCACACACACCCTGATCCACATGGATCACAGGCACAGATTTCCCCCTAATCCTGTGGATTCCCCCAAATACTGAACTGCATCACTCTGGGCTTGTCCCTGCAATACTCAAGCCACCTCGGGGGACGTGTGTGTGTGGTACAGATACCCTGCCCCAGAGCCAGGGCAGCAACTCTGCCTTTGCAGGGACAGCGAGGGAAAAACGGTGCCCCAGGGGATCCCCCACCTTCACCGTCCTTGCTGTGGTGCAGGGAGGTGACACAGAGCAGGGATGGACACACTGCCTGGCCTGCGGGGTCCTTGGACATGCTGCCCTTGGGGGACTGCTCAAATTCCGCACCGCACCCGGTTGTTGGACACAGACCATGCAGGAGGCACCTCATCCCTGCGGGGCATGGCGCCCCAGAGCTTACCTGGCCATGGCTTCCTGGAGATCCCTGCCTGCCGCCTGGCTCCACCAGAGATGTCTTTTTAAGCACATAAAAGAGGAGCACCGCTACACGTCCCCGGCAGCTCCATCCTCTCCATCACGCAGGGAGTTCCGGGGCTCCGAGCTAGCGGGTGTCCGCGGGCAGGAGGAGGGGACCCGCACGTCACCGCCGTGTTTTCTCAGGCACCGTGACGGATGTGTGAGCAGCCAACCCTCCGGCCGGGGTGTGCCAAGGCGAGCGGAGCCCGGCCAGGAGGGGCGGCCGCACACGGGAGCAGCCTCGGCTCCCGGAGACCCGGGATCCCGCACCTCCCCTCCCTGCCAGGTGAGCGGGAAGGGCCGGCGAAGGCGCATCCCCTCCCTGCACCCACAGGAGCGCCACAATCAGAGAGCAAAACGAAAAAAATAACAACCCCAAAATCCAATGCAGGGTTTGGGGAGTTTTTTGTTTTCTTCCCCAATTCTTGTGAGTTTAAGTAGAGTCGTGATCCAGAACAGTAATGAGGCTGCCTTGTGTGGAAAGAAACAAGCTGCCCCACTGCTGCTGGCTGGTTTTTAAGGTTGGATTAAACAGCATTGGGCACTTGGAGGATAAACCCCAAATCCAAGGTGGCCATGTGAATACAGAGCTCATCTGCAAAGTGCAGACAGGCTGCCAGAACCTCGCTCCATCTGCAAGAGGAGGCAGGAGATTTGAAGCCCTGGCATTAGCTCTGCCCAGCCTTACATACTTACACCTTTATTACAGGAATTGTGATTTTGCAGCCCAGTTTTGTCCTTTAAAGTTTTCAGTGCCAAGTAATGCTCCAAACCCATTTAGACACCTCATCCAGTGTTCGACCATGAATACAAAACAGCCACTGGGAACCAATTCTGGCAGCAGAGAATTTAATATTTAACACCCCTGGCAATTCCCCCTTTACAATATTATCTTTCTTTGTTCTTCACCCTGTGCTAATTACCAAGATGAAGTTTAATAAGCTGGGTTTTCACTTTAGCCCTGCACACAGCTCGTGGTGCTTTCATCTCATGACTAAATCATGACTGGAGGCTTTTGCTTTTCCCTGCCTGGAGGCACATCAGGAAGCCTGAATTTATCTGAGCCACAAAGATTTGTGGAGACTTTAAGACAAAATGAGTCCTCCTGGTCCACTTGTATCAAAGTACATTGGGCATAAGGGAGAGAAATCTTCAGGGCTGTCCCTTTACGGACATGTCTGTCCACCTTGGAGAAGTCCTACAGGCTCTGGGGGAGCTGAAGGGAGGGAGCCTGGCTCTGAAATTGTGGTCTCTGAAATGGGGTAAGCCTGAGCCCAGCAATCAGCTCTTTGGCAGGATTCATGCCCAACAGTGGCAAAAGCACAGCACCAAATATTGGTGCTATTAGCTTATTTAATTTGCCACTTTTGCCATGTAAGATATACAGCCACAAAGATTTTGGTGTCTTTGCCACTGTCTGTTGGTCCCCCAGCCCAACTCTGGCTGGTACCAGACCTGTGCCATCTACCACCCCATCACTCCAACAGCCTCTTGCCAAAGCAGGTGTCAATCTCACTGCTCTCCTCCATCCTCCAAGACAAATCACCCCGCAAGTGGGGCCTAGTGAGAAGTTTTGTCACACAGATTCTTTCTTCAAAGAGCTGACTCAGCGCCTTGGGAGCACTCAGCATTTGGGATGCTGATGAAGGCTGAAACCTGAGCCCACCCCAACATCCAAACACTACAACACGATATGGGGGAGAAATGGAAACCTAAGTACAACCCTCTGGCACAGCCCTGCCGATTTTCCAGCCATCAAGTCACCATGAACTCCAGGCACTGGCAGCTCCAGAGAGCTGTGGATGGCTCATGATGCTGGGCTGTTGACACAAGTCCCGGAATTTACATCGGTATTCAACAGTCAGTGACGCTGGACAACCTTGGCCCAAACACCAATCCCTTTAAGTGCTCCCGTGCAGCTCTTCCATGTGCAGATCCAGCCATGCAGACACAACCTCACAAACGTCATTCTCCACTGGGCTGTAGGTATCTGCTGTGGCAGGCATTTGCCCTTTGGACATCATGAGTATCCCAAGGCGGTAAGGGGAGAAAAGGGGAAGAAGCATTTGTGCTTTCTAACACAGCTTAGGCTGCTCCTTGCCACGGCCAGCGATGGCAGAGCTGTCCCAAAACCCACTCCAAACCCAACTCAACACGGAGCACAATGAGCTGCATATACCCATCTGCAAAGTTTTCACTGCCAAGCATCTTATCAAGCGGCAAAAGTTGAAGCTACACTTTGCAAGTGGTGCCGGGGACGTGTCTCCCGGCTCCGTTCATCTCCTGGCGGCCAGGCTCCCATCCATCAGAGAGCTCCCGCGGTCCCTGCGGGGTGCGGAGAGCTCGCACCCCAAGGTCCGGGCAGAGCTCAGCACCCTCACCCCGCTCCCCTCGGGCCCGCCCGAGCCATCGGCGATGCCGCAGCCTGGGGTCTGCGGGAGGGGAAGCCCCTCGCCCGCCTCCGCCCGCACCCCCGAGCTGGGCTTGTGCCCCCCGCCCCGAGCGCAGCCCCGGGAGCCGCTCACTCACCGGCACGGCCGGGCCATGGCCGGGTCTGCGGGCCCGGGGGCTCCGGCCGCGGTTCCGGGGTTGGGCGCTGCCCGCCCCGCCCCGGCTCCCGCCCCGGACCGGCCCCCGGACCGGCGCTCCCCGATGGGAGCTGTAGTTCGGCTGCGGGAAGGGCAGCTCCGGGGAGCTCCGGGGGCTGGACCTGCTGGGGATGTCCGGGGATGGGGGTGCCCCCGGGGCTGGGGGGGATCGGGGTTTGGCGCTGACGGGATGCTTTTGCGTTGGGGTGCGGTTTTCATGAGATGCTTTGGGGCTGGAACGGGGTTTTAATGGATGCCTTTGGGCTGTGCTGGGCTCTCCATGTGATGCTTTGGGGCTGGAATGTGCTTTTCATAGAATGATTCTGGGCCGGGGCAGGTTTTACAATGGGGTGCTTTCAGGCCGGGACATGGGATGGTTTTAGTCTGGGATGGGGTTTCATGTGGTTTTCCCTGCTCCCAGGAGGACTGGGGTACTGCTTGGTGTGGACACAACATGGCAGGCTGCTGCAGCACTGGAATGTGGGTCCCCAGACAGCTCCGTCCTAGAGCATCCCTCGCTGTGACGACCACCGTGCCATGGATTTATGATCAGCAGCACACATGGAGGGGCCTGGGTGGTGTTGCCCCCTGGCACTGTGCTCTCAGATCATAGTCAGACAAGGGCATTTCATGCCTTCATTAATTATGTGCTGCTTTCAAAGCACCCCTCCTTATTTAGCCTGTGTCAGTGCTCAGTATCCCAGATGGATGGCAGCTCTTCCTGGACAACTTGCCAAAAGCAAGCACGTCCTCAGCAACCCAGCATGAAGCTGACAAACACGGGTGTCAATGACTGCTTCTATTTTTGGCTGTGTTACTATGCTCCCAGAGCTTTCCCTTGCATGCTTTCTTGGTCTCCAGCTTGTGCCTTGGTGGAAGGGCACCAGCCTGCAAGGGCTGTTAAAGTGCCCACCAAACCAGCAGTCAAAAGTTTCTCCACACTTCTGAGTGGAGGTTCTGAGGGGAACGATTTCCTAAGGCAGTTTTAATGAAATACCACCTTTGCTCTTCACCAGTGTCATGGGGCAAAGCAAGCCTAATGTACCCTGGCATTGCCATCTCAGTGAGCCATTTCCAGCGAGTCTCCCTGCCTGCAAACACCACTCTCTCTTGCATAGCCATTTCCTTAAAATTCTCGTTACCAGGCCCATGCCAATCAAGGAAAATATTCCTGTCTCTCAGTGGAGACCTTGAGAAACTTCTCTCTCAGGCTCAGGCATAGGGACATATATGGGGAGTCCAGCGTTCCCTGTTTATTCTTGTTGCTTGGTTTTAGGTTCTAAACTCAGGAATTTAAAGCCAATCACATGTTTTCAGGTAAGTCTCACACCTAATTTTGGACCATGGGGACTTGATGCAGTAGCAGAATGATGACTGTGCTGGTTGAACAGCATCTTTTCTGCCCTCTGCCCAGGGCTGAAAAAACCTGCTTTAGCAACAGGGACATCCTAAAGGTAAACATGTGGGGATTAGAAGGTGCTGCCAGACCTGCAGTGGGTGAAGGACAGGGCTGATTACTGCATAACAAACAGTCTGGTCAGGGAACATGTTCTTGAGTGCACAATGACAACAGAAAATAAAAGTACAGCACAAGAAACACTGATGTGGTCCCAAAATCTGGGAGATGCTAAGCTACATGCAAGTGGGTTCAGGGATGCCAGCAGGACTCCAGGTATTGTACAGTCCCAAGCATCGCTTACAAACAATTGTCCTGGGAGTAAATCTGGCTTTCTTAAGGATCTGTCATAGAGGTCTCTGGGGACTATGGAGCACCAGGAGAGTATTCCCTAGGCAGCACTTACTACCAGGGGATATTTATGGGCCACTGGAAATTAGAACCCTCAAGATGTGCAGACATCCCTGGGACAGGGACAATCTCAGGCCAGAGAAGATGGATGGCCATGGCAAAGACACAAGCACGTATACTGAGACAGCATCCCTTTGGCTTTGGGAGGAAGACACAAGATGCAAAGAGGGGATAAACAGACTTGCTGCCAGCACCATCAGACCCCCAACCCCATGGAGATGTGCTCTCTGTGACACAGAAGGACAGCTAGCACCTTAGCAGAACTTTTGGAGATGGACAACCAGTTTGCCTCAGGCTGATAGGTAGCAGGGTTGATGGTGGTGTTCCTGTAGTGCTCCTGCATTGCCACTTCAGTTACCTGCTTGGGCTGACCTTGGCTCAAAGGATTTTTTAACGGAGGCATTGTTAATCCCTACAGACAGTAGGGAGTGGGAAGAGACACCCATTCCATGTGGCAGCATCTGCCTTCATGCCTTCAGGACATGGTGAAACTGATTACCAGGCAGGACTTAATGCTGGAAATGCAGCCGGAGAGCTGAGCATCAAGCCTTCCTTGGGGGTCATACCAACTCTGTGATCCTTTCTGCAAGCTCCCCACTCACCTGAAACCATGGGACAGAGGACAGCATCACTGGCTCCTCTGCCCTTGCATCCAGGGTGTCCACTGACATCTGAGCACTTTGCCTAGTGGGAGATGGGATGAGTGCACTGGGACTGCCAGGAATGGGACAAGCAGAGCTTGGGAGGGGAGTTACAGAGCTGTACCAATGTCCTACACCTGGCAAGGCCTGAGAGGGCTAGTTTTCATGTAGCAGAGGGGGCCTGGTTGGTAGCATGCACTATTTCTGTCCCGCACAGTGGTGACATCCCTGTCCATGCCCTCCACTTGCTCCCCCATTACAATGCACATGGTAATGAGGCTGCAAGAGATGAGCTGGTTTGCAGTGAGCTTTGCCTCATGCTGGTGACCTTCTTAGACTGTGAGGGGAAAGCTGCATCCCACAGTCACCCTTTGACTGCAGGACCAGGGCTGGGAGGGATTTTTCCGTGCTCAGAACTCTCCCCAGCCCTTCACATGGTCCCCTGGCATGGAGGACCCACCAGATGGAACTCATCTAAGTCAGGGAGCTGTGTTACAGCACGTCTCAGAACAACCCCATCATCACCATGGCACACAGCAGCCTGCCATGAGCCCTGTCACTGCCTTAGTTTCCCTTCTTCAGCAGATCTTGTGCCTGGCACACTCTGAAACCTATCCATGGACAGGGCTGACATGTCAGAGCTTCTGCTGGTGACTGCCAGCTCTAAGAGACCAAAGCCACTGCAGGATGCAGCTCCAGAAGTCAGCAAGCACATGCCATGGGGTGTCAAACACTTTCCTGATCAGGGAGTGTGACACTGTGACACTACAGAGATTCAGTGAGGCACCCTGTGCATGAGTCCTTGTGCCACCCTGCTGCATCTGCAACTGGGTAGGTGTAGAAACCCCAAAGTTTCCTCCTCCTGCAGGATTTACCTGTGTTACAAACTTGTTGTATTTCCAGAGCTCCTGTGCAGCCCAGTCTTGGATGGTCTCTTTGACAGAGCACAGCAAGCAGTAGTTGGTGCAAGAGCTGCTGAGGGTCCTGTGTTTTTTAGAGAAGAGGAACATGCAGCCTGCTGGGACAGGTGTGGGTCAGCACTTGCAGCCCAGGGTGATGCTTGTGTTCAGTGATGCCATAGAATGGGAACAGTGGGATTTGGTGGCTTTTTGTCAGTCCCATAGCCATGCTCCCTGAGTGCAATTCCTGCCTACGTCCCTCTTGGGCCATACCCTCCTCATTTTGTCTTGGCTCCCAGCTCCCTCCCCGTCTGCCGGCAGCTACCTTAACAATGGTAAGAAATAGTTTCAGCTGGTCATAGTCAAGATAATTTTATTTTGGGAGGTGCAGGAGCAGTGATTGTGGCTTTTCAAATGCCTTTCTCCTGTATTTCCTTGGAAATCCTACAGCAATCCAGCTGCAGGAAGAGACCCCCATACCAGTGTAGCCAATGCTTGTGCCACAGCACCAGTGCAGCTGCCCAGCCTGATGAGATAGCCAGGAAAATTATTGCCTGCTGTGTTCCCTTTTTAATGAAAAACTGGATTTGTGTGATCCTGTGTGCCTTGTTTGCTGTTCCATACCAAGTAATGGTCTCTGTAATCAGAGTGGGCAATCCTCATCCATCTCAGTGCAGAGGCAGGTGGGTCATGCCAGAATGGGAGTGGCACGAACTGCGTTTGTTTTCTCCAGATCTGGGGAGTTGAGCAGACATGCCCCTGCAGGGAAGGGGACAAGCCAAGTCCTGCTCTGGTCTGGTCTGTAACACAGTGCCCACTTAGAGCCCTGCTGTCCTCTCTGTTCCAGCCTCTCTGCTGCTTCATTTTGGAAGATTCATGGCTGCAGACCCACATCCATCTTGGGAGGGAGGATGCCAACCCTGCCTGGTTTGCTGCTGGATGACTTGGAACACCTGAGTGGGTCTCAGCAAAAGTGAATTATGTGCCCTTAAGAGAAGAAGAAAACAAGCTGTCCTTGATTCTCACACAGTACTGGTCTCTGTTGAGCCAGGTTTAGGCTCCCCATCAGCCCCATCACCTCCAGGGAGTCAGGGGGAGGCTGGGAGGGGAAGGCTGCAGTCTCTACCCCTGCCCCAGACCCCTGGCCTTCGACCAACCCAGGGCACTGGTCTGGGGAGCACCACTGTGCAGAGGTGGAATCCAAGCCTCTCAGTTGTGGGGGTACTAATCCTGCACCAGATTTGTTGCCAGTGTGATCCATTGGCCTCCATGACTGTCCTCTGTCCCTGGTGGTCCACAGGTTTTCCAGCTGCTGGTATTGGACTTTAAAATCAGGGCTTGGCTCCTGTGCCAACAGCTTTGAGGGGCAGAACGACTGCAAGGCTGGAGAAAAGGTTATTTTACCCACTGGTGTTGTACAGATGCAGCAGTCTTTTCTGCTTCTTGCAGACCAGATGCAGGGGCTGGGTCCAGCCTTGTGTGCCTTCCTGCTGCCCTGTGGACTTGTGTTTCCCAAACATTGGTAGCCAGTCCTGGAATATTTACCTTGACCATTCATAAAGGTCACAGCAGCCACTGTTTCTGGGACCAAGCAGGCCATGGCATGAAGGCTGCACCCCTGGTTTCACTATCTATGACTGCTGGGGGCTCAGAGGAGCTGGTGCAGTCCACACCCCCTCACCCTGGTTTGTTCCAATGAAAAAAAAAGGCTGTCAGGCTGGTTTTCATATGTATGCTTTTTAATATCATTAATTCCGTTACACTACACACAACCAGTAACAATGATAAATACTGCAATGGAAATGTTAAAAAAAAAATATTATACATGTTTTTCATGTTTTTGAAAAAAACCCCCACATTTTAAAATAAATTAATGCATAAAACTGATGGTAAAAAAGAGAAAACCCAAAACAAACCATAACACAACTGATCTGTTTAAGGCAATACTCTACACAGACGGGAACAAAGGTACAACAGTGTGCTACATGATCTGAATGGGAAAAAAGAAACAAAATAAAAGCCATACAAGATGCAGATTGATGCTTTGGGAGTGAAAAAACTCCCAAAACCAGATAAAAAAAACAATGGCCAAGTTAAGTGCAGCATTAATACACTCTGCATGTCAAATGATTAGCAGGTTCCTAACAAGGACTAAGGTCAAGCTACAACAAATTTATCTTCCTAATTAAAAGGTTACTCAGGTCAAACCCTACATTTAACTCTATTTGCGTTTGGCTGTTTCAGCTATATTTCACTATATGCAAGGACAGCCAGAAATTCATCTCCTGCTCTTGAGATTAACACAAAGATCGGGAGGTCTCCCGTCCTGAAATGTATTTCCATTAAATAAATCCAAAAAGGATCTTGGTTTTGGTGGCCGTGAAATGCCTCCCACTACTCCTTCCCCTGGGGCACCAGGCACCACATGGGGAATGGAGACCTGGAAGGCATTTGCTTAGGTTGATTTTTTTCCATGTTGAGGACACAAAATGGAAGTGCAGATTTGATTTGGACTTGGAGGAGTGCAGTTTCTCTGTCTGCCAGAAGTGTCCATCTGGAGCCTGCTGAAAGTACTTTGCCAGCATGGAAGAAACCCATCCTGTACACAGGCTCTGGCTACAGCCATGACGTTTGCTATTAAGGTTGGTGCAGAGCTCCACACCTGCCTGGACAGCAAATGAACCCCAATTATTAATGCAGCCCAGAACTTGGCCACTGAAAGATGGACAATAATTGTAATGCCAAAAAAATCCCTCTCTCCCTCAAAAAAGAAAAGAAAAGGGACAGTAGCCACTTTCTGCCAACTTCCTTGGGTGGATCCCCATCAGCTGCCACCCATTCAAGATCGGCAGTGCCAGATCTCACCAGCATCGACCCAGTACATTCCCAGTAAGGTGCATGTCTGCAAGGTGCTGCTGGGGGCAAAGAAACTTCCTGGGACATGGTCAGAGCCTCCTGTACTGCCCTGCTAGAGTGTGTGGGAAGGAAGCCATGAAACACAAGGAAAGAAACCCAACTGGAATTACTAGACTTGTGAAGGCCAACAACTGTCCAGGTTGCCTTGGGTTTGGGTGGGAAAGGGGGATGTAGAACTGGGCTGAGAGTCACTTTGGTGCAACTGCCTCTGATGCTCATCACTAGTGCATGGGGCAGGGGGAAAAAAGGCGACGGCTGCTTTGAGAAAAGGGGAGAGGAAGGAGGATGTGTGTGCAATATAACAAGGCTTGCAATTCTAGGACTAACCACTGGACACGGATACCAAAGGTTACTTGTGACAACTAGATATCCTTCTACTGCGGTTGCTCCTTCCCCTACTTCCTGGTCTGTTTCTTCTTCAGTTTGGGAAGCTGTGGCTGTTTGGCATGATGGCCAGCGCTGACCCTCCCACCCCAGCTCATGGGGTGACTCTGCTACAGGTTGGACAATGAGGTCTGGAAATCACATCAGGCACAGACCAGCTCTGCATGCCAGCCAGCACCTGCTTTCAGACCCTTCAGAAACCTATTTAATGGCAGCTCATCTCCCTTATTAAATTGAAGGTTCAGTAACCTCTGTGGAAGGAGTAAAAAGGGCTTAAAAAGTGCAACAAGGGGAGGGGAAAAACCCAACTTTCTGAATTGTCTCCCCTGCAAAGACTTCATCCTCCAAGAGTGTCTTTCTCCTGGCAGATCTACAGGCCCACCAGTGTCTCACAGCACCCTGCCCCAGTGTAGCAAGAGTAGAGCCAACAGGCTCCCCACTAAGGCCTCTGCTGAAGGACTCCAGCCTGCACCAGGAGCACGTGTGCTGGCAGGTCTGGGACCTGATCTGCAGACCTGGACCCAGAGCACTGAGGCCAGGAGGGTGAAGGCATCCGGCTTGGTGGGCTGGATATCACCGGGTTTTGCATGAACCTGGTGAACCCTCAGCCCCACAGCCTTCAAGTGGGTGAAGAGAAATCCCAGCCTCCTGTCTGATTCTCACCCCATCGTGTTCATTGCCCTATAGCTGGCCTGACTTTTGCTTGGGGTTTGTCTTAGGACAGAGGCAGCCACAAGTTGAAAACATCTGCTACCACAGCTTCTCCATGCAAAGAAACTGAACAAACAAATCTGCGGACTGGGGGTGGATATGGAGGTGTGTCATGAAGAGTGCTTGCCCAAGTTTTTCAGCTCTTTCCATGTGTCTGTATTACATCTCTCAACAAACTGTGTCTCCCAAATCATGGAGCCTTGAGGAAGGTGGGTACCAAATGGAGTTGCAGCTTATTTAGGTTGCAAAAGCAAAAAGGCAACCTGGGTGAAGAACAGTGCTTCCCAAGGGAGCTCATCTGGGACAGCTGCATGATCAGCCAGGGGAGAAATGCTGCTCCAGGAAGATAAATATCTCAGCAGCTATGGGACTTAAAGGGCTTTCAGTGGCCTTTTCTTTTCCTGGTGCCTACTGCACTGTGACAGTCTGCAACAGTCACATTTTAATGAGGTTTATTTTGTACCTTCCACTCCTTTATCCAATCCCACCACCTGTATCGCCATTTGTTATTATGGAAATACCTCCACAGGACAAGCACCAACAGTGAGGTGGGCACCTTCCAGAAGCAAATCCATCTTTTGCTGGAGCAGCTTTTTAGAGAAAGCAAAAGGCTCAAAGTCACTGCCAGTGGCAAACGGGTCTTTAAAGCAATGGGAAAAGCTGCTCTCCACAGGCACCAGGGAAAGCTGCAACCTGTCATGCTGGCATCTGTGCTGCTCTGTGACATGGTTTGCTGCATGCTGGCGTGGGCAACGGGGCTGTGCTCTGTGTGATCTCAGTCAGCCCCAGCCTCTGCCTCTCCAGAAAGCTGTCAGATGTGCTCACACAGGCAGTGTTCAGCTGCTGTCATCCTGGGACTGCCAGCAATGTCAAGTGGGGCAAAGGAAGGGATGTAGCTGTAAGTTTTGGGAAGCAATGCGACAGCTCAGCAGCATAATACAGGAAGCTAAAATATGGACCACAACCCCTATGAGAAACCTCCACTGACCTGTAGATAATTCCAGACCACAAAATCTCCCTTTACACTAAATTCCTAGCCCTTCTGCTTCAGGTCTTGTGTGGTTTTGTAACAAAGGTGGGTTTGTCTGATGAGGTGTGGTTTGGAGCAATCCCTCTCACAGCTGATCCTTGAAAGGAAGAGACAAGTATGCCTAGAGGTGAAAAGCAGCTTAAAATGAAGACCTCTCCATGCCTTCTCAGCTAGCCCTGTGGCACTGTTCATCTTTGCAATGTTGCTTTTGAACATGCAGTCCAAGCTTGCTGAGCCAAGCAGCAGCCAGGTGACAAAGCCTATGACACTCTAGGTAAGAGTGGCAATACCCCAAGTGGATTTGAAGTGAGAATGGAAAAGCAAAGGAGGAGCCCAGGCAGAACCACCAGTCTAAAGCCTAAGATTATGACATGGTTGCAAAAAGGAAGAGCATTAAACTGCCATGAGAATATCCCAAAAATGAGCCTTTCAATCCTCTGTTCCACTTCATGACTACTCACCATCCCAAGCTGCACTCCTAAATTCCTTCAATCTGCTATCAGTGGATGGTGCTGTTGGGCCACCAAATCTTTGTACATGTTCCCTCTGGGAGCAGGCAAACTCAGAAATCAGTTGTGCAAGAACCAGCTGCCAAGGAACTGGATAACATATCCTTGACAAACATCTTTCTCCAAAGATATTTAACCTCTGTACTGACCTCCACCCCGCTGCATTCTGGCATGATGTGAGGAACATCAGAAGATGGTAAACAGAGGGTAAGCAGAGTAGTACTTTGAAAATAGGAATTAAATTTCTATAGGATGGTATTCATATCCTGCTTGCAGAACTGTCCTATCAATGGTACCTCTCACACTTGGCAGTATCCATGCAGGACGTGGTAGCACTTTGGGAAGGCAGGTTTCTCCCATGTGCTCCAGAAGGGAATGGATATCAAGAAGGGATGTGATTTCCCAGAGGTTAGAGCAAATACCAACAGCAGCAAGGACCCCAGATCTCACTTTTGTGTTCTAACACTCCAGCAGACTTGCTAGGGCTGTATTTGGCTGCAGTGACAGCCCAGGGACAGGGTGTTTCTGGTGTGTACCAGTGTGTATCTGAAAGCAAACTTTGCTCCCTACTGGCATCGGCACTGCACTGAGACAGATCAGCTTGGACAACTGGGATCTGCCCCAGGCCAAGACAGCACTTGGCAATCTTTCTAGTTATTGCTTGTTTTCCTTTTCCTGTTTTCCATCTGTTGCCCAGCTGGGTCCTTCATTTCTTCAAAAGCATCTTCATGTTTCTGTTGAGTCACAGGGTGCTGCATTTTTCAAGCCTGCATTCTCCTGCACAGCTTGGAGGCCAGCCCAGGATCAGAATGTGCATGGAAAGGAAAGGATTCTGCTCAGGACTGCAGACCTGTGTGCCAGCCAGTGAACCGCTGAACAGTGGGTGCCTCCTTTTGGGACAAGAGCTGGTGAAACTAAGCAGAAGGAGCTGAGTCCATCTTGTCTGTGGGGAAGCTATCCTGAAGTCTCTTTCAAAGTCCATGCAGCAGGAATGGTCACCTGCTTTTGCAGTTGCAAGGCATCTGCAGGCAGGACAGCCAGAAGAGCACAGCAGATCCAATGACCAAGCACACATGTTAGGGACAGGCATGCAGCAATGTCAGATGTCACCCAGTGGCTCTTTCAAGGGTTGACTTCAAGATGTGTCTGGTAAGATATCAAATGAGCCTTCAGGATGGGCATCAGCCTCCTTTCAACCTAAGTTTATTTACAAACACCAGGAAAGCAGACATGACCATGCTATCTATAGACCTTCCTCAAGACTAGGAGGATGTTCCTCCTCCTGAAGACATCTGGAAATGTGGAATTTGCAGACAAGAGAGAGGGAACAGAGTGCTGAGACCCTAGAGTTCAAATCCAGTTCACATTAAAGGATACTAGCTGATATTTTATCATATTAACATCTGATAAAAGAAAAGGATTTGCTGAAACTCAGATAAATTGGTGACTGACATTACATAAAATCCTAACAAAAACCCAGTCTGGCTTTTGGAGGCATCAAATGCAAATTCCATTGTGGAGGCACGAGCATCACTATCCTCACATCCTGTTTACATGGTAATTTAGGTAGACAGCAATGCAGCATTTCATACTCCATGGTGTTCCTTCCCTTGGTTTTCTGTACAACTTTGGATTGAAAATGTGGCCGAAGAGGGCCATCTTGTTTGCTGAAAAAAACTGGAGGAAGGAACCATTTCCTTTCTTGCATGCCATCTGCATTTAGGAGAGCACCCAGCAGCTCTGTAGATTTTGTAGAAATGCTGTGATAGAGTCAGAGTCTGTGCTCTTGCCTTCTGCCTTCTGGCCATGGTGGCAGAGACTGGTCTAAGGAGAGCAGTGCCAGGATAGCCATCTATCTCCACACCTTCCCAGGAAATCACCACGGCATAACCTCCAACAAGGGTTGCTTGAGCAGAAAGGCTGGATCAGATGATCCTACTGTGGCCCCTTCTGGCCTTACCCATTCTGTGACTCTGAGGGCACACAGAAAACCTGCTGGCTTAAGCAAAGGTCTGAACATGAGACCAGACAGGGGGAACCAGCCTCATCTGTGGTTGATACATACCAATGGGCAGTCCTCAATACTCCATAATAAGCCAACAAACATGCTGTATGGTCATATTCTGCTGAAGGGGCTGCAGTTCAGAAGGGTTAGTGTTCAGTTTTCTATGACAGCCGCATGTGCATCGCTTTAAGCCACTCAGCCTTTCTGGTAACAACCCTACACAGCTAACTACTTTTCCCCACCCTCTCTACATTATTCCCCTAATAAAATATATGAACACAAAGCATAGAGAGGAGAAGCCAAAAAATTGCCATTTTATAGTCCTGTACTGTCATGCCAAACCAACTATTTCTGCCACCAACTCCTTCTATGCACAGGCAAAAATGCTTGAGTTGTGCTTCAGTTTGTATTTGGAGGAAGCACAGGATGGAGCATGTGAATTCATCTCCCTCCCTCATCTAGAAGCAGATGCACATCACAAAATGCAAAGGGCTGAAGGCAGTTGCAGGGTTGAGGAATGTCTCAGGGCACATGGCAGGCAAAAAACAGCAACAGGGACAATTAAAGGACTTGGTCATGGTGCTATGTGACAGTGGGTGTCATAGAATCACTCATTGTAAAAGACATTTAAGATCATAGAATCCAGCTATTAATCCAGCACTGCCAAGTCCACTAAGTGGAAGTCTGTCCCTCATAGAAGAGGTGTTAACTCTGAGAGATAACAGTGACAGCAAGCCTCATTCTGTCCTAGACTGAACAGGACATTGCTTGGTTATAGATGGACTCGGTGATCTTAAGGATGTTTTTGAACCTAGATGATGGCATGATTCTATGATGGCAGCACGATGGAGACCTGTGGGATGTGCAGCTCTCAGTGGCTGTCCCAGCTGAAGAGACGGCTTGTTGCTCTAGCAGGCATTCCAAATGCTCCGAGCTCCTGAGCAAGGGCTGTGGGAAAGGCTGAGGGTGTGTGGCCTGGCTGGAAGGCACAGAGACTGACCCAGGAGGATAAATGTGATGAAGACATTCCATGATACCAGTGCTGAACTGCAAAGTCCCTCTCCAGAAGAGTGAAGATTTAAAGAGCCTTGGTCATGTCCTATAGGATTTGGTTTGACCATGATATTTCTATTAAGTTTTGACTACATTCCCCATTAAAAAAGACTCCTTAAGGGATGTTTTTCTCTTTTATCTTTCTCTCTACCCTCTACTTAGCCCAGCTCCAGACAACTTGATAACCTCAACCTCAGTTGTATTTTGGAAATATTCCCCCTCAGCACTACCAGGTAGTGAGAAAAGGAGATGAATTCACTTAAGGAACACTATCCCTACAGGAGTTGGCAAGTTAACCATCACTTCTGCATGAAGAGGCAGGGATGCTCAGTAAACAGCACCATTCAAATCCTCTTTCTATGGCCTGGAACCAGGGTGGCAGCATGTTGTTTTAGCAGAGGTGACAAGCACAGCTTTAAAAGTTGTCAATACCATCAAGTAAGCCTGGGAATCTTGTGTAACTTTTCTTTCACTCATGCTGTAATTGGTATCAAGCTTTGCACTGCCCAGAATAAATCCCCAGGATGTTAAAAAAATCTGCTAATTATGAATAGGACCTCTTATTAAAGACTCAGCTTGCTTCATATAGGTTTCAGATGGGGGAATCTGTCTGTTGTGGTGCAGCTCAGGCTCTGCTTTGTATTTCATAATTCTGATGGGAAGCTCAGAACTGCCCTCATTTTCTAACTCTCCTAGGCTACAAAGCAGGTAGTCCTTCTTCCTGAAATGCCAGGAAAACACAGGAATCGTGCCTGTGGCAAAAGATTTCAACACCAAGAAAAATGCCAGCCTATCCCTTGTATATGCTGGAGCCAGTGGGAGGACATGTTCCGTAATTCCAGAAGCGATTTTGCATTCAAAACCATCTGCTGGTGAACTAGGAGCTCAGGCCAGCAATCTAATGTAACAGGTTTCCAAACTCCTCCAGCACCAAATAAAATGCAACTGCTCCTGACCTGGGACCATGTCTGGCTCACAAGTGGGGGTGAACAGTAGTTTCTGCTCATGGGCATCTTATAGCTGAAGCTGTTCATAACTCTGCTGTTGCTGAAAATTCCTCTCAAGCCTGACCCCACCACACTGATGACTTCAGCATTAACGAGTCTCTCCCCCAGGCACCCAGAGACACGGTGTCAAGAGAATATCAAGAGTCAAGCACTGTTAAAATGTGCTTTCTTCAACTAGCTTTTCCAGCACTGCAGTTCAGGCATGTAGTCCTGACTCATGCAGGATTAATTTCTTCTCAGTTGAACAAAGTTTAAGATTTTTGGAAAGAGATGGGTTGCAGAGGGATTAAACACAGGCTGAAGTCAGAATATGTGACTGAACTGAAGTCACAAGCATGGTTGGTATTCCTGGGCAATGAGCACATCCTTGAAGGGCATGAGTGGATTGCAGATCGAATCTGATGTCTTTGGTGGTAATTTCATGTGGCGCTAAGAGTAGATTGCATTGACTATGTGACACAACAGCTCTAGCTAGTAATGACTCACAGTGAAATGTCACCTACTTGTCCCTTTTGCAAGTGAATGAATTGTGTCATGCTAGTCCTGGCTAGCCTTGCCATAAGAAAGGATGCCCTGGTCCGTCCCCATTCCTGTGCCCCAGTTATAATATAATTTTGGTTATGCAAATGAAACAGATTTAGTGAATGAATTAAGAACTGACTTCCTCTCATTGGTAAAACACTTTGATACCTCCAACTTGCCCTAATCTTGCAGGTGGATTGGTTTCAGTGGGCAGGATTACCTGAAGTCCCACCTGACCTTTCCCATTCTGGAAAAGACACTTTACAAAATATCCCCAGTGCCTAAACAAACCAAGGAGGTATCTCTGGACCCCTCTGCATTCGCTCTCCAGACCAGTCAGTTTTGCCAGGCACTGCCTGGCACTTTGAGCAACTTCTCTTTTGTTTTACCATAGTTTAAAATAAGTTATCAACCAATCATAAAATGAATTTTTTGGTTTCTCCTGGCTCCATGAACACAAAGAGGTGCACGTCCTACCATAGGAGGAAGCAATGGCTGTTAAGTTTTACAGTTATAGTGGAAAGCACTGATCACAGCCTGCCGGCCTCACTACTGGATGTGACAGGCGGTGGAGGAGGTGGCTTGGCAACACATGCAGGTAGGGTTGACCGATTTAGGAGGGATTAGGTCGAGGTCCTCGTCATCTGGGATCTCATCTAACCGGTACCCATCCTTTAGCAGCTGGATGTTCAAGTCTTGGTTGATCTGCTACAGACAAAGAGACAAAGAGTCAAACACTTGGGACTTCTTAACTTCTGGTGGTCAGAAGATGAAGGAGGTCCCCTATTCTGGAATGTATTATTGCCCCACAGTCCTAGTTGTGAGTTCTGCCCCTAGTCCCTCAGGTGAGCGGGGGGTACAAGCTTCTCCAGAATAGGAATATCTAGAGTTCTGGATATTTGAATAGATAGATATCTGAATATCTTTGTTCTGGAATAATTTTTCCCTGAGGACAAACCCTCAGTTACAGTAATGTAATAATAATATTTACTGGCAGATGGGCAGTCCCCCCTCTCAGTCTGGGGCACACTATAGCAGTTAAAAGACGGTAAAGTTTGGCTCTGTGATCTCAGATTCAAGTGCTCTCTAACTGGATGTGTATAAACAACCCTTCGTCAGGGCACAGAAACAGCTCCGATCATCTGATATGGTCACTGCTCTTGGCTGTTTCCCAGGGTTTCAGAGGTATTTTTTCCAAGAAAGATATACAAGGGGGAAGAGTTCTGAGCAGTCTGTGGGCAGAATGGCTGCTCAGCACCTTGGATACAAAATCCTGCAGAAGTAGTAACCAGAGGCTGAGCTACAAATTCATGAGGGAGTTCAGGAATGTACTCAGAAACAATGCACAGGGACTAACACACCAGAGCTTCCTGCCTTTTCTCTTTGAAAGGGCAAGAGTTCATATCTGCAAGTCCTCCCTGGAATTTCTGCTTGCTCCAAGTAAACACACACTGGGTGACCCTGACCATTCCAATAACTGGAAATCACAGGACACACTCAGATCCTTTATTTGTGTCCTTGGCATGCATATAGTTGCTGAGCTGCCATGGCAGACAAGACGATGCTTTTGCACCTCATCAGTCACTTCAGGACTAAGCAGAATGAGAGAAAGTTTGAGTGAAACCAAAGGTAGCTGTGAAAACTGCTGATGGGCAGACCTCTGTGCCATGGCAGTGAGGATACGGAGCTAATTGGATCACCAGGGAAGAAAGCAACATGACACCATTTCTGCCATGGCCCCTTCTTCCAGACTCATGGAGCCTATACCACTACTAAATTTGTTATTGTAGCCATTTCTGCCTGTGCAAGGCCACTCTTAAGCCATTTCTGGCTGCTCTGTTATTTGCATTCATGGCAAGGATGGCAGGAGAGATATAACTCACCTCAGCTGATGAGTATCCCGAGGAGGAGTATCTGGACATATCAAAGTCATCATCACTGCAGGGAAGTACAAGATACAGCAAAGAAGAAATTGGTTAGATGAGACCTGTATTCCCCACTTAGCCCTATCCTTCTTGTGCCATGAAACTGTTTTGAGGCACAGAGAAGTTACATCAAGGGAGCCTGTAGAGCAGCTTTCATCTGTGACCCTCAGATCTTTCCATCACAGTCCTCTTTTCTCAAAGCTCTTCTCACTTGTTCTCACAGGAAGTGCATAGGTCAGAGGGAACAGTGAAGGGAAGAGTGTGAGTGCTGCCCTCTGGCATGAAAACTCACTTAAACTGTCATGTATATCACCTTTTTAACCTTTTGCATACCTGTCTGTATCCAGGGCTACCAGGGGTTTTTCATCTGGACTCTGGTCTAGAGACGAATAGCCCTTATTTGGAACGACGAGCCTGAAATAATTAAATGTTGTCCATTAACCACGCAGTAAAGCTCAGCACCACACACTGCCTAGGGTAAAACTACATGATAGTCGGCTTTCCCAATTTCACTTCTTTGCAAGCCCCCATTTATTGGTGAAGATGTTTAAATGAGTGCAATTCGGAGGGAGCAAGCTCGGTTTCTGGGTAGCCTACAGAAGTTTCACAGGGATTAACACTGGGCATGCTTTGGGAACACACGCCTTCCTGGAAGATTAAAGAAAAAAATATTGGGACACTCCGTACTTCATTCTGGTGAACCTGTTTGGCTAGCACTGCTTGTCATATCAGATTGCTCATTTTTGTGTTGCCTGTTTTTTCCTGGCAAGCGTACCTGACACCAGCAGGAGGTACATAGGAGAAGGAGGCTAGGGGAAGCCAGAGGCCCAGCGATCCCTGCGTTCTGCTATTGGACATCAGGGATATTATGTGGTGTCTCTTTCTGATTCTTTACCCAGGCCCCTGGAAACACAACACTTCTGAGGTCTCAGTCCTAAATTCAGTAATATTAGAAATCTGAGCTGGTGTGCCCAGCATAAGAAACCAGTCAGACCAACACTTTTAAAATTCCATTTTTTTAGTGATGACTTCCAGTTAATCAGAAATGTTACAAAGGCTGAGGATGACTCTGCACCTTTAACTGCCTGTGAGAGTTTGTGAAATGGACTGAGGCTTCAGAACTTCTAGGATAAGGAAAATGTGTTAATACAATGGTATCTTGTTCACAACAGAGTTGTTGCATCCAAAAAATTGCAAAAATAGTTTGGTTCACATTTAAAATAAGATTAACTAAACACAGAAAATGGAGTAAGATTCTTTGTTCACCAGGTAAGAACCATAAGAGCAACAAAAATCTTCTCTTTCAATGAGTTAACAGAGGTTTTCTCCCAAGTAGTCTTTAACAACACACAATGATGCTTCACTAAGAGTTTAAGACATATAAATCTAAAGATGATAATCCATCTCATCCAATAGCTCCAGCTATTCTCTAACTTCCTGAAATGTTTTTCTCCTGTGCAGAAAACTGCAGCAAGCCACTAACAAGTTTAGAAGTCCTAGCAAGCACTGTCAATGGGCAAGCTCAGGGAGAGTAAGATATATCAAATCCTATAACAAAGCAGATATATAGGTTCACAAGAAGTTATACTTTCTTACTGTGTTAATTGAAACATAAATTAAATAAATTAATTTAAAACCTGATGGAGACTTTCCAAACTGCTGCACCAGGGTGTCATGGAGTTACTTTACCTTTAAGAAAGTTTAAGTTGCTGGGATCTGCCTGGCGTCTTTTCTCCTGACCAATTATCGGTCATTGCTGAGAATTGACAGCAGTTTAGGCCATTGAAAAGTGGGATCAACTTGTGAACCCTACCTTAAAGTGTAAAACCAGAGCTCTCTTGGTTCTCTTTGTTTCCTGGCTGTGAAGGGCGGCAGAGCCCCAGGCCTCCCGCTCCCTGCCCAGGCCATGCGGCCGGGCGGGGACTGGGCTGGGCCCAGCGTCTCCCGGCCGGGGGATGCGGGCCCTGTGGAGGGGGTTTTCTCCGGGCTCCGGCCGGGCCGGGCCGAGCCGATCTCTGGCTCGGCTGCAGGTTTTTTGCTGTGGCTGGATTCACTGGAGACGGCTGAGTGAAGAAGGAGAGAGGGCTCTGGGCCTGCAGCGGGCTGGGCGCGGCGCCTACACTCTCCAGAGCAGCCATGAGGAACTTTCCATCGCAGACGGCTCCAGCTCCTGCACCGGCCGAGGCCACAGAACTACCTACAACAGCCTGGGCAAGATTTTAACTCTTTCATTTCCCAGATGAGACTTGCGGATTAATCTTTTTATCCAGACAGAGAAAAGAGAGTGATTAACATGAAAAGAGACCTTATAAACTACTAGTGACAGGAAAGAAAAGAAAAGGTAGAGAATTAAGAAGATGCTTTAATTAAGCTGAAATATCTTTCTGTTAAAACTATGGAAATGGACAATAAGGTCTTGAAAACGCTCCTTTAATTCATGACAGTATATAGGGAGGAATAGAGTGTTCAAAGTGTAAATTTTGAGTAAAAAGTAGAGTAATTATGGTACAGTGAAGTGCTGGAAGATTTGAAGCCTTGAGAGGCAATGAGAAAACTGTTTTCTGGTGAAGCTCACGGAAACAGATGAAGAAGACTTTTTGCCTTTGAATAACTTATCCTTAAAAATCCCATCCCTAGACTCATGGCCCATACACACTTGGGATGTGAAAATGGGAGGAGTGGGCTCTAATAACAGCAGCTCTGGGCAGCTAACATTAGAGCAATGGAAAACTATAAGAAAAATAGTTTTTCTTGTGAGAAACTCCATAAATTAACAGGAAGAAACTTCTGTTTCTCTATAAAGACTGGTGAAAAGACTGTAGCAAGAATTGGGACTGTTTTAACCATCAAAGTTCCAAAGGTTTTGTCTCTTTTGTCATGTGAACAAGGGAATAGTGGGTAGACAGGGGATGAAAAGGTTTTTCTGGAAGTTTATTCTGGTGTTCTTATTGTAGTTCGTCAATAAACTTTTCTTTTTTTTCCCTTTTAAGTTTTATGCCTGTTTTGCTCTTGTTCTAATCCATATCTCACAGCAAGAAATAAGTAATTTTCTTAGTTATTGGTTTAAAACCACGACACAGGGGACTGGAGAAAATGGGATCCAGCTGCAAAATTCAGTAGCCCTTCTCACAGAAGGGGGACAGTCCTTCTGCTCCTGAGGTATGTAGGCAGGAAGGGAAGAAGTAAAGATGTCTGGAACTGAAGCTGAGATTTGGCAGCACAAGTTTGCCCATTCAGATATCAGAAGTACTGACCCCTGTTTTCACTCTCCAGTTTTACAGTCCCTGCTCCATATATACTCACTGATAGTTGGTACTAAATCATCAGTGAACAAAGCACTTTCTACGATCTAGGAGGAGAACACTGTGGTAATATTTACTTGATGAAAACAACTCCCACTACATCTTCTTCTTGAGAAATGTCTTTTTCCTTAATAATAAAAAACTTCAATTTAACTGCAATGAACAAAAATTGTTATAGTGTCTCTGCCCCTGATTTAAGTCCTTCCCTCACATCCTGACTGTCCTTATTTTCACTTCCCACTGTCCTTGGAATAAAGTTGGGTAGCTGTGGTAGCTGCTTTATCCACAGCTGTCCTGGTTTAAGCTTCTTTGTCTTTGGGTTTTTGCTCACTTGAAGCAACACAAGTTGGACCACAAGGTCCAAGTTTAGGTTACCCTGAGTGGACTGTAGCATCCAGCTGTGTTCAAGTGGTGTGGATGGTGTTGTGGGCTCTGTCTGTGCTCACAGAAAGAATGCAGCATCACCCCTATCTCATTCACATTTAATTTGCTTTTAGGGAGACTGAGAGTGTTATGGATCCAATTACCTGTAAGGCTGGCTGCACCCTTGTCCCAGAAGAGGACTGAATGGGGAAGGCAACCTTGTACTAGAGGCTGGATGTCAGAAATCCACAAGGATAATACAGAATAACAGAGGCCTTGGGGAAGAAGGAGGAGGTGGACTAGAGACTAGGAGAGGCAAAGCACAAAGGAAAACGTATTTGATGAGAAGAGCAGAACTGTCAAAAAGGGGAAAATGGAAAAATGGCTTTAGCTTATTCTCCTGCAGAGACCTGAGGAAGCTAACAGTTCAGATTTAAATCATAATCTGGAAGTTTTTCAGTGTATCCTCCTGGAATATATCCCATTATATATATATATATCCCAACTGTTACCCTGTGAGAAGCTGCTTGAACAAGCTTGTGGCATTTCTGCCTTGCTGGTGTTGCCCAGTCTGTGGCAAGACAGACGGAACCATTCAGAGGTGCTCAGATGTCCTTAAGTGAAATAAAACTGAGCTGGCTGTTTGAAATCTTTTGTCAATAGGTGTCACTGCTCTGCTCTTTCCCTCAGCAGCTTGGAAACAACAATCTCTCCATGGAAAATTCACTCATGTTAAAGGTAAATACCTCTATTTATCCCATCTTCTCTCCCTTATTATCTTCCTCCGCTAATTTCACTGTTTCTAAACCCCTCAAGCAGCAAATCTGCTACCATTCCTCTCAGGATGCTAGCTTGCAGCCTATTGCCAAAAGAAAACAAGTTTTTCTAGAATGTACTTGAAAGATAATGACAAACAGTGGGCATGGAAAACCCAGTTGAGCACAGTTCCTGAATTTCTTGCTGACATGAACGGTCTGGCTCTTTTATATTGCCTCAACACCTGAACACAGAGAAGAAGCAATGCAGCATATTCCACATGTATTTCAGGGGCTTACAACTGACAGTTGACATGGTCCTGTCAGGATTTATGACTAGTATTTTGAGTCTGGGGAACTAGTGTGAACAAGAAATCTCATCTCTCAGATGCACTGTTACATAGAGAGGCTCTGACCTGCAGCTCCTATTCTACCTAATATATGGTTATCCAGGCGACTTTCCCATTCATCAGTAAACATCCAGCATTCTGCAGATTCCTCCACCATTTCAAGTGAGGTCCTCCACTAAAACCTGCCACCTTTCCAGCAGCATGTAAAACATGCAATCCTGTGGGCTCACAGGGTTTCTTTCCTTCTGAACATAGGCAAGTAATACATTGGTGCGCTATGTGGAAAAAAAATAAAAATACTCTAAAGAAAAATATTCAGCTCCGAATGTCTATGTTTACAGCAGGTTGTAGCACTGCCTAATACTCTTTTACACAGCTCTTCCAAAGCATCTCCAGCAAAGTGTGACTGTGCTGTTCCAAGGGTGGAGGAGGTATATAGAAAGGCATACAGAGATGGGATTATTTACAAGCCTTCATTAAATCTGTCAGTAGCAGAACGGGTCACTATCAAAAAGGAACAGTGGAACTTACGCTGACAAAAGCAACCAAGGCAGAACTAAGCTCTAAACCAGTCTGTGTTTCATGAAGCAGCACAGCTCCTCCCACACTGGCAGGATTAGGTGTTACCTGAGACCACTCAGAACCTGCGAGATGGCTCTATAACGCTCTGATTTTAACCTGACTGGGCTGCCTCTGCCTTCTGCAGGCTGCACTACCACTGGTCCTGGGCTCAGCTGTCCCAGCATCTTCCCAGGGGCTGGGATGCAACACAGCACAGAGCATTTGGGCCCACCACCTCCAAGAAGAGCCATCACTGTTCTTGCAGTGTGGCTGGCAGAGGGCAAATGCAATGAACACTGTCCCTGACCACCCCAGGACCATTAGGAACTGCAGCTCAGAGCACAGCTGCCAGTACTTCTCTAGTCCTTTACCTTGTTCGTGCCATCACATTGTTCTTCTTGGGCTGCTGATTAACTGGGCTTCCCATGTTGCCATTCTTCAGGGAGCCCTTCCGAGCCAGCTCCCTCTGCTTCTCTGCATAGGAGATAGGAATGGGAAAAGCAGAATTAGAGCAACAGCCTAGCTGGCCACCGTAAGAAGAAACCCAGATATGATAATTGCAAAAGGCACAGCAGAATTAACAGCAAAGGACGTGAGCTCACCACCTCTTATGGAGGGATGCTGCGAAGACCAGATGAGCTGTGTCCCACTTTCTCCAAGGTCACCAGGGACTAAAACTGATCTACCTTCATTCACAGCAGCCTGTTGACAGCAACACACTAAAATCTTAGTCTCCAAGATCCATAAGGTCTTGGAGCTTCTGGATGAAACCCAGCTGAGGCAGACAATAGACAAAGACATTGTCCCTGTCTGCAGCTAGTTGCTGCATGGGCCCCAATACTGAGCTGTACAGATATGGCTCTGCCTCCAGCAGGTATGGGAACCCAGGGATGTATATAAATTGATATTAAATTTTCTGATTCAAAGCCCTTCCTTGTTTCTTGTGGAAGATCAGTTGTGTTATCAGCTAGTCACAAAAGTTAAGCTAACTGCCCCAGTCTCATCATGCAACGCCAGGCAAGGCTTGTATGGAAAAACTGAGCATGGAGCCAGTAAGGCAGAAATAAGACCAGTTAAAAAAAATAATTCTACAGAGTATGAGAAAATGCTGGAAACTACTTTTGTGGCATGCCTGCATAAAAGGTGTACCAGACTGCTTGCCAAGGAATCTGAATAGTGAATTTGCTTCTGCCTCTCCTACAATGTGTGAATTCTGTTGTTGGGTTGGTTATTTTTGTTGTTGTTGTTTGGTTGGTTTTTTTGTTTTTGTTTTTTTTTTCCTTTTGCAGATTTTATTTCCCCATGGAGAGAAAAACAGCTTTTCCCACTTGTTGTGGAAAAGCATCATGCTTCTGTGATGTGCAAGTTCAAGGTGGGGCAACACTTTCCCTTCCTCACAAGTCAGAACAGGGGGACACATGTCCAAGGCACCTTTTCTTGAGGGAGAAATAAGCAGGAGAAATAAGTAGCAGAGATGCCTAGAAATTGTGATGATGAGGAATATAGAGACAAGAATACATACAACTACAAACCATACCTAGCCTGCTCCTGCTAACAGCAGAGGTGAATAAATGCTCATGGAACTTGGCAGGAAAAGGACTGAATTAATAACTCACTCTGGCTTGCGCAACTAAGAGACTGATTCAGGATCAAAATCAAAACCTTAAATCAGAGTAATTTCTCAGTATGGCACTTGCAAATGCATTGGTTACCTCTGTCTCCAGAATAAAAGGCTGGTATTTTGCAGGCCTCATAAATTTTGCTGTTCAGAGAGAGATAAAGTAAGACTATGGAGGCAAATACTTACAACACTAAATACAACCCAGTTTCCACTCATTTCCATTAGAAGCTCCAGCACTGACCACAAATACACAGCACTGAGACAGCTGCCAATGCTTTAGGATACTAATGAAATGGTTACAGGTGGCTGAATACACTGTGAGTGCAGCTGTGATGACTTGTGGGCAATCAGCACCAGCAGGGCTGAAACAGACAGGGTAAGCCTTAACCACACCCAGGTTCCTTCTGGCTTTTCACTAATTTTCCAGACTGAAGCTTCCTTCAAGAAGCAGAAAAGAGCAGAGAAGGTTGGGAGGGCATGAAGCAGTTTGTGTGTGCCTTTGACATTACAAAATATGTCGAATTAGGAGTCTGAAGATCCTGTCTGATCATTAGCAGGATCACTGTGTTGGGTGACGTATTTGGTTTGTGAGCAAGTTTTTGGTAGCGCAGGGTTGCACAGCAGGTTCTGTGAGAAGCTTCTAGATGTTTCCCTGTGTCTAACAGAGCCAATGCCGGCTGGCTCCAAGACAGACCTGCTGCTGATCATGGTTGGGCCCATTAGCAATGGTGGTAAAGACTATGGGATAACACAGTTAGGAAAATGAGAAAAATCCTGCACAACTACAACCTGACAGAGGAGTGAGGGTGTGTCAGAAACAGCCCTGCAGGCATCCAGGTCAGTATAGAAGCAGGAAAAGGAGCTGCTCCATGTACCAGAACAGATTCCTCTGCAGCCCCTGGTGAGGTACCACTGCAGCCCATGGAGGTCCATAAAGTAGCAGAGATCCATCTGTAGTCCATGGATGACCCCACAACACAGCAGGTAGGTGCCTGAAAGAGGCTGTGACCCTGTGGAAAGCCCATGTTGTTGCTGTGTTCTCATTCCTCTGTCCAGCCGAGTGATAAGAAGCTTTGATTGGCTCCTGCTGTCCAGCCTGGGTCACCCCACTACAGAAAATCTACCTGTCTTCATGCTTGAGTGAAGCAAAGCAGCAGTTTTCTGTTTCAGTGGAGAACTTGGAAAATACAGACAGCTGTGCTGTCAGTCCTGACTTACAGAGAAATTTGGCTGCACCAGTTCCACTTCAGCTAATCCTGTACATTGTTTCAGAAGAATACATGAAGCAGCATGTGAGTGTATGTGTATGTGAGGAGGGAGTCCAGCATCCTTTTGACACCACTATACTGCTCTGAACAGCATGAGGAACAGCCTTTTCCCTGGATCTGCCAACCACATCACATCTTGCCCCTCCTTTATTGTTCACCTTGTCACTTCATCTTTAAGACACTCTGACCCTTATGACAAAAATCATTTAAGGGAAGATGCATCTGCTCAAAGAATAAACCACTGCTTTCCTGCTAGCCCCACACTAGCCTATGCTGCTTGCTGAATCCATCTGAGCCATTCAGCATCTGTTCCAAGTGCTGCCTCAAAGTAAGCTCTGCTGGTGACATGACAACAGCCAAGCAGACCATGGAGCATCCATTAAGGCAAGAATAATACCTAAGTATAAAGTGGCAAAGGAAATGCATGCTGCAGGCACAATCAGCACCACTAAGCGGGCCAGCCTTGTGTCCTGCCTGGCAATGGTCTCCTATTATAGTTGCCTGCAAAATTAATAGGATGGCCCCAGCATGCCAGATACTCAGCAGACTGTTCCTGTCCCAGTATTCACTCACCTGGATGAGATCCAGGATGTGTCAGAGGGTGGAAGGACAGATAACTGACAAGTGACAGACACCCCACAGACTCCCTTTAGAGTGAGTCAAGAGAGGCTGAATTCTCCCCTTATCATGGGAATACCTATAGCTCTAATGAATGATTTCAAGTGCTGCTTGACATGATTTAGTGCAATCTAAAATGGTTACCTGTTCAGCTGGCAGGGTCTGTCTAGCTGCTTTATGATGAGAGAAAATAGTAATGGACCATGAGAAGCAGAATGGACTTAACATGAGTGTGTCTAAACTAAAAATCAGACTTGGATGAATCCTTAAAATTATTTCTCAGGTTTCAGCATTTGAACAACATCATAACCAGTTTTAATAACATTCTCCAGATATTTTTTTTAAAAGTGAAAGGCTAACAGTTTGTTTGGTGCATGTTGCTATGTAGGGGTGGCCTTGGTTTTGCCTACTATCTTCCCCAAATCAGAAATGCCAAAATTAGTCATATGCTTGAGTCTCCTGCAGAACTGCTCCTTTTGTGACATGAGGCAAAGCAGACAACACAGGAATCTGGTGAACATCACGCTGAAGAGCTATTTGGAGAATCAGACACCCCAAATCCACATTTTCCACTTGTCCCATGATAGTGGGCGAGTCTGGCTATGATCAGACAGTGGTGGGTGGAGAGGATGCCATTGTCACACTGTCACTGTGCTTTCCTACCTGCAGCCCCCTCAGCTGAGGCAGACTGACTGCCACAAACACTATTTTATGGCAGATGAGGCTGACTTGCCTCCTTTGCACTGCGGGGTGAAACAAGCAGATGCTGACTGCTCCTGTCTCTGCCTGAGAGCCGCTGGTTGGACCACAGTAACTCAACTGCTTGTGAACCTGCCTGACCAGGAGAAGATGGAGCTTCCTGCTATGGGGACAGTGCAGTGGGGACCCATGGGATTTGCTGCAGTGGCAAGACAAAGAGAAACTAATTCAGTATGACAGAGTTGTATTTTTTCATTTTCAAGGCTGATGAGATGAGATTTTGGGACGTATTTCCCTCTTTGTCCCCCACAGTCAGCTAAATAGTTTCTGAGGCTGAGGACTGTGATTCCCTGATGAATTCTAATTTCTCAAGTAAGCTAAGAATTTAAATGACACACTAAATGAAATTAATACGTCTGCTCAAATTCTGCTGAATGATGAACAGATTAATGAGCAAATGAAAGGAGAAAGAATGAAATGCTGTCTACAGCTTCTTCAAGCCCAAGTCTTGATTTCAGTTCACTTGCATTGCTTAGCTAGAGGAGATTAGCATGAATTTAGGTAACACTGAAATCTTCTTTACCTTTCACCTCTGACAGTGTATTTGTCAGTGAGGATTGTGTCACTGCTTGGAGAGGATTTCAGGGTAGGTACAAAAATTTGGGCTTTGTCTGCAGGCTGCATGAAAAGGAAGGTGTAAGAAAGTTGTGTGATAGGACCATGATGATCTCAATGCTCCCTGGAGTGTGGCTATGGGGGTGGCATTAGTGCAGCTGATGGCTGTGTCTACCTGCATCAAAAAAAAAAAAAGGCAAAAGAAAAGTGATCTTTACTGAACAGGTGTAGCACAAACAAAAAGGACCAATCTGTGGCCAGTCCCCTGCTGTGAATCCAGGGAATATGGTTTCAAGCTGATGCAGGCCAGGTATCAGCACTGATTATTCAGGACAGGCCATCTGAATAAGGATTGTTTCACTGGATTCTGAAAAGACTGTTCAGCTAGCAAGGGTCAGACAACTATGTCTGCTAACTGCCAACCTGGGTGAGATGCATTATTAGCTGAAGCATGTTATTTTTCTGACCAGACAAACTTGGGGAAAATAGTGAACAATTTTCTAGTTTCTAACTCCAGCTATGTGGACTGGCTAGAAAGAACAGGTATATGAATCCAAGGTTCCTCTTGGACCAGGTTTTAAAGATCAAATAGCAGCATTTCCATATGTTCTGTTGATCTGGCTGCTGCCCCGTGCCTTTGAGAACTGTCACAAACGCCAATGGGCTGGGAGTGCTTTTAAGCTCCCTCCAGCTCCCAAGAAGGCCTGAACAAGAGCTGGTAAATGACCTAGGGACTACAAAGTTAATGCTTGTGTCTACTGTTCAAGGATGCAGCCCTTCTTGCGAAGGAGCTACTATCAGCAGCAGCCAGCACATTGCATGCACAGCAGTGCAGGGTTCATTCTGAGCTAATGCTCAGCTAGAATGCTGCCTGTGCAAGTTACTGAGAGGTTTCTGAGAGCCTGAGTGATGTTATTTTGCACTTCCCTTCAGAAAACACACACCAAAACATCACACTATTCCTTGGCACAAAGGAGAATGTGTAAAGGAGTGCTCCAGTCCCAGATGATAGCTCCAAAGCTATCATCTGTTTAAACCATACACCTCCAAAAGTGGTTTTTATGTTCCAAACAGTATGTCCTCATTCCCTAGCCATATTATCCCAGCCCCACATTCTGACCCTCATATGATTATGGGAAGGAATGGTTTCTCTGCTTCTACCCTCTATTTGGCTTAGCCCCAGAAGAGAGCAGGTCATTTCCTGCAATGAAAACCTCATGGCTGTACACTTAGGTAAAAAAACCCCAAAAACTAATCAAACACTATTTTGGACACACAGAGCATTACCTCTTCATGGCACAGTACAATAGTGAATCATCTTTGTAAAATAGTAAGTTGTGTTTTACTACTGGTAGAAACAATATAACTGGTTTACCTTAAAGACATATAGAGGATATGTGGCAGCAGGGAAGCACAGAACCAGGTTTTCTGCTCCCAGCCCTCTGCTCCAGCTGTCTCTGCAGCCATTTTATGCAGACAGGTTGTGAATGCATAGCAGCAGGCAGCAATTAATCTCTCTTCATCTTTCAACACCTTTCTGTACTGATTTCAAAGGCATCTATTGTCGCAGCTCCTACCTCACAAGGGCATTTATTTTGTTCTCATTCAGCATGTGCTTTTTTACTTAATTTTAAAGGATTGAGATTTTTATTCTTAATGGCTGTAAAATATTGCATGTAAGGATTTCATTTATCACTGTCAAAACTGGAATACATGAACAGCACTAGTGGTATTTAAATGTAATTTTTTTTCCATTTTTCACATTTACCTTCAGAAAGGGACTTATTTGGTATTTTCATTTACTTTTCAAAGAATATTTTTCCTGCCAGCCAGAAGAACAAAGATATCTGGGGAAACATTTTCATCCTGACAAGCACAGTTAAAAAGTTTCTGTTTAGAAACTGTTTAGACTTTGTTCTGTTTAGACTGATCTCTATAAGACCTAATCCATAAAATGAAGTTATGCTCTCTTTTAATGTATTTTAAAGGGACAAAGAGAACTAATTTACTTCACCACGGGACAACTTCTACAAATGCCCCCTTATTATTTTTTACTCAACTGAACACAGGTTTAAGTCAAAGCCATTTGCTTGACCTTGCTAAGTGATGTGACAGACAAAAAAAAAAAGGAGTAAAAAAGAACAAAAAAGGGAGTCTTTTTTGAGCAATTTAGCTCTCTTCATTCAAATAGCTCTATTAATTTAAAACATAATTTATGCTATAGGCACAATCCACAGATACACAGAGGTAATATTAGTGCCTACATCACATTTATTATGAATTCTGATGTTCTGTGAAGAAGCATTAAGGTTACTGGTGCATGTACTAAGTGTGACACCTATTTAGGAAAGTAGTGGCATAAACTTGCTTAGCTGAATATTCACAGCATTTGGTTACACAGGATGTCATCATACAGAGTGTATTTGTATAAAAAAACACTGGAATAGAGTCTGACATCAGCAGGCTTGAACTGCATAGACACTTAGTCAAATGTCCACACTTTCACACTAATGATTGATCAATGGGAGAGATAACGTGTTATGTCGCCTACATAAACTACAGACATAAAATAATAATTAATAATTAAAGTATTTTTAATACATTGTCATTGGGAAAGCTTTCACTGACTGGCAGATAGCCTTGCTTGGAATGACTTGTTGAGTTCCATCAGTAGGCAAAACAAAGTCCTAAGTGATAATGTGACAGGCAGCACATGAGCTTAGAAGGGACTCACAGCCTGCTGACTCCAGCACTGTGCTTGGAAAGGACTCTTGGCCTTTTATTTTACCAGGACTGGACTGCAGCTGACAGTACAAGCCATGTTTCTGGCTTTATTTAGCAGTAAAATATTGTATATTTGATCCATTCTGCTTTATCATCTGCTGCATTTGGTTTCTATGAACCTATGCATTTCAAATAAAATTCTGTATTTTCAGTCTAGTAAGATGAAAGCAGATGAAGACAGGCAACTAGGCTGGTTAACAGTATTGTTTTCCTTTCTCCTTTTTACCTGGAAAATGTAAAGAAGGAGAATTAATAGTAAGCAGAGTATTTGGAGGGCAAGTCACTCTCCAATTACTCTGCTCCCCAGAAGGGGACTTTCAGGCATTGTTTTACTAGATGAATTGCCTGTTTACCATGAAACTTTGCAGGAGAACAGGATATGTACAGCTGAGGGTGCCTCTTCCTGCTATTCAATTCATGAGCCCCAGTCCTGGGTACTTGGCTCAGCTGGAGAGCTGTCCCACACAGCAAACCTGCTCCCCTAACAGGATTACTGACCTGATCCCTGCCTCCATGGGGCTGCCACAGTCTGGAAATTTGACACAGGGCCTCATAGCTCAATTAGTTATTTAATAAGTTTATGATTAACCAATCTGCTGATTAAGCTTTCGTTAATTAGGTTGGCGGGAATTCTGTTTCAGAGGGATAGTGGCCACTATTGTCTTGGAGCAGGGTTGGAGAGCCCTTGTGTTTTGCATGTCCTGACACTTCTCTTTACTTCTCCAGAAACACCTGCAAAAGCTGTTTGGGTAGCACCTGGGGAGCTGCCAGATCACTGGGGTATGGTGGCCCTTGGGGACAGCTCAGTATTGTGGCCTGGTTGTTACACCTGGGGCAGCTCAAAGGCTCCTGCTCCTCTCTCCTGAAGTCTTGCCAGACAATAACAAGGCAGGCAGGGTTTAGCTGTTTATAGGGCAGCTGGAGACCTCACAAGCACAGTTTCAAAGGGCCTAGCCTGTCATTTTGGTATTTTGATTATGGTGGGTGGCTCATCTCAGAGAGGAGTGGGAACCCCTTTCCTCTTTTTCTTTAGAGAGAGTTTAGAGAAAGCTCATGGTATCACCTCTGGCTTTGTTCTGTGGTTTAGGCTCTGATGGATGGGGCTCAGTGAATGCTGCAACCTGCTCTCTGTAGGAGACATTGGCTGAGAGGGCAGGTTTCTGCCACCTTCCTCCTCCAGGCTGGCCCCTGCCTTGGTAGAGAAATCAGGACTGGGCTCAGGGATTCATCCCGAACTATTAGAAATTATTACGTATTTTCCCACCTGCAAGGCACCCTCTGTCTCCCTTCTGACGCAGGGCTGGTATCTGCCGGAGTTAGCAGAGGATGGCAAAGGGGATGGAAATCAACTTGATTCATGATCCTTAATGTCCTCATGTTACAGGTGCAGGGCTAAGGGTTTGGCAGCTGCCTTCTCCTTACACCTCTGAAAAGGCCTGGTGACAAAACACAGCCGTGCTTCTAAGTGGCAGAGGGAAACAGGACTGGCCAGAGAAAACTCATGTCCTTGCTGAAATCCCTGAGAAAGAGGATTAAAAGACAAGATGGAAGACAAAGTTCTGGCTGTAGCTGTTTTAAGAGCTGCAGGAGAGGAAGCAGGACTGGGGGATGACAGATGCCACCCCTACTGCAGAGCCCTGCAGCTGGAAATCAGACACATGCACTGCTGAGCTGAAGCCTCAGTCAAAGGAGTGGCAGTTTCAGTGGCAAGGAGAGCTCAAAGGGGCTCAGGGAAAAGCCTGACTCATGCTGAAGAAAGCAGTAATGTGCTGGGAAAGATGATGACAATTTTTAACACAGATCTCCAACATCATGAGTTTATGTCACAGTTCAGTATTTTAATGCTGATGTATTTCATGCTTTTGTCACCCTTTTTTGGTGGGGCAGTGGTGCTCGGAAGAGGTTTGTTCCCACAAGCTTCCAGCTGTTAGTGTGTCCCTCCAGGGCTGAGGTTATAGCACTGCCACCCCAGTCCTGCTCGCTGCCAGACCACAGGCAACCCCAAAGGATGGGTACTAAAGCACTGCTGGCCTGAGCAAGGTTTAACACTGCTTTTTTGGGGCTTTAAACAAGAGTTTAGGCAAAGGGGAGGCAGGTGTCATCAAGACTGAATGTAAGCCCCCTTGTCTCATGCCACACACTACTGATCTTGCAAAGACTCATGCCTTTTGATTGGCAAATAGGCCCACCTCCTCCAAGCAGCTGGCAGGGGAGGCTCCTGATTCTGCCTCCCAGCTGCCTGCTCTCAACACCGTAGCACTAAATGAGACTGCTGGCAATGCTGCAGCTGCCACGTCCCCGATATCTGACCCTCTCTCCTAAATGAACCACTGAGGCAGAAATTCTGGCAGACCAATATTTTTACCTCCCTCTCAAATGGCCAGCTGTATGCACTGAAGGAAGAAAAAAAAATCCCAGCTTGGATTTACTTATCAAAAGACAATTAGCTAAGGATTTTCTAAAGCATTTCTAAAAGAAAAGGAAGGAGACATGTAAAAGCAATACAAGAATTATCATAATTTTTGTGCTCCTTTCATGCCTGGGTCAGGTATGTGTTGGGCCACAGGGAGCACATGTTCAGCTTCATGTGGCACATTTGAGAGCTAAAATTGCCCACTGCATACAAACAAAAGGTTTATTGTTGTACAGCTATCTGTTTGGCTGCCTGACTGGAGTTGTGGTAAGATGAAAGGAACAGGAGAGTTGTAAGAGTAGAAGAAAAGAGGAGAGAAACAGCCTGAGGGTGTCAGCAAGCAAGGCTTTATTGAAATAGAGCTAAGGGACCAAGGAGTGTGTATAGAAGACACAGTTTCTTGCCTGAGGTAATTAAGACAGAAGAGAGACTGTGTGTAAGGACTACAGGCAGCTAGAATGGTGGGTGTTTCAGTGATGCACAGTTCCTTTTAATTACAATTTCAGTCTGAATTATCTTTTGATAATATAAGATATACAACAGGTTTTAGCTTTTGTACACACAGAGACCTAAGCACAGTGAAAGTGGGTTTAATTTAATGATGAAAAAGGGGAATGAAGAGAGTCAAGATATATAAAGGTCTTTTTAAGAGTCAAGGACCTTATTAGGGACTTTACAAGAAATGTCTTGCCTCCTCTTCAGTCAGGTTGTGCTGCTGGGTGGACAGATAGAGGTGAAGGGAAGAGGAGATGACAGTGGGAAGATCCTGGCTGGCTGCTGATGGAGCAGGCAGAGTGTGCAAGGAACAAAACCCTGTAGACTCTACTGTAAAGCAAAAGATGTGACGGGAGGTATAATATCAAGGCATGCTCAGATTTGAGAGAGTCTTTGCAAAGATACAAGCTTGCTGTGTGTTTCTTTTTGCTATGCATTCTTGTAAAAGAATCTTATTTTCCATTTATAATCTGATTTGAATCAAGAACACAGGTTTCCATTGCCAATCAACTGCATGCAGGTTAACACCATCAACTGCTGTCTTTTTTTTGCCTCATTATTTCTCTCCACAGAAGCATCAGGAACTTTTAGGTCATACTGTATCTCAAATTACCCTGGGGACAGAAAACAAAGGTGTAGAATTTATCTGTCCTTAAGACAAATTCACTGTGAAGCAACATCAGAAACTCACTCAGAATTGGCATGTCCACAGGAGAGACTGGGAATGAGGCACTGCGTCCCCTGAGACAAGAAGTTCAAGCAAGTGCAGGGAGGATGGAGGAGCTGTGGTGTGTACACACAACACGCATGTTCAGTGACTCAAGTCTGGAATCTTTCTCTCACATTGTGCTGGAAGGAGCCTGGTTTTGGCCAAGACCCAGGCAGAAACAGCATTAACACTGAGCTTTCCGGACAGCCTCTCCACCTCACTGATGCTGGCAAAGTCAGTGCTGTAAAAGGAAAAGCTGTGAGCAGAGGGAAAGCAGGGCAGAAAACATTCTCTGCTTTCAACACGTCTTTGAGGCTTCCAACAGCTGCATTTGTGAGGTGAATGGAAGGGTAATGCCAGGCTTCAGGAAATAAAAAACCTTTGACTTCTCTTCAGCAGAGATATGGAGGAAGCCCAGGGACTGACAGCCTTGTCCTTTCCAGGGATGGCAGTTAAGTCAAGTCAAAATCTGGGGGCTCTGGGATCTGAAGAACTGTCTTTAACAGAGCTTCTCCTTGGGCAGTGCGTGTACTGGGAGAATGATAATTTTCTGATCACTCAATAAACAATCCAGCAAAGTCATCTGATTGAGGAGACATGTCCTGACTTGGAGCTCATAGGGATAAAAATGAGGACAAACAGAAAAAGAACTCAAACTAGCAATTTTCTATCTCTTGCATCTGTTCCCTGGGCGCCTGAAGTCATACTGACTCAGCCTGATGACAGAAACAAGGTTTCTTCCTACCAGGTCTCCAGGGTCCACTAAAATATAAAGGAAAGCAAGCTGCATCTCCTCCCTTGACCACACTATGACAAAACTGTCAGAACATCTCTGACAGTATCACGCCTGCAGCAACGTCTGGTGAAAAAGCCACAGAGAGCCACTGCTCTTCCACATCTCTCTGGAGAGAACTGTACTGGAAACCAGAGCCAGAAAGTATTTTCCTCTGCGAATTTAATCTATTTCATGCTTAAAAGCAGTGAATTGGAATAAACAAGACCTCCAACAAAGTGTTCCTGCTTTGTCTGTTCTGGATAGGGTGCTTTGCAATGGCAAATTTCAGTAACATGGAGAGATAAATTTGGGGGTTAAATCTAATACACTTTGCTCCCTGGAAAGGCCTCGGTGGTGGGGAAAGTGACTGTGGTTTTTGTACTTTACTTGCAGTGTTAAGGGCACTCTGCTTACATTGGCTGACCTTGTGAAAAATCGTACTTAGGATTTACTGCTGGCTTCATAACCTGATCATATGGAACGGACCTCATGAAGGTCAACCAACATTTAACAACAGAGCAAGAAGATGGGGATGTGAGCACATGTCAGTGCTTGGGTAGATGGTACCCAGGGGACACTTTCTGGAAATCTCTGGGGACCCCTTGAAAACAATTGGGTGACTTAACACTGATGGACTGGCAGAGGGATCTGTATGTAGCAGACCCCAAAGGCTTTGAAGGACTGTCTTGAAGAATTGTTTTTTTCAGTAATATACTTTTACAAATCATGTACTCCTGAGTTTCCATTTTTAGGACCTCAAATATTCTCTGCTTAATTTTTCACAATTCTGTGGTCCTGTCTTTGGATTATAGAGCTGGTCTGTGAGGTCTGACAAGTTGCTTTTTTGTTGCATCCTGAATTTGAAAAGTTTTAGTATTGTTCTGTAACCTTGTTAGATATTTTGTTTGAACAATCAGTTTTGTTCTAAACTCTTGGACTATGAAGGACTATTAATTTTTTCTGGACATCAGTTTGCTGCAGACCAACATTCGCATTCTCCCAAGGCAACCTCTACACAACCTCTACATCTACAGTCTTGAACATCTGCCTGCTGCCTCCACTCCTGCCCTAAGATCTTCATAAGAAGATCAAAACAGTGTTTTTTATATTAAAATAGTCAACCTCACCCTCCAGGATGGATTTTAATCTTCTTTGTTTCAAATCCATTCCCTCATTCTACAGGAAAAAAAGCATGGAATTCATAAAGGAAGAAATGTGGGATGGGATGACTCATTTGTTTTCATTTTCTTCTGCATTTTCTTACATTATTCATGGTATGAAGCAGGTAGGGATCTATGTGTGACAACTAGCCTCTGGGTCATGATCTCTTTCTGCAAATCCCCTTAAAAATCCAAACTTACAGATGAAAAGAATCCCTTTGCCAATCTAAGATAAAAGTGCCTTTCCCAAAGGCTAGTTGAGACATGACCAACACCAAGAAGAGCTCAAATTGGTCTAAGAAATGGAAGTGTTGCACAGCCACCTTGGTAGCTTCTTGATACCACCTCATACAAACACATGCAGAAACACTTTAATTTGGTTCTGCTTTGTACACTCTGTTAGCACCCTGTGCTAATGCCCCAATGGTTTGCTAGGACACAGTAGGTAGAAGAAATCAGCTGCTTGCTCATATTACAAAATCATTCAGCACTGAGGAATGCAAGTTAGGAGACATCTGTGAAAGAACCAATCTCCCTGTCTCTGCACTGGAGTCAGTAAGAGATGTAAGCAAAAGAGAAAATTAGTTTTAATATGCTTTTAAATTCAATAAAGAAGGTTTGGTGAACTAAAGAGAAAAAATAAAAAGCAGTAATTAAAACCTATAAAGAGCATTTATAATGGAGTGAAAATCAAGCAGCAATTGTGTTTTTCTTGCTTACCAGTGGACTTACCAGAGGACTGTTCATGCAAGTCATCTAAGTCTACCTCTGCAAATCCAGCTGTGCAGCTGTGGTTATGCTGGGAATCCAAAGGTATAACTAGATATTTTTTTGGTTGTTTTTTTTTTTTAAACATCTTAAAAATCCAACCTGGAGTCCTAACCAGAAGAAGGATAACAGAATTACTTCAGCTGGAAGGGACCTCGGGAGCTTTCTAGTCCTGTTCAAAGCAGCTATGAGATGACTGGGCTGCTCAGAGCTTTATTCAGTCACATTTTCAAAGCCTTCAGTTTTGGAGATGACACAATCTCCCCAAGAAACATTTTGCATGCTTGACTGTCCCCATGGCAAAAAAGGATTTCTGTAAGGTGAGAGAAGTAACAGGCTGGGAATGAAGTACCCTCTGATGCTACAGGCAATTTACTGCCAGCTCAAGCATGATGCTATCATTCCTCCACAGCACAGAGGAAGTTTCACATGAAGCTTTTTCTTAGAACTCTCAAGATTATCCTCGTCATGTCCCATCTGATGGTCATAACCAGCTAATGCAGACAACTGGCACTGTGTTTTGCTCCCTTCAGCCCTTCCCTTTTCCTGCTCTCTATCTGCCCTGCTTTGAACCAGTAGAGATTACAGCCTAGTTCTAGGTCAGATGAATGTGCTGTAGAAGGTTCAGTTCACTTTATCAGTAAGTCCTAGAGCAGACACAGCCTTCTCTAATCTTAACTCTGATTTCCAGGGAGATGGGAATTCCTGGTACCTAGGAATGTTTAATTGCAGACAGAAAGAACATTGCCAACAAAGGAGCTAAGATCATCTTTAGTTGATCATCCTCTTCCAATGAAGAACAGGAAACCCAAAGGACCCAAAGTCAAATTTGCCCCAGAGATCCCAGGCTGCATGAAGCCACACTTCAACCTTTAGAGTTGAAGCATTCTGGCAGAAAAAGAAACTAAACTTGAGTCTTTCATATTCTGGCTGAAAGTCAGTAGCTAAAAAAGGCACAGCTGCTTTATGACTTAAGTCCCAAACTTGTTATGGTCAAAACCAGCTTGTGAATTAGACATGAATTTGTGGAGAATTTAGAACCATCAGTTATATGTTCTTTAAATCAACTGAAAAAAAAAAATAAATAGTGCTATGATTTACTAGGGAGTCTAAGCCCAGGATACTTTTCTTTTAAAAAAAGTAAACAAATCTGAAAATCCAAATTTTAAAGGCAACCTCCATCATGGACTCAAATTACCCATGCCAGACAACATCACTTTAAATATTTAGTATGCTTGCCCTGTTCAAGACACACTTTTGGCAGTGTCATTTATTACATCAAACATGGTTTCTCAGATGAACTTATACCAAGTACAACTGTCTTACTTGTACTCTTCATCTGTTCTCCCAATTTTACAGTCCTAGAACTAGTAATGAAAGTAATTCATAGAAAATTTTTCCCTTTTTTTGAAAGACAGCCCTTGCTTTCAGGCTGGGTAGTGACGGGGGACAGAGAGGGGCTGTTTTCTGGCACCGGTGTGACTTGGTAACTGAGTTGCAGAAAAGGGCCTGCCAACAGCCCACAGCTCTGAAACACCTGGTGTGATTAAACCTTCTCACAGCCAGCTCACTGTTTACTCAAGACAGAAATCAGTTTGAAACTCATGAACTTCAGACTAGTGAGCTACACAGACCTGCATCATTCCTCTAGAGCACATTAACACCTGCTGACTTGATTGTACCAATTTCACAGCTGTGATCAAAAAGGAGGGTATGTGTGTGGGCTGTTTGGAAAAAGCGGGGATTGCCTTCCATTTAGAGTAGAAGGCTGACAAAAATCAAAGTTATTGCAAAAACTGAGATGGTTTTGGGTTTACAGTAGAGTTACCTTAAAGCCCCGTAGAGGATTTATTTTATTGTGCTATAAACAGTGTAACTTTATGAGACAAAGGGTTGGAACATTCACAAAGGCTTAGGCTGAATCAATTCAATCTCCTCTTATGGTAAGCAGCAAGTGGGATAAAAAAGGCAGAAAGTTAAGGGAAAAAAATTTGGGCAGAGTTCACAGGTGAAAGGGACATGAAGAGGAAGGAAGGCAGGAGTCACTGAGAAAAATGTCTCAGCTGTGCAGTCTCTAAAAGTATGGATGGATGATTTCACTGATACAGAAAGTGGGAGGAAGCCTGGGAGAGGAACAGTTTGCAAAGCAGTATGGAGAGAACATAAGTCTACTACTAGTAGGAGGCAGACACAAACAGATCACAATGATTAAATAGGCTAGAGATGATTCTTTGATAAAGACTTGGACCTATCTGCTGAGAACACGTTACCCCTCCTTTCCACTTGTAACTGGACCTGGAGAAAGCATATTGTCTATAGGGCATGTTTTCCTATAGGTCAGTTTAGAAAGAGTCTGGACAGTGCTCAAATGTTTTAAAATTTGATCAGTAATTCCTGCTTTTCCTTCTGGAAGATGTTTCAAAAAGGAGACCACAGCTATTTTGCAGAGTACCAGGCTGCAAATTCTCATTTCCATGAGTGATGCAGAAAAGCATACCCGCAGCACAAGCTATTTAGCCATAAAGCAGGCAGCACTTAAAGCTTTTTGAATGATAGTTGTGTTTAACAACTGGAGAAATGGGATCAGACTGTCCAGTTAACTGCTGTGACTTTTTTCTTAAAGTAAATTTTATCCTGGTAAATATATGGCATCTGTAAAAACAGGTTTATTTTCCTTCAGTGTGTCCTCCTTTATGAAGCGTGACTGCCAAGCAGAACAAGGAAAGAACTGTGCCAAAAGACTGAGGTTTGAAAGAAACAGAGAGATGCCAAATGACTTTCTACACATGGCAGAGCAGGAAGGCTGTGGTCTTTTCTGGAGAGATCATTGGCCAGTTCCTGCCAGGAGTGAAGTGATTGTCAGGGAATGGGCAAAACTCCTTCCTAGTCCCAGTTAGGACTCTGAAGGTTCAGAGGCCTTTTTGCATAACTAGCCTTGCTATCCTCACTACAGCTTAATTCCCACTCCTAAAGCTTTTCCATAAAGCAGTGGGTTTGGCTGGTGTAAGAAGCTGAGATGCCGGTTGCTTCTACCAGTGTGCTAACCTAGAAAACATGTGCCCAGCACCAGCCCCTAGTGCTCCATGTCCTGCTTCAACCACCTCTCTTTCCCTGAAGAAAAACAGAGTGGTTTCTTCTGTGCTGCCTCCTGCTTTTGGGACTTGCACCTCCCTAGACCTCTGCACCACAGCTGATGGACATGATTTAACGTGGTTGCTGCTGACTGGAAAAAACTGTACTTGGTTGCTGCTGCAACAAACATTTCTTGTGGCACATCTCCCTGCCTGCCACATTAGAGCTGGGCGTTGCCGGTGGTGCTTTGGCTGCACCACTGGCTGTGTCTGGTAAAATGGGGCTCTGCTGTGCACAGATGGATGTAACATTGTCTGCTCTGCCTGGAACAAAGACGGGAGTCACAGAAGAAGGGTTCCTTGGGTGTATCTCTGCTCATGCTCAGGTGAGGTCTGCATCCAGGACCACCATGGTACCCTCACGTAACAAGGACTCTACTACTGACAGGACACATGATATGGATGACATCCGTGTCTATTCTGCTCTCCTGCTGTGGCACACCAAGGTTTCTGTGTTTTTCTTAATTCTGAGTCTCCAAAGGATCCTTTAGTATCTCAGAGAAGCAACATGAAGTTTTCATGTTGCTATGAACACATCCTCTGTGCATAAGGATAGCAGCTAAGCAGTGAACTTATTATACCAGGACATGCTCCTTCCCTTTGAGAAGTGTATGTTATCTCTGTTTCACAGACCTTAATCTGCTGATGGAGCATTTTAGTGCCCACATTCAATAAGCAGACAGTAACCTTTCCCTGTTAAGAGCTGAGTGTGCAACAAAGTGAGAGCCCACATCGCTTGAAAATCAGAACAAATTCAATTAACCATCAAGCACAGTTTAAGACTTACCATTAATAAATCAAACACATTAAATAAATGCATCACCCAACACTGTCTGTAGATGCTGTGGTCTGTTCTGGAGCCAATTTACATTAATTATACCGGGCTATACTTGCTTCCCTCAGCTGCTAGGCAGGAACTCATTTTTACCTTTGAAGACATCAGAAGGAACTACAGAAACAGTAACACCTGGGTAATTCAGAACTGGGGAAATGTTACACTGTGGTGGAACAGGTGGAACCTTCATTTAAGGACACAGGACTTTGAGGAGCCAGAATATAGTACTACTGCCCTTTTCTGAGTTGATTTTTTTTAAAGATACCGACATCTGAGCAGGCAGCCTTATCATCTCAGCTGCTGTTAATCTTTTTAATGTCAAGAACAAGCTGTAAATCACCTTTGGAGACCTCTTTCTTTTAAACCAGTTCTCAACATGTTTCACAGAAAACAGTGATGAGAGCAACATGTACCTGTGTAATGAGACCTCTGAAGAGACCACTGTGTGGTATTGCCTGCTGGGGCTAGGCTTTGCTAGACCAGCTACTACTGTCATCACTACTTCTTTTACTGATTTTTTTTCTCCTTTCTTTCAGAGAATTTCAATAATTTGCTCAATTTGGTTTTCCTCACCTCAACCTTCTGAGCTGCTTCTCATATTTGAGGTAACTGACTATGGTGGGTCAAACAGAAGAGAACCTGTAATTTGCATTTCTGGGCTTCTTCAGGCATAAAACCCCCATTCAGACTCTGCATGCTTTGGCCCATTCTCGAGACAAAATTAAATAATTTATACAGAAGCAGATCTTCAGGATTAGTTCTCCTTCCTAGACTATCAGACTGCAGGTACCATAAAAATATGGAGTGGCTAAAGGACACCCTAAAATCATCTGATTACAGCTTCTTTCTTCACGACTTTTTACCTGAAGGAGTATTAGCCAAGTGTGGTGTGTGCAACACAAGATGTGAGTGGGTGTGAGTCTATTGGCTTGTGAGGTGTGCTGCTACCCAGGAATGTGTCCTGGGAGTGGTGCACATACCACTGTGGAAGGCTGGGAAAGGCCACTGAAGCCCTGGTGCAATGGCATAACAAATCAAGCAAAATTAAAGTGATAGAGAAAGCCATGTCTTTTGGTGAACCTCATGCCACATCATTCCAATATTCATGTGCTCGTGCTCTGCTCCTGGGATTTGCTGACCTGGAACCTCCCTTCCCTCTGTCTCACCCCCTCACACATGCCCTCCTGCCTGGATCTTTCTGCTGAAATCCAGTGATTGCTTTGTTCCAGTTTGTCTGAATGGCTTTGCTCTACTCAAGACTGTCTCAGGCACCTCTTTCTTTCTGCCCCTCTACTTCTCTTCTAACTAATCTGCAATAATATGCCTGTCAGAACTGGTTTTCTGCCCTCATATTTGAAGCTCTGTCTGCAGACAGCCCTACTAGCCTTAATGTGATGCAGCTGCTCACTCTCTCATCCTTTCCAAAAACAGTCTGGAAATATCCTACAGGAAGGATGCTACCATAAATCTGTGTATACCATTTCTCTTATCAATGGAAAGAGTAATAAGAGATGAAAAAATGTTTAAATAAATTCCTCCCAAGCTCCATGAGACTTCCGAGTGGTGGGCTGCACTTCTGTCTTCAAGAAGAAAATCAATAGCAGTGGTGTACTGCTCCTGCTCTCTGGCTTCCACCCCGCCCTTCCCCCTGCACAGTGCACAGACTGTGTTCAAAGAAATGGGTGCTCCCATGGGAGCAAAATGGCTTTTTGCACTTAAGGTAATGATGTCACTTGAGGTCGCCATGCAAACAGTTATGGATATGAAAATCTGCTGTTCCATCAACAGAGCTGGAACCTGGGGACCTAGCTTAAGAGTTAAAGCCTTTTTATAAAATGTTTCCCTAATTTACCTACAGAGCATCTTCCCAGAAACAACAGCTGCTGTACCTAATTAGCATTAATCACCTTGTTACAGACGAGCAACTGGGAATAGTACAGTACTTGAAATACTGACAAAATGATACACTAATGGCATTGATCTGTCCGCTCTACTTCAACCTCTCTTTTATTCTTCTGTTTTCTGTATGAAAAGCTTCAGAAGTCACAAGTTTTGGAGCAGACTGGGAAGTGATGATGCAGAAAAGGAGCCACAGATGGGGGCAGATACAGAGCCTTTCACCCTACACAAGATGCTTGCTGCTGGCTCCATTTGTGACTGCACTTCCCAGTTTTGCATCTTGACGTGAGGCAAGAGTAGTTCTGGAAGGGGATGTCTGAGCATGGCATCCTTTTGAGCAGCACTGGGATAGGTTGCTTTGCTGTGTGCATTGTAACTCTTCAATAGAGAGGTTTAAGACAAGCTTTGAACACACACCCCACCCCAGGAGAAGTGGTTAAATACCTACACCAATTGAGAGATCAATCTTGGAAGCTGTGTGAGGCAGTCTGTTGTTTACTGGGACCAGAGACCTTCTGTAAAGTTCCAGACAGGAATGCACCAATTTTGTTAAGTTGAACCCTGAGGGTTTTGTAGTTCTGAGTGATACTCCTGGTACTATTCCTCCCTGATCACACAGCAATTCAATATCTGCCATGAATACACTGGGGCAGGCTGGAAGGCAGGAGCTAACAACACAGACATGTCGTCAGCCTCCGTCCCCTGATGGATTATTTCCTCTGTTCACTTCAATCTCCACAAAGATGGGGCTCAGTCACGAATTAGCTTTGTCCAAGTCAGACACACCAGGGAACACCATTCTCTATGTCCTTTTGATGGTGTATCTTCTGCTGTTTAGCCCTACCAGTTGTGCTTGGTCTAAGTGAACAGCATGCCAGCACTTCCTTGAGGTGTGACTCAGTTTCTCCAGCTTAGACATTCAGCTTTCACATAGTTTTATGGCCCCTTTGAGAAACCTTCCAAAAACAGTGCCTTATTCCCTATCTAGTCCAAGGAGAGGAGGTGCTAACATCTAAGGCCACACCTTGGAGGGCTGAAAGCTACTGTGAGTGTCTCTATCTCTCTCCCACATGTTCGTCTGCAGACAGACATGCAGGATATTTACTGCCAGGCTCCCAGTGCAGTGGATGTGCTGATGAAGATGCCTCTGCCACAATCTCTCATCCCACCTGTTGTTTTTTTGGCACTCCAACCAATTTTGACATTGTCCATTCTGTTTTAACACAAACTAATGTCATGACTGCTAGGAAAGACAGACACAGACTGTCTGGGTAGGGATTCAGACCAGAGAAGAGAAATTAAAAATGCAAAATAGAAAAGCAGATGGCATAAGCTTCATTAAAATAATATCTCGTCTCCTGGGAATTCTAGGAGGATCTGTTGCCTTTCAGTGGATGTGGTGCCCTGAGATTTACACTTGGGGATTATTCTGTTCCTCTCTCTCTCCTTATCATAACTCTCCTCTGTTTTCAAAAGGCTTGTGGTATGTGCTCCATCTGGATATGGCTCCTAATAAGGATGTGCTGGAGACATCTCCTAAGCACTAATGTACACCCAGCCCCCAACCCATGCTGTCAGGAGTCTCCTTATCAATGATCTGAAAGAAAGAAAGAAGCAAGGCTGAGCATTGCAGATCTGGATAGAAAGACAAAGTGGGAGTTGCTAGAAAAGTGACAAGTACATCATTAATATGGATACAGTATCAATAAGGGTTTAAAATTATGAGCTGTGTGAACTGGGAGATCTTATTTCCCCTTGGTGTAAGGCTCTTTTTTTGATGTGGCCCTAGCATCAAGCACTATTCCATTTATGAGCCAAGTGAAACCTTTAGGAAGTCACTAAAAATACAAGACACCTGTGAAGTTTTTCCTGTATCTAACTGTGAAACCTTTAGGAAGTCACTAAAAGTACAAGACACCTGTGAAGTTTTTCCTGTATCTAACTGACCCCCCTCAAGCAAACATGTAGCCAAATGTATTTTTTTAGAGGGGAAGAAACAACCAAGGAAAAGACCACTCAAGCAGCTGGATAAATATGTGTGCAGTATGTGCAGTTTTCACACTCTTTCTGTCACACTTCAATCACTGCAGTGTCTGGAAGAAAAAGTTGCATTCATGCTGGGTTGGTATTTAATTGAGCTCACTTGAACCAAGCTTCCAGCAAGCACATACGACAGATTTATACATGAATCTTCACAAACTGAAAAATGACATTTATCAACCTTCCATCAGAACATTTGACATTTGAACAATTGATTCTGATTTAACAGTGAAAAATGCCACCATCCATATGGAAAACCTGCAATAGGATTAAGCCCCTAGTTGCTACCATCCCCAACAATGGCTCTGCCAATTAAGCTATTAAACATTTATGTACACCTTAACTTTTTCTAGCCTTAAAGAGATTAAAAACAACCCTGGCAATTTTAATGCAGAAGGGACAAAAAAATATAGTCAGAGGAATGGGGGACAGAACTAGGAGATGCAGTGATTAAGCTTCTAGAAAATTGCAGAGGCTGAACAGATTTTCAGAATAAGAGCAGCAGGAGCTGGTGTGGATTAAAGGCACGTTACACTGGCTGCAGACAAAAATGTTAGTCTCATTTTGCCTCAGATAAGCTAGAGCTCATCTGGGTATAGCTAAGAGTAGATAAAGTGCCACTAGTTATGCATTCACTCCATCCAAGAGGAACACTGTTTCCAGTTTCCAGAGATGTGTTGGAGCAGACTTCTCTCTGGAGACGAGGCAGGAAGATGCCTGTCAGTCTTGCAGGGCAATTCCCCTTCAGCACATATGTTTCACCCACTATTATCTTCATAAGCATACAGTGGTCAGCACTGAGTTCACTTGGTGGAAGCACCAGCAGGAAAAGAGGTCCTGACAACAGTGTGCCTCTACCACAAAAACTGGTCAAACACTTCCAGTACCAGCACTGGCTAAATGAAAGAGAATGTTTTCTGTGTGGAAAAGCAAAAGTTCTGGAAGAAAGGCTGATCATTCTCCTCTATCTGATTTCTGGAAAAAAGCTGGTAAATTTTGCAAAGGTGTTACTGTGGCCTATTTTCATGTACCAGTCCATTTCAATAATTGGTAACCTTTCAATCAATGGATGTAGTCATCCCCAGTGGATAAATTCCACTTTACAGAATATTGAGTTTCTCCCATCTTATTTTTCTCATTTCCATTATTCCAGTTTTCATGTTTTTTTCCTCTATGCCATTTCTGAGTCTTTATTGTACTTATTCCTCCCAAATACGCTCTACTAAATTTTCTTTGCCGACTCCTCTTTTTATGTAGAAGTCATTAATGAACATATATATAAAATGACTGTTGGACAACTCCATTAATAATGTCCTTTCTTCTGATACTTTCTCAACACTACGTTATGAGTTCTGATTTCCCAAGTTTCTCATACTACCAGCTTTATTCATAATACTGAGATTGGTTAAGGATCTACTCAAATTACTTTTCCATTTAATCTGTATGAATTGAACTTGTTTACCTGAATCCAAACCTATTTTCAATGATCTGATCTCCTAGAAAGGTCTCATGACTTACCAAAAACCCTGTCTAAAAAAGTACCATTTCCTGTCACATTAGTGAATCACAGGAGGATATTTTTATTGCCTAGAAAGTCAAGAATATTGAGACTTACCAATAATAGCATCAATTGCTCTCTAACCTGTTTCCTGGTGTTAAATTTCCCAAAACAACTACTGCAGTAGTAATTATCTGTCTACTAACACTACAGAACTCTCTTGGCAGTGAAAAAGGATCCTGGTGGCATATGGCATGCTGGCAGTAATAATCTTTTACCAAACTATGAATTGTGCTATCATTAACACACACTGCTGCTCCCTGCCTTTTCCTGAAAAGCAGCCACTGATTTTAGAGTATTCATGACTTGCATAACCACCCTTAATCAGCTCCAGCAGCATCCTCTCAACGTCACTTGTTCTGATGTGAAGGACAGCCAGGGGACTCCTTCCTCCTCCTACTGGGAAATTTTCCACACTCAGATTCCCATTTTTTAGCAAAGAACACACTGCTCCTTTGGCTTGTCTGCCGTCAGGTTCTTGAAGCTGTGTGGCTAAATAGCTGCCCAGGTTTTGGTGGCAGGACAGGCATGTGTGGATTGCTCTTGTAAGCATTAGTCTTGAGAGGAAGCAGTCTCTTGTGGTAACATGACGATTCTGCTTCCAGAATTAAAAAATATTCATCAGAAATAGCATGAGTATTTGTGTGGGAATCTTTATGGATCTAAAAGTCCTGATCTCACAGTAATGCAGCTCTGTCTTTTCCTAGTAGTGTCTCAACTCTCTGATCCTTTTCCTTTTGTTGCAACTATTCTGTCTTCTCTTCTTTTACAGTCCCTCCATATTATCTTCATTCTTTATCTGGCCAAGCCTTGATCTCAGCTTAATAAAAAACCTGTAGGTTTAAAAGAACTATGCCTTGCTTTTAAGCATTGCTTTCTTTCTTTACCACATCCATGGATACAGGGACTTTACATGTTTGTAGGTCAATTCCCTGAATCACAGCAGCAGAATCACAATGATAAAACTGCTCTGTGAGCTGCTTTAGACTTTCTGGCATGCTCAGCCACATGCACAGAGATCTGCATATGATCCTGTCTTTCAGGCCTTGGATTCAGCCTTTTCAGTCTCCATCAGCAAAGACTCACCTAATTTCACTTGAAGCGGGGACGGCTTATAGTTCATGGCTACAGTCTCTCCCTCTCTTGTATCACAATCTCTGTCCGAAATAGCTGCAGCTGTTGGATCCTGTTAAGAAAGAACAGAAACAAAATAGAATGGTTTAGCTGATAGTTCTGCAGCTTCTTCTTTGAGCAGCTATTAGGTGACTCCACCCCCTTCACATTCAGAGGCAGCAGAGAACATGCTGGTGTTTTGAATGCTGGAACCCAGGGGCAAAACACACAACTGTGGAAGCACATTCACTATGTTTAAAGTACCTCTGAAAATGCCAAATTTCAACATCAGACTGATATGATTGATGATACTGGGAATATAATGTGGATGGTGGGTCACTAGTTCAAATTCAGTCTGGGCTGGCAGTAGTCCCAAATAATTTTCCTGTGATGATTCTTTGGGGTGTTGTATGAAACATATTTACAGTTTCAGATGAATTCCAAGTGGACCACTCAACCTCAAACTTAAAACTAAAAAGTTTGAGACCAGGTCTGTGTGAAAGTCCAGCTTGGAAGGAAAAAGACCTACAAGTGTAGGAGCACTCAATTTCCAGCCCCTCCTGGGACCTAATTCACGGCTGACAGGAAAGATCTGTCAGCACAGTACCTTTCACTGTCACTAAAACTTCCCCCCTGGGAAACCAATCTCCCCAAATACATTCTGCTCCTGCCTACTGGCAGACAACATGTATTGAACTCTGTGGTACAGCACATCAAAGAACTTGAGACAGAAACAAATTACCAACTAAGACAGTTCTACTACGGATGAAAATAACTGAAGTCCTTTCACAGCAACTGTAAACCTATTGGAACTCTTTCCACTTAGCACCATAGTGAAAATTAAAACTGGTTTTCAAACATGTTCTTATTCCCATCTAGAACATAGAAATTAAATTGAACATGCACATACATATATGTGTATATAAATTTGGGTATATAATAGGTAGAGCTGAACAGGCAAAGCAAGCATTCAGCAGTAGGTCCAATATATGAATAAACCATCACTTGTAAGAAATGGAACAAGGCATCATAAATTAAATACTAGAATACTATTCCAAACTGGTGAATTGATATTGTCTGTCTCTCAGTTTCTGGAGATTTTATTTTGTAAATAAATTTAATGTAAAATGCAACTCATCATTTGTCACTGACACCTGTATACAAAGCAGTCATAGAGTTTCAATGCAAGGTAACATCATTCTTCCGTCTCAGTAAGCAAAAAAAAAACTAAAAAAAAAAAAAACCTAAAAAAAACCTAAAAAAAATCACTTGTTGAGTCAGTCTTCTGCCTGCCTTCTCCCTGCCATGCACATTAGCTCTTTTTAATACACTGTGCTTAGGAGATGAAATGTGATTTTTGAATTAGGCTCTAGCTTGGTGGAAACCAGTTAAATAACATATGTAGGGTTATAACATTTTATGAAAATCCTGCTCCTTTGCACTACCTAGTAGACTTTGACAGTACTTAAAATGGATGGTGCTTACAAGCATTCAAGGACAATGCTGAACAAAAGGCAATTTCTTCTGCTTTTCTCTAATGCAGTAACTGCTGCACTTTTCCTCTAATGCAGAAGTTTAGTGACTAGTTAAAAAGTTGTAAACCAAAAAACCTGTCTCCAGGAGAACATCTAGGCATAAATTATAGATCGGTGGGAAGGGAAGGTGCGGGAAGGGAAGGTGCAGGAAGGTGCGGGAAGGTGCGGGAAGGTGCGGGAAGGTGCGGGAAGGGAAGGTGCGGGAAGGGAAGGTGCGGGAAGGGAAGGGAAGGTGCGGGAAGGGAAGGTGCGGGAAGGGAAGGTGCGGGAAGGGAAGGGAAGGTGCGGGAAGGGAAGGTGCGGGAAGGGAAGGTGCGGGAAGGGAAGGGAAGGTGCGGGAAGGTGCGGGAAGGTGCGGGAAGGTGCGGGAAGGTGCGGGAAGGGAAGGGAAGGGAAGGGAAGGGAAGGGAAGGGAAGGGAAGGGAAGGGAAGGGAAGGGAAGGGAAGGGAAGGGAAGGGAAGGGAAGGGAAGGGAAGGGAAGGGAAGGGAAGGGAAGGGAAGGGAAGGGAAGGGAAGGGAAGGGAAGGGAAGGGAAGGGAAGGGAAGGGAAGGGAAGGGAAGGGAAGGGAAGGTGTGGGAAGGTGCGGGAAGGGAAGGGAAGGGAAGGGAAGGGAAGGGAAGGGAAGGGAAGGGAAGGGAAGGGAAGGGAAGGGAAGGGAAGGGAAGGGAAGGGAAGGGAAGGGAAGGGAAGGGAAGGGAAGGGAAGGGAAGGGAAGGGAAGGGAAGGGAAGGGAAGGGAAGGTGCGGGAAGGGAAGGGAAGGGAAGGGAAGGGAAGGGAAGGTGCGGGAAGGGAAGGGAAGGGAAGGGAAGGTGCGGGAAGGGAAGGTGCGGGAAGGTGCGGGAAGGTGCGGGAAGGGAAGGTGCGGGAAGGTGCGGGAAGGTGCGGGAAGGTGCGGGAAGGGAAGGGAAGGGAAGGGAAGGGAAGGGAAGGGAAGGGAAGGGAAGGGAAGGGAAGGGAAGGGAAGGGAAGGGAAGGGAAGGGAAGGGAAGGGAAGGGAAGGGAAGGGAAGGGAAGGGAAGGGAAGGGAAGGGAAGGGAAGGGAAGGGAAGGGAAGGGAAGGGAAGGGAAGGGAAGGGAAGGGAAGGGAAGGGAAGGGAAGGGAAGGGAAGGGAAGGTGCGGGAAGGGAAGGTGCGGGAAGGTGCGGGAAGGGAAGGTGCGGGAAGGTGCGGGAAGGTGCGGGAAGGTGCGGGAAGGGAAGGGAAGGTGCGGGAAGGGAAGGGAAGGTGCGGGAAGGGAAGGGAAGGTGCGGGAAGGGAAGGGAAGGGAAGGTGCGGGAAGGTGCGGGAAGGTGCGGGAAGGGAAGGGAAGGGAAGGGAAGGGAAGGGAAGGGAAGGGAAGGGAAGGGAAGGGAAGGGAAGGGAAGGGAAGGGAAGGGAAGGGAAGGGAAGGGAAGGGAAGGGAAGGGAAGGGAAGGGAAGGGAAGGGAAGGGAAGGGAAGGGAAGGGAAGGGAAGGGAAGGGAAGGGAGGGGAAGGGAAGGGAAGGGAAGGGAAGGGAAGGGAAGGGAAGGGAAGGGAAGGGAAGGGAAGGGAAGGGAAGGGAAGGTGCGGGAAGGGAAGGTGCGGGAAGGGAAGGTGCGGGAAGGGAAGGTGCGGGAAGGGAAGGTGCGGGAAGGGAAGGGAAGGGAAGGGAAGGGAAGGGAAGGGAAGGTGCGGGAAGGGAAGGTGCGGGAAGGTGCGGGAAGGTGCGGGAAGGGAAGGTGCGGGAAGGGAAGGTGCGGGAAGGGAAGGTGCGGGAAGGGAAGGGAAGGGAAGGTGCGGGAAGGGAAGGTGCGGGAAGGGAAGGTGCGGGAAGGGAAGGGAAGGGAAGGGAAGGGAAGGGAAGGGAAGGGAAGGGAAGGGAAGGTGCGGGAAGGGAAGGTGCGGGAAGGGAAGGGAAGGGAAGGGAAGGGAAGGTGCGGGAAGGTGCGGGAAGGGAAGGTGCGGGAAGGGAAGGGAAGTGAAAGGGAAGGTGCGGGAAGGGAAGGGAAGGGAAGGGAAGGAAGGGAAGGGAAGGGAAGGGAAGGGAAGGGAAGGGAAGGGAAGGGAAGGGAAGGGAAGGGAAGGGAAGGGAAGGGAAGGGAAGGGAAGGGAAGGGAAGGTGCGGGAAGGGAAGGTGCGGGAAGGGAAGGGAAGGGAAGGGAAGGTGCGGGAAGGGAAGGGAAGGGAAGGGAAGGGAAGGGAAGGGAAGGGAAGGGAAGGGAAGGGAAGGGAAGGGAAGGTGCGGGAAGGGAAGGTGCGGGAAGGGAAGGTGCGGGAAGGGAAGGGAAGGGAAGGGAAGGGAAGGGAAGGGAAGGGAAGGGAAGGGAAGGGAAGGGAAGGGAAGGGAGGGAGGGGAAGGGAAGGGAAGGGAAGGGAAGGGAAGGGAAGGGAAGGGAAGGGAAGGGAAGGGAAGGGAAGGGAAGGGAAGGGAAGGGAAGGGAAGGGAAGGGAAGGGAAGGTGGGGGAAGGGAAGGGAAGGGAAGGGAAGGGAAGGTGCGGGAAGGGAAGGGAAGGTGCGGGAAGGTGCGGGAAGGTGCGGGAAGGTGCGGGAAGGTGCGGGAAGGAAGGGAAGGGAAGGGAAGGGAAGGGAAGGGAAGGGAAGGGAAGGGAAGGGAAGGGAAGGGAAGGGAAGGGAAGGGAAGGGAAGGGAAGGGAAGGGGCGGGAAGGGGCGGGAAGGGAAGGTGCGGGAAGGGAAGGTGCGGGAAGGGAAGGTGCGGGAAGGTGCGGGAAGGTGCGGGAAGGTGCGGGAAGGTGCGGGAAGGTGCGGGAAGGTGCGGGAAGGTGCGGGAAGGGAAGGGAAGGGAAGGGAAGGGAAGGGAAGGGAAGGGAAGGGAAGGGAAGGGAAGGGAAGGGAAGGGAAGGGAAGGGAAGGTGTGGGAAGGTGTGGGAAGGTGTGGGAAGGGAAGGGAAGGGAAGGGAAGGGAAGGGAAGGGAAGGGAAGGGAAGGGAAGGGAAGAGAAGGTGCGGGAAGGTGCCGGAAGGTGCGGGAAGGGAAGGTGCGGGAAGGTGCGGGAAGGGAAGGTGCGGGAAGGGAAGGTGCGGGAAGGGAAGGTGCGGGAAGGTGCGGGAAGGTGCGGGAAGGTGCGGGAAGGTGCGGGAAGGGAAGGGAAGGGAAGGGAAGGGAAGGTGCGGGAAGGGAAGGGAAGGGAAGGGAAGGGAAGGGAAGGGAAGGGAAGGGAAGGGAAGGGAAGGGAAGGGAAGGGAAGGGAAGGGAAGGGAAGGGAAGGGAAGGGAAGGGAAGGGAAGGGAAGGGAAGGGAAGGGAAGGGAAGGGAAGGTGCGGGAAGGGAAGGGAAGGGAAGGTGCGGGAAGGGAAGGTGCGGGAAGGTGCGGGAAGGGAAGGGAAGGGAAGGTGCGGGAAGGGAAGGGAAGGGAAGGGAAGGGAAGGGAAGGGAAGGGAAGGGAAGGGAAGGGAAGGGAAGGGAAGGGAAGGGAAGGGAAGGGAAGGGAAGGGAAGGGAAGGGAAGGGAAGGGAAGGTGCGGGAAGGGAAGGGAAGGGAAGGTGCGGGAAGGGAAGGGAAGGGAAGGGAAGGGAAGGGAAGGGAAGGGAAGGGAAGGGAAGGGAAGGGAAGGGAAGGGAAGGGAAGGGAAGGGAAGGGAAGGGAAGGGAAGGGAAGGGAAGGGAAGGGAAGGGAAGGGAAGGGAAGGGAAGGGAAGGGAAGGGAAGGGAAGGGAAGGGAAGGTGCGGGAAGGTGCGGGAAGGTGCGGGAAGGGAAGGGAAGGGAAGGGAAGGGAAGGGAAGGTGCGGGAAGGTGCGGGAAGGTGCGGGAAGGGAAGGGAAGGGAAGGTGCGGGAAGGGAAGGGAAGGTGCGGGAAGGGAAGGTGCGGGAAGGGAAGGGAAGGGAAGGGAAGGGAAGGGAAGGGAAGGGAAGGGAAGGTGCGGGAAGGTGCGGGAAGGTGCGGGAAGGGAAGGGAAGGGAAGGGAAGGGAAGGGAAGGGAAGGGAAGGGAAGGGAAGGGAAGGGAAGGGAAGGGAAGGGAAGGGAAGGGAAGGGAAGGGAAGGGAAGGGAAGGGAAGGGAAGGGAAGGGAAGGGAAGGGAAGGGAAGGGAAGGGAAGGGAAGGTGCGGGAAGGGAAGGGAAGGTGCGGGAAGGGAAGGTGCGGGAAGGGAAGGTGCGGGAAGGGAAGGTGCGGGAAGGGAAGGGAAGGGAAGGGAAGGGAAGGGAAGGTGCGGGAAGGGAAGGTGCGGGAAGGTGCGGGAAGGGAAGGGAAGGGAAGGTGCGGGAAGGGAAAGTGCGGGAAGGGAAGGTGCGGGAAGGGAAGGGAAGGGAAGGTGCGGGAAGGGAAGGTGCGGGAAGGTGCGGGAAGGGAAGGGAAGGGAAGGGAAGGGAAGGGAAGGGAAGGTGCGGGAAGGTGCGGGAAGGGAAGGGAAGGGAAGGTGCGGGAAGGGAAGGTGCGGGAAGGGAAGGGAAGGGAAGGGAAGGGAAGGGAAGGGAAGGGAAGGGAAGGGAAGGGAAGGGAAGGGAAGGGAAGGGAAGGGAAGGGAAGGGAAGGGAAGGGAAGGGAAGGGAAGGGAAGGGAAGGGAAGGGAAGGGAAGGGAAGGGAAGGGAAGGTGCGGGAAGGGAAGGTGCGGGAAGGGAAGGTGCGGGAAGGGAAGGTGCGGGAAGGGAAGGGAAGGGAAGGGAAGGTGCGGGAAGGGAAGGGAAGGGAAGGGAAGGGAAGGGAAGGGAAGGGAAGGTGCGGGAAGGGAAGGTGCGGGAAGGGAAGGGAAGGGAAGGGAAGGGAAGGGAAGGGAAGGGAAGGGAAGGGAAGGGAAGGGAAGGGAAGGGAAGGGAAGGGAAGGGAAGGGAAGGGAAGGGAAGGGAAGGGAAGGGAAGGGAAGGGAAGGTGCGGGAAGGGAAGGGAAGGGAAGGGAAGGGAAGGGAAGGTGCGGGAAGGTGCGGGAAGGGAAGGGAAGGTGCGGGAAGGTGCGGGAAGGTGCGGGAAGGGAAGGGAAGGGAAGGGAAGGGAAGGGAAGGGAAGGGAAGGGAAGGGAAGGGAAGGGAAGGGAAGGGAAGGGAAGGGAAGGGAAGGGAAGGTGCGGGAAGGGAAGGTGCGGGAAGGGAAGGTGCGGGAAGGTGCGGGAAGGTGCGGGAAGGTGCGGGAAGGTGCGGGAAGGTGCGGGAAGGGAAGGCGCGGGAAGGGAAGGGAAGGGAAGGGAAGGGAAGGCGCGGGAAGGGAAGGGAAGGGAAGGGAAGGGAAGGGAAGGGAAGGGAAGGGAAGGGAAGGGAAGGGAAGGGAAGGTGTGGGAAGGTGCGGGAAGGGAAGGGAAGGGAAGGGAAGGGAAGGGAAGGGAAGGGAAGGGAAGGGAAGGGAAGGGAAGGTGCGGGAAGGTGCGGGAAGGTGCGGGAAGGGAAGGTGCGGGAAGGTGCGGGAAGGGAAGGTGCGGGAAGGGAAGGTGCGGGAAGGGAAGGTGCGGGAAGGTGCGGGAAGGTGCGGGAAGGTGCGGGAAGGTGCGGGAAGGTGCGGGAAGGGAAGGGAAGGGAAGGTGCGGGAAGGGAAGGGAAGGTGCGGGAAGGGAAGGGAAGGGAAGGGAAGGGAAGGGAAGGGAAGGAAGGGAAGGGAAAGGGAGGGGAGGGAAGGGAAGGGAAGGGAAGGGAAGGGAAGGGAAGGGAAGGGAAGGGAAGGGAAGGGAAGGGAAGGGAAGGGAAGGGAAGGGAAGGGAAGGGAAGGGAAGGGAAGGGAAGGGAAGGGAAGGGAAGGGAAGGTGCGGGAAGGGAAGGGAAGGGAAGGTGCGGGAAGGGAAGGGAAGGGAAGGGAAGGGAAGGGAAGGGAAGGGAAGGGAAGGGAAGGGAAGGGAAGGGAAGGGAAGGGAAGGGAAGGTGCGGGAAGGGAAGGGAAGGGAAGGTGCGGGAAGGGAAGGGAAGGGAAGGGAAGGGAAGGGAAGGGAAGGGAAGGGAAGGGAAGGGAAGGGAAGGGAAGGGAAGGTGCGGGAAGGGAAGGGAAGGGAAGGGAAGGGAAGGGAAGGGAAGGGAAGGGAAGGGAAGGGAAGGGAAGGGAAGGGAAGGGAAGGTGCGGGGAGGTGCGGGAAGGGAAGGGAGGGGAGGGGAAGGGAAGGGAAGGGAGGGGAAGGGAAGGGAAGGGAAGGGAAGGGAAGGGAAGGGAAGGGAAGGGAAGGGAAGGGAAGGGAAGGGAAGGGAAGGGAAGGGAAGGGAAGGGAAGGGAAGGTGCGGGAAGGGAAGGGAAGGTGCGGGAAGGGAAGGGAAGGTGCGGGAAGGGAAGGTGCGGGAAGGGAAGGTGCGGGAAGGGAAGGTGCGGGAAGGGAAGGGAAGGGAAGGGAAGGGAAGGGAAGGGAAGGGAAGGGAAGGGAAGGGAAGGGAAGGAAGGGAAGGGAAGGGAAGGGGAGGGAAGGGGAAGGGAAGGGAAGGGAAGGGAAGGGAAGGGAAGGGAAGGAGAGAGAAGGGAAGGGAAGGGAAGGGAGGGGAAGGGAGGGGAAGGGAGGGGAGGGGGAGGGAGGGGAAGGGAAGGGAAGGGAAGGGAAGGGAGGGGAAGGGAAGGTGCGGGAAGGGAAGGTGCGGGAAGGGAAGGGAAGGGAAGGGAAGGGAAGGGAAGGGAAGGGAAGGGAAGGGAAGGGAAGGGAAGGGAAGGGAAGGGAAGGGAAGGGAAGGGAAGGGAAGGGAAGGGAAGGGAAGGGAAGGGAAGGGAAGGGAAGGGAAGGGAAGGGAAGGGAAGGGAAGGGAAGGTGGGGGAAGGGAAGGTGCGGGAAGGGAAGGTGCGGGAAGGGAAGGTGCGGGAAGGGAAGGTGCGGGAAGGGAAGGTGCGGGAAGGTGCGGGAAGGTGCGGGAAGGTGCGGGAAGGTGCGGGAAGGGAAGGGAAGGGAAGGGAAGGGAAGGGAAGGGAAGGGAAGGGAAGGGAAGGGAAGGGATGGAAGGGAAGGGAAGGGAAGGGAAGGGAAGGGAAGGGAAGGGAAGGGAAGGAAGGGAAGGTGCGGGAAGGTGCGGGAAGGGAAGGTGCGGGAAGGGAAGGTGCGGGAAGGGAAGGTGCAGGGAAGGTGCGGGAAGGTGCGGGAAGGTGCGGGAAGGTGCGGGAAGGTGCGGGAAGGGAAGGGAAGGGAAGGGAAGGGAAGGGAAGGGAAGGGAAGGGAAGGGAAGGGAAGGGAAGGGAAGGGAAGGGAAGGGAAGGGAAGGGAAGGGAAGGGAAGGGAAGGGGAAGGGAAGGGAAGGGAAGGGAAGGGAAGGGAAGGGAAGGGAAGGGAAGGGAAGGGAAGGGAAGGGAAGGGAAGGGAAGGGAAGGGAAGGGAAGGGAAGGGAAGGGAAGGGAAGGGAAGGGAAGGGAAGGGAGAGATCAGCAGTCCTGGCTCCATCATTGATGCAGCTGATGGGGTGTGCAGGGTGCTGGGGTACACACACAGGGTCCTGGGCTTTGTGGGGGTACCTTTTTATAGATGAGTTTCCCTGCACTGGAGGTAAATTTCTCCCTTTCTGTGTAATTTAGTTACTGTGGAACTGGGTTGGAGGCTTCGGGGTATTTGGTTGTCTCCGCATCCTCCTACAGCCCATGCCTGATTCTTGACCTCATTCCTACACTTGTGCTGTGTTGTGTTGTACTTATCTCCAGGAGCCAGGACAAGGATGTGTGTTCCAGAACGTGCTGGTCTACTTCCATGTGGCCCCTTCCCCAGCCACATTCTGTTCACTCTCCCAGCGTGCTTTTACTAACAATCCTTGGCTGTTACAGCCAACAATCCTTGGTTGGCTCCACAGCCACATGGCTGTCAGTGTGTGAGACATACACATAAGCTCCCTTATCTTCAGGCTTCTACATATGGGAATAGCTAGATAACACAAAAGATATATCTGTAATTTGGACATGCTAGGATCTCTCCAAGAGAGATGTCTAAATGGTGCTAAGTGGCACCATTTGAGTCTAGGCCTCCTGGATGAGAACCTTTACTCTGCCAATGTGGGAAAAAAGCAGGATACAGCCATTTATAGGAAACATGACTCCAAGACCTGCATGCTTCCTAGTTCTATTGAACACAATAATCAAGTCCTTGGAGCCCCAAAATGCTGGCTGGAGAAGGGCACAGGAGTAGACATGTTACAGGAACTGACATAGTATGATGGCCACATACTGTCTCCTGTGCTGGTGCAGTCCAGCAGAGAGCCCACTGAGCTCAAAGCCAGAAGCCCACAGGGCAGAGAAGGGGTCTGGCCAGATCTGGACTAGCCCAGGCTCACATTGTTAAAATCATGCTAAAACTCTAAATCCAAATCAGCCCTTATGTTTTGTGGCAAACTGCTGTGCTGACAGTAGCTTTTCCTTTGTAGGTAACCCTACCATGAAATAAGACAACCATTTGCATCAGCAGAGGGAGGGGAGAAATGTTCTGAGGTACCTTTGAATATTTGAACACTGAGCCTAGATGAGTGGATGCAGCTGGAGAAATCTCAGAAATGGGCTCTAGACCAAACACACAGAAAAGGCTTCCTAGAACTCCAGAGAAAATTAAGAGGATTTTCAAAGAATGATTATTTCCATTCTATCTAAGACACTCATCTTAAAAGGACACAAATCTTTCCTCAGAGATGTGTTTCCCTCTCCCCACTGTCTAGAGAGGAGGCTTGGCAGCTGGTAGAGCTTGTGACACGAGGTGAGAATGATGCAGGACATGATAGCAGAGTCAGCCCTAGGAGTTCTTCCCAAGGGTTTGGCATGACGCTTTTCAGCCCCAGCAGCACATTACAGCTGCACAAGTGATCCACAGCTTGTACAGAGGGATCACAAACGCCATCACTCTGGGTGCATGCTTGAGCCAGGTCCACTCCCCCCAGAGAATAAAATGGATTTGAGAGGAAACGGTGCTGGGCCAGGAACAGTGTTCCCAGTGCCAGTAGGTATCTATCCCTGGCTCAGGAGTGGCAAGACACCATCTTATTTCCCATCCATCACTTCACAGACATTCTGCAGCAACTCACAGAACTCCATAGTAACAATGCCCACTGTGAGAACAGCAGTATTCCCACGCCAGCTCAGCTGGAGCTGTCTCTGCATGAACACGCTCTGCTTCTGTGCATACTGAATGGATGCAGTTCTCTCTCTACAGCTCAACTGCCCAGAGAAATGTTTATTTGACTGATTAGCCTTTTCCTTGTGAATGCCTAAGAGCACACTGAGATTCAACACAGGCTTTTGCTATACGAATTTACTTGGCAATTTTTTCTTTTTCATAAGCCTCCCTAAACCAATACACTCAGCTCTGCCCCCAACATCAAAATCTCAGTTACGTGGTGTGACTAGTCCCAGGACAGATGATGTTATTTCTTTTTGCTCACAGGGAACAACACAATGCTCTCAAACAAAAGGCAAGTGCTGAGAAGTACCTGCAGGGGTTGCAGATGGCTAAAGGTATTTAATATATTTAAAGGATTTTTTTTTTTTTTGTTCCTGAGGCTTCTGTATGTCTTCATTCCTAAGGAAAATATACATTTAATCAGGGCACTGCATGAACATTTGGCTGAGGCCAGAGTTTAATCAAAGTTTTCTCCCCATATGCTTACAGCTTAATTGGGCATGCACAATCACAGCATTTGAACGGTGGGGAGTTTTCTTACTAGATTGTTTGCTTCTATAGGCTCGACACAAAGGATCCTGAAAACTGTCCTCCTGCTAGGAGCAGCCATGTCCCACAGCGTGTGTACCATGTGCCATTTCTGAACATCAGAAATTAGTTCCAACGAACCTTTGTGGAGCAAGAGTGCTATGAATCATCTGTATGCAGGAGCACAGAGAGAAGGTGAAAACACTTTACACTGAAATCTGGGGTTTAAGGAAGATGGCATGCTCAGCAGGCTTTTTATTTTTTCTTTTTTAAATCACTTTCCATCTTGCAGTACTTAAGAAAGCATCAGCTCAATAACCTTTTACTCTTATTATCTACCCCTCCCAGTAACCCACAGTGACTATGGAGGAGGGGGGAATAGACCCAAATGATGGAGCAGGATGCTTGGTACATACAAACCCACCCTGGTGGCACCTGGGAAAACACAACTTCCTCTACCTTCCTTCACAGTCAACACTACTGACCCCTTGCAAGCTTAACTAGGCCCCACTTTGTACCTTGGAAATCCTCAGGGACCCCAGTGCATGTGGAAGGGAATGGGCACACACAATTTCTTTGATCTTCAGCTGCACCTTGAAAATATACATGCAACTTGAGAAGTCTCTATCTGCCCCTCCTTCCCATCCTCAAAGTCAGTCATATTTACAGCTCTTATGAAATGTTCTCCACTTTGCTGTCTGTGGGAATTTCTATGATCACCAATGCAGCTCTGCTGCTTTTTTTGGATAAAAGCAGAGAGGCACAATTTTCCTTATCCTCTAATCTCAAGGAAAGAGCCAGTATACAGGGCCTGACCTGACCATCACTTCTCTCCATAGTTCACAGGCTTCTATCTGACCACCATCAGTTGTATCAGTATGAGCCAACTGATCAAGAGTATCATCCAGCTAACTTGTCTCTCTGCAGTACCCATCAATGATGTACTTGCTGTCTTCTGCCCTCCTTAAAAGACAACAGACGTCTCAGTACCAACACATGTGTGACAGCTTACAGCAAGCGGCTGCAGCTCAGCAGACGTCTGCTTTCTGGAGCTGCCCATGTGGATTGCATACTGCACACAAATGCTAATAGGAAAGGTCAAGTCTAAATGTTTGGTTTCTTTCCTACATCAAACATTCAGTCTGGAAAAATGGATAGATGTTCTGTGCGTGGGGGACTGACTTAGTGAGCCCAGAAACAAGTGAGAAACCACACACCCTGAATACAGGGAGTACATTTGGGTCAACAAGAAATTTCTGATTCCCATGCTGTCATTCAGACTCTTGGGCTAGAACACAGTGATGCTAATAAATATTTATACCTTCAGTCTCTGCCCTGGGGAACAGCAAGTCCTGTGCTGTTGGCAGATTCCCTCTGCCCCAAGCTGTACCATGCCAGGTATTCCTGAGAAATCTGGCTATAGAAAGCTTCTGGGAGGGGACTCTGATGCACAGGTGGGTATGTAAAATCTCAGACTGTTTTGGACAGCAGACCTCTGTAGCCTCTACATATCACTACAATATAGACATAAAGTATCTACAAACATGAAGTGCCCAGAAAACACACCAGTAACAAAACCATTGGGAACAAAGATGAGCATAGTTTGATGTCTATGTAAGAAACAACATAACGGAAAGGCTGAAATTTACAAGGGATCAGATTTACAAGGGATGAATCCAAACCCAATGTATAGATGAACAATGGTCAATAATAACGGCATGTTTGTCAAGAGAAAGTGTCACAGGACAGTGTACAGCAGGAATGGAACCAGAAAGCCTCACAAAAGACTCTCTGATGATTTCTTCTTCAGACTTCAGCTTAAGGAGTTTTGAAGCCCATTTTTTCAAGGAAGATGTAATTCCCTCATCAGTCCTATGGATAAAAGCTAGAAGCTACAACCACCCCAGAACACTAGAAGAATGGGGTTTCTCAGCGAAGAAAGGAGAAGACTAAGGAAGGATATTATAGCTGTGTTCAGTTACAGAAAGGGCTGCCAGAGAGAAAAAGAGGAGTACATTTTCTCATGTTTCTGATCATGAGAAAAATAAATTATTATCTTAAATTGCAGCAGGATGACAAGGAAGTATCATAGAAAACTGCAGAGGTAAAGCTAAGGAGATGTACATTTGCCCAATGAAGCTGTGGCATTGTTATTGCAAACCCAGGTTAGAAACTGATGTCACACACAAAGTCAACAGAGCTGACCTGGATTTCAGGCAGCCTGATCCAAATTTGGTGCAAACTGTGAAGATCCCTGGGCTTTCCAGGTCCCTTTCCCCCATCTGTCTTAACAGAGAAGAACTTGCTTCTAGGCCAGACTTATTTAGTCAGAACACCAGTCTATCCTGGAAGAGACATTTTCCAAATTCCCCTACTCACTGCCAAGGACCACAGCTGACCTCTACCTTCTCTCAGGGAGAGACGAAGAAAACAATCTTTTTCCTAAGTTTCACATGTTGAAGGAACTCCAAAATCACATGAGGTCCAGAGCAGAAGGCTCCTGGGAAGACATGATTGTCACTTTTCATCAACATGTGCACTCCACCAGATCTATAGCAGTAACTGTTCTTCTCAGCATCCCTACCCTCCCTGTACCAAAGTCAAAATAAATGACATTTTGATGACACAGTGACTTATGTACTGAAAAACATTCTGATAGCTACTGACTCAGTTTCAACAAAGCAATAAACAACTGTTTATTGACTTTCTACTAGCTCTACCAATGCATCACTTACAACATTGCTGTTTTTCTTTTCTAAGCAACTACTGAACAGATCTTGCTTAACAAATTAGGCCTGGAATATCCACTACAAGATCCAGATTTTGAACCTGATTAGTTTATAATCGTAAGACAAACTGGTGTTTGAAACCATTTTATTTCAGCTACTGAGAAGCCAACAGTATTAATATTGCTGCAAGATTAAAACCTTTAGTCTTATTAATTAAACTGAACCAGAATGTAACTAAAATGACTTTTTGCTGTGTACACCTGCAGCTGGGGTAGCTCAACTCACTGACAGGTAACCAGGAGTTCAGACCATTGCTTTACTTCAAATGGGGGCAGAAGAGAAGTGCCAGTCTCCCTGTGAGTGCTGCAGTGGCTGTGCTGAAACGCTCCCTTGAAACCCTGGCCACACTGGGCCTGCCCGACTGCCACATCCAGGCTGAACAAAATGCAGCAAACAGAAAAGCATAAGCTGTGGAAAGGAAACAAGACATTTCAGTGGTCTGTTTTACTAGGCAAAAATGACATTTGCAGCACAGGGAAGAAATTTATTTTTTTTTTACATGTTGATGTATGACTAATCCTGGGAGTCTACAGTAGCAGAGGAAGCACCAATGCAGTAATTAGACCAAATTCTTTGGGAAAGCATTTGAGGGACAAAGAAGAAAAACTGGAGTAATTACATGATTTCTGTTAGATTTCCTTTTGAGAAGCCAGCAGCACAAGCAGCCCTTGGTCCTTTCCTTTCAATTATAATAGAGTATATTTAACACCGTATTTCCCTCCAGGCTCTTTCACACATATAAGCCATCTCTAATATCACATGCATTTATAAGTTTGGTATCTCGTGCTAGCTTTACATGACTTAAATTGGATCATTAACATTGCAAATTAGAGATATGCCACACTACACTCCCCATTGCCTACAGCACTTGCCAAGTGGCTGGCATGCAATAGCTATTTAAAATCAGCTATTAACTGAGATATGTTTTCAGGATGATTCAATATACAAGTAAGTCCTTCCTGGTAACGGATACGTGAAGATATTACACCTTTCCTTTTGTGCCTCTGATTATAAGCCACAGCTCTGAGGTGCAACATGAGTATTCAAGGCACAAAAGAATCACAGATTCCTTGGTAGCTATTGTAAGAGTCAGTTTAGCAATTGGCATCTGGCCAAACCAGGATCATAAAAAACCCCATTCAACTTTACAACTGCTCTTTAAACCTCAACTCTTGCAGGGAGGATACCCCTTAAAATGATTAAAAAATTGAGCAACGTGTCAGAGCCAAGGTCACAGTGTGTTTGGAGAACAGAGGCAGAAACAGGAGCCCAGGCCCTTGGCAGTAGTTTGCAGCTGAATCTTATGGAAAACTACATGCCCCAGTGCAGTCTGCAAGGGACCATGGCAGGTTCTTGTGACTCAATTTGTGCCCACTGGTTATTGTTGAGAGCTTATTACAGGTCTGTGTCCCATCTTTACTTCTTCAAGTCTTTAATAGAGTGTCATCAAGACGCTGTTAAACAGCCTGTTTTCAAAAAGAGAGCTATTTTCCACCTCAAATGAAGATTTTCACAGACTCTCCTGAGTGGTGGAGGGGAACTGTGCTTCTTTCCCATGGACAGCTCTAACATCTAGAGAAACTGGCTGAGGAAGTGCAAGACAAGTGGAGCCATCACTACTGAAATGCCATGACTGTCAGCACATACAGAGCGGTTTATGGATCCCCTCCATGCGCAGGTAGGCTGCCCCAGCTGTATATGAAAGACAAAATCAAAGTCTGACTGAATGAAACACTAGAAATTTTGGTTGGTTCTAGCAGATACTGCAGAAGTGACATATTCTGACAAAAAAAAAAAAGACCTGGTGCAATACAAATGACAGTAGGAGAGCCCTGTTGCAATGATGTTAGTTCCCACCAATGTTCTGGAGACCAGATAATTGCTTCCACAGGCCATTGATTGGATCCAGCAAGGATGATGTTACCAAGCTTTTACAGTCTCTGGCTGTAAGAACAATAGCCAAAAAAGCAGGGATAGCTCCACATACCTCTCAAGACACCAAGGGCTCTAATCAGTGTTTCAATGTCACAGCTATTAGAAGCATAAATATGGGGTCACTTGTTCTTTTCTAGATGGTTTGGGTTTTGGTTTTGTAAGGCAGCTGATTTTTACATGTTCAACTTCTGCACAAGTGCCATGAATGAGGTCTTACTTTTTGATTCAGGAATACCCCTGGCACCTTTAATCCAATCCCTCAGATCCTCTTCTGAGCTGTTTGATTGCTTCTTCTGTTCACTCCTTCTCAAATAATTTTTCATCCTACCTCTCTCCTGCACCTAGTACATCTCCCTTCTTCCAGACAGCAAGGGTGTTTGGTTCTGCAGGCTCTCTGACAGTGGTTTCAAGCCAGGAAAGGAGATGTGCTGTAAGCAGGATACACACGAAGCCCTGAAGAAGCACTGTGGGGCCCCACCACTCTGGAATGGAGGCTCTCCAGGGAAGCAATCGTGGCACCAAGCCTGCAAGAGTTCAAGAAGCATGTGGACAGTGTGCTCAGGCAGATGGTGTAACTTCTGGGGTTGTCTTGAGCAAATCCAGGAGTTGGACTCTATGATCCTTGTGGGTCCCTACCAACTCAGAATGTTCTATGATTCAAGAGATTTATCAGGAACTATAATGGATGCCCACTGGTATTCAAAGCTCTTTAACAAATATAAAAATCACACACTCTTCCAACACAACCCCAAAAATGTGCAGCTGTCCAGAGCTCATGCACCAAGCACATCTGCCACGCTGAAAACAGGTGGATCTCAGTAGTGGACATCAGCTTAGCCTGGACAGAGCAGAGACTCTGACACAGCTCATGCTGTTGCTGGGCTCAGAGCTTTCCCAGGAGGAAAGACTGATAATCCACTTGTCCATACTGCAAAGGGGGATCTCAGCAATAAAAAATTGCCAGTTTCTCTGCACTAGTAGAGCAAACAAAGACACCAAGCCCAGAGTTCAGCAGCCTTTTTCTCTTTAGCACCATGCTTTCAACTTACCCGAGAGACAGAGCTCAACCATCAGATTTCCATATTTATAAGGAGAGAGTTTCTGTTTAGCCAAGCTTGTGACGGAAATAACCCTGCAAACAGCAGCAGGAGCAGCAGCACAGCAAACACATCGGAGGGGCAGGGATATGAAAGCCAGGGGAGATCTGAAGGCACTCCCTACCTTGGCATGGCTTTCCAGCCTTGCCTGAGAAATTCTGAGGGCGCAAATCATTTCAGCTTCTAAAATAAGAGCTTGCCTCGCCCCCGCCCCACACTTCTGTATCTCTGTGACTAATTAGGATCCGGAGGGATACAGATTCTCTTCTGATAAAGCAATGTTTGGCTCTCTTCTCCCCTGACACATTTGTATTAGAAATATCCTCATTATGTGACTAATCAGGGAAACTGAGACAAAGGCACAGAAGCTGACTTAAAGGAAAATCACTGATTTTTATAAAAGCAGCTTATAAATTATTCTGTCTCCAAAGGGCAGGGACATTTCCTCACCTCCCAGTGCTGAAAAAAAAATGCAAAATTGAGGTTCCTGAAGAAAAATCCATTTTTATTACCAGAAGTGGTGGCTTTTATCATTCCCACTATTTACTGAGCTTGCTCCCAATTCCCTTGGTTACTGAAGGGTTGCAGCTAGTGCACTGCAAAGGTCCTGGAGAGCCTGCCAGCCCTGTGCTGCACACAGGGGCTGGGATCAGCAAGGTGTATGACAGCTGCAGTGCTACTGGACGGCAAGTGACAAGGCTGGTTAGCAGTTTACCACACTGAGTTGAAAAGTCAGCAGCACATGAAAAATCAGCCACATCTCTGGCCATCCCTTGAGATGGTCTGAAGATATTTGAGTTACGCCTTTCATGTAGCACAGCGGGCTGAGTGAGTGCATTGGGGTAATCTGTGCTTGGCAGAAGGTCTCTGAAGTAAAGGCAAGCAGACACCATTTGGCAGTAGCAGAAAAGCTTTCTAAAGGAATTTGTTTCCCTTCCATGCTCCCTGGAATGGGGCTAGTGTCCATCCACCTCCAGCTTGTCTCCTTCACCTCTCATTGACAGCATCAGAAAGAGGTATCAGGCCAGACAGCTTCTGCCTTGCTTCTTTCAAGGCAGCCTCTTTATCAGCTGAAACCAAGCCATCTGTCCCCAGCACCCTTAGAGGAACTGCAGCAGATTGTGGAGCATGGCAGGATGCACTGCATGATGCGGAAACAGGAGGCAGAGGGACCTCATTGCATGCACAAAAATCCAAACCAGATTCCTGTTTGAGCTGGGAATGGAGATGAAAAGGGGAATGCACCATCAGTGCTCCCTGGGACAGGCTCAGGCACATGCACAGACTATTGCTCTTTATTCAGCTCCCTCTGGGCTGCTGCTCCTTCTGCTGGTGATACACAGACCAACCCCAAGGCCCTGTGCTGGCCCTCCCAAAGGTTTTGCTGGAAGGCAGACTGCTGTGAGTCATGGCAAGGGTTTCTGGGCTTTGCTTTATAAGTGTGACAACCAAAATATTTGGATTTTGAGACTTATTTTTTAGTTGCCAAATGTCTACTCTTTGGGGTGAAATTTTGCACTTTGGACATTTTCTTAACCTAATTTTAAATATGTTCCATATTTGTATATAATTCTAAAAACACCCCAACTTTTTCTTTTTCTTTTGTTCAGGTGGGGTGCTGGGAACACATTTGCCCACCTGAACCCTCCCCTCTAAGTGATATCGCTCTCTGCAGGTGCAGCCCGAGGCTAAGGCTGATGAGGGCAGGGGAGCTGGCAGAAGGTGAGCAGGGAGGAAAAGCAGGATCTGGCAGTAGGACTAGAGCTGGCTGGAGAAGGTGATGGAAGAAAGAGACTGGATGTATCCATCCAGTCAGCCAGATAGCCAGGAGGGGAAAGAAGAACAGTTGAATTATGTTCCTAGAAGAAAAGATCCAATAAGAAAAGGGACAGTGAAAGGCATCCATGGTTAAAAGCACTGGAGGACAGAGCTGTCAGACATCAGTGATATGATGTACCCTCCCAGGCAGTACTCTGCCAAGGCTCACAGACATGAAGGACAACATTTGACCATTGCTGTTACTTCTCTAGGTGATCCCAGACTACCTTTGAGTGAACCTCCAGAAGCATTCCGGCAATGAATGGATTTAGGAACCTGACTGTCTCTGTGATCTGAATACAGATTAAGGCTGGTGGCATGTAGTATCATGGTCAGACAGAACCCAGACACATGCTGATGATGCTGTGACTGGCCACATTGGGGTTTTCTCATAGTACATTTTTCTGTTTTAAAACTGCAGGGAACTGGCATTAAAAGAAAATAGGAGGGATGGTTTTCTAAGCTCTCAAATACAGCTACTACAGCCTAGTTTGAGCCCCTGTAGCCTACGTGCTACAATACAGCCTGTAATGACATACCCATGTAAACAGTTTCCCTTGGTAGTTCAGCATGGACCCATGCTGGAGATGAATCAGGGTTACAAACGAAAGAACAGAAGCCCAAGTCTGTGGTTCCTAGGAGAAGCTGCAAGTCATGTAGGAAAAAGGGGAGCACAGAGACAGATGATTTTGTGATTATACAATGTGGAGCTGTCCTAGACAACTGGGACCCGTATGTTCTTACAAGAAATGTACCAACTCTCTAAAACCAGATTTCCCACAAAGGGTCAGTAATAAGCTCTCCCTACTTTGCTGGAACACTGGATCAGAACCCTGCAGTGTGATACAAGTGCTTACAAATGCTACCAAAATTGAGTGGGAGTTGCACGTTGTGCAGGTGAAAATGGGGGGAAGGACTCAGGCAGTAAGTATCCTACACTGAAAACCCCAAATGAATTTCTGGCCTTAGTTGGTTTGTCACAAGCCCTTATCTGTGCAGTCACAAGATCATGAGAGAGGGAAGGTATTTTGAAAAGACATGGGGCATCTGGTAATTTCTGGCACCTCTAATGCGATCCCTCACCTAGCAGCAGGAATGTAGAGATGAGCAAGGACTTTGTGAAGTGCACAGACACTATCTGTCATGCTAAATGCCACAGAACAGTCCACAAAATGTCTTTCTAGGCCATCAGGGAAGTTTTGTTCTTCTGCCTTTTTTTCATCTTATGTGTGCATGCCTTTGACATGTCTTTCTGTACCTGAACTGTTTTTCCAGAATTACCTTGTGAACGTCTTCATGGTCTTTGCTCAATTAATTTTCTCACATCTAAACTAGTGCAATTCAGGGAAAGAGCCAGTGCTTCAATTATGTCACTCATCCCTGACCAATGTAAAGAGTCATCTCTCTACCAATCTGTCCTTCCCTCTGTCTTGAAAGCCTATTTGCAAGCTTCCCTGCCAGAATCACCCTGCTGCCTGTGCAGCCATACTCCACTAAAAACTAGGCGAGTGGAAGATGTCAGTGAAGTAAGAGCTATTGAAGTAAGGAGCTATGATCAGAAATGAGAGCAACAGCCCTAACCCTTACCTTGATTTTACCAAAGCCTTGTCCTCACCCTAAACAAGGGTGCATGCCCTAGGATGACCTGGCACTTGGAGAAGTTGCCTTTCCAGACCTAGTATTTAGAGGCCTGCCAGAGGTGATGAAAAAAGCATTCCTTCTCACAGTTTATTTCTACCTCGTTATAGATCCCTGCATCCAGTAACCTGAGTCTTGAACCAGTGGATACACAAGCTGTAGGGATGGATTTATAATTCAGCCTCTTCCTCCTCACCTCACTGACTCAGCTTTGGGATCATTCAGACTCACTAAGTCCTTAATACCTTGTATTTTGGAGCAGGAGTTCAAATATGTACTAACCCTTTACCTTATTTTTTCCCACCTATTTGATTGCTTTCTTCCTCACAGCATGCCTCCAATGTGCTGTTTCAAGAAGAAACAATCTCAGTATGTTCACCATTTCTTTCTTTCTTGTTAGAGATGCTCAAACTCTTCCTGATTCCAAAATAATATTTTTAGGATGGCTGAGCAGAAACACACACCATGCTCCAGACAACATACTACTGATCTAGGATGGCTTCACAGTTTTTTGCCTGAATTTTAATCTCCCTGAACTTTTGTTTGCCTTTATGTTGCTATCACTACATTGCACAGCTAGCTTCATTCCTGTTCCCTGCAGTGATGCTAAGTTTTGTTTCCCCCGTGTCTCAGCTTTTTGACCTTCTTTTTAATCTTCCATACTATTTTTGCAGAAGTCTGAATAATTTCCCCCTATTTTGTATATGGGAAAATTGAGATCCAGAGAAGTGAATCTGCTAAACACAAGAGCAGGAGAATTGGGTCCTTCTCCAGAGTTCTGTCCCCTGCATATAGGCAGTTCTACTGAACACATTAGAGAGCATGCACCAGAAAGCAGTGAGGACCAAGGTTGCACTCCAAAATGCACTGCAGGGGGAAAAAAAAAAGTGGTCAGGAGCTGCAGTTCCAGCACTACGGTCCTGAAATATGGTCCCTTCCTGCAAGCATTTTAAATGAAGAAGAAAGTTACATAAATCACCACTCTCATATTCCGGACCATTCATCAGATACTTTAAATATTGGTGCCAGTATACAGGTTTGCATCCTCATCCTATTATCCTCCTTTTTCAGCAAATTGTTTTTCCAGAATTAGCTTGTGAATGTCTTCATGCTCTTCACTCACTAATTCTTTCAGGAACTTACCCTCTCCTATTATCATCCAAACCATTCTAACTCAAAGAGAGAGACAATGTTTCAATTATGTCACACATCCCTGACCAATTTGACAAGTCACCTCTCTACCAATCTGTCACTTATGACAATTTCTTCTCCTGATGATGAGTCTCACTCACATAAGGAGCTTGGAACTAAAAAGGGGAAGAGCAACAAGTGATTTTAAAAAGCAAATTAATAATGTGTATCTTTTCTCTGAAGGTACCCTCTCAGTTTTAAGTTTGGAGCTGCACACAGCATGTATAGAAAATCAGAGACTAGAGAAAGAAACAATGAAACATAAAAACGGGAACTTGTGGGGTTTCAATATGGTTTCTAAGCTGCCAATAGAATTAACACAAGTGGAAGCATTAGGAAGACCTTTCACTATCACTGAAGCCTTTTAGATTAATAAGGACAGCTTAGACAACACATTCAGATAAAGGAGAGATGGTTCACATAAAATTTCTATAAGGAAGGTCCCCTGAGCCTGGTTCTAGCTGTGTGTCTTCACAGCTTTCAATTAACACCGCAGGTAGGCACAGAAACACTTTCAGCTCATTATTCTCTTTTCAAATAGTGGTGGACATAAGATATTTAGCTGAAACAGCCCTTTGTAGATCTTTTAAATTCCATTATCATTAGGAAGACAGGCATCCAAAAGAGATATTGTTTTCCTTACCTAATAGTTTTATCTTCTGCAGGGTAGAAGCAGCTTTGTGCATTAATTTAAGGTTTGCAATATCTGTGCTGCTGGAAAAATCTATCTGAAATGTAAATCTTCAGAGCAATGATGGATTGAAGCTGAACTCGGGCACTTGACTTATGGAGGCATAAATAGGAACATTACTGGATCAAATATTCATCACCTTCCCAATGAAATAAAAAATGGTAAATAAATTGAAGTATCTCTGGGTGATCATTTTCATTATCTGGCTATACAACATAGCCACAGAATCACTAAAGAAAGTTTGTCATTAGTTGTTAATTGAAGGTACTTTCAGAAAGTGCTGCTTAAGCCTTGAAAGATTGACTGTCTTTCTAACCACTACCTAATGTGTATGTTAGAGCTGAATTATGAAGCAATCTCATTAGGACCCTGCCTCCAGCGCCACAACTCAGAGAGAGCTTCTGATGCTTTAGATGGAATTCATGTTTCAAATAGCTCATCTACATACAGCCTAACCCCTGGGCACATCTTCAGCATATTTAACTGCATACAGATCTATCTAAGCTGATAGTCATGTTTTAGAAACACAAGATACCTAAGTGCATTGTAATGACATTCAAAAGAGGCAGCAGACTCCTGGCTCTTGGTGATGTACAATCACACGATGTGCCAACAACACACATCATAGCAATCAGCCTGTAAAAGCTGAGAGCAGCTACCTCAGGACAAGATTTCAGGTTCACTTGCCTTTTATTGCTCTTTCTCATACCTTCTCTTGTTCTTACCATCTTCCTCTCCTTATTTCCAGAGCTTTTATTTTCACTCACTAATGGGAGCCTGTTAGTGTTGAAGAGGATCTCCTGTAGAGATATAATTCTTAGATGAGACACTGTACTTCCCATGAAACAGCCAGCCACTATCTGCCTGTACCATGTTCAAATCTGACAAATTGTGAAGGCTTTCAATTTACATTAAAGTGGAAATACTTTCACTTAAACTTTTCTCTGCCTCTACAATTGTTGAAGTAAAAATCCATCTTGTACCTACTTTACCTCCAAAGCAAAGTTCTCAGTCTAAGTATGGTAACTCAAAATCTGGCATCATCACAAGACCTGGTGCAAACTGCCTACAGAACCACTGCTTTTAACTGAGGGGTGTGATGTAGGATGATCCTGGCACAGAGGGAGACTGAGCCCAACAGAACAGGGTCACAGAAAATGAAACAGGGTCATGGCCAGAAAACACCCAAAACAACCCAAGTGGTTCACCTATACCAGAGAGACCAACAGTTTGATTGTAATCTGTGCTTACAATAATGTTGGGGGAATAGTGTCTGAAAAGCCCTTGGAGGAGTTGAGGTAAATGGCCCTAAACTATACTGTTTGTGCTATTTAATATTAATTTCTGATCAAATAAATTCTGCTGGGATTTTACATACTGAAAGAGCAGAACAACTCTAAAATTACTGAAGTGGGAAATTTAGGTGAATTACATGTCTCTGTGTAAGCACAGGTGTATGCTCAGTGCTGCCTATTGCTCTGCTTCAAATGTTTGCAACTACTAGAGAAGTGGAAGCATAAAAAACAGAGATAGGGTAGATGCACACCTCTATCCTGTGATTAAACACAACACAATCTCAGTGTTATTCTTCTCATCTGATATTTATTCTAGTGGCTGTGCAAACTGCATCGTAGAACAAGCTGAGTTGGAAGAAGGGAAGGGGCATCATCAAATCCAACTCTTGGCCATTCACAGGATATCCCAAAAGTCACACCACGTGCCTTAGAGCACTGTCCAAACACTTCTTGAACTCGGGCTTGGGGTGACCTGAGTCATTTCCCTGGGGAGCTTTTTCCAGTGCTCAGTCACCCTCTGGGTGGAAAATATGTTTCTGATATACAGCTTAAACCTGCCATGACACAGCTTCAGCGATTTGCTCAGGTCCTGTTATTGAGCACAACAGAGAAGAGATCAGTGCCTCCCCTCTGCTTCCCCTCATGAGGAGGTTGTAGATTACAATGAGTTCTCCCCCCTCAGTCTCCTCTTCTCCAGGCTGAACAGACCAAGTGATCACTGCCACTACTCATAAAGCTTTCCCCTCCAGACTTTCACCATCCTCATGGCCCTCTGTTGAGTGCTCTCTGATAGCTAAATGCCTTTTCTATGTAAAATCCCAGCAGAATTTATTCGATCAGAAATTAATATTAAATAGCACAAACAGTATAGTTTCGGGCCATTTACCTCAACTCCTCCAAGGGCTTTTCAGACACTACTCCCCCAACATTATTTAACAGGGTAGGGCTCAGGGAATTTGTGACTGACTGCTTTTGAAGCTTCCCAAACCACCTGTATGGCTGAACTCCAGTTTGAGCTGCTAGCTCTCAGGTCCAGTTTTTACATAAGGCAAATTACAAAGGTAGCTGCCTCCTGCCATCATGCCCATAATATGCTTGAGCTGCTGACAGTGACCCCTGCATAAAGAAACAATGTGTGGCATCTTAATTACCCATTAATTAATGCCAAATATCTTCATTTACAACCATTCCCAGCACCCTGTACCCCCCCAACATTCACATAAACATTTTGGTTATCATTCTGTATTTTCATTGCACAGGTGGGTTATTGCATTAGCACACCATGTTTTAACTCCAGACACAAAAAGTAAACCAAGTAAAACAGGAGCTTGTATTGTGATTTGTGCAGAGCCAAGATCTATCTCACAAAAGCGTGGCTGTGTGAAGAGCACAGATGCTGAAGCATCCTCCCCTCATTTCAGTTTAACTCTTCGCTGTCTCTACTCCCTGACATATCCAGCAACTGCTGCACAGCCTTTCCTGAGGCTGTGCATTTCTTCTGAAATGAATATAATTTCCCAAAGGCTTTCAGAACTAGCTTAGGTCTTACACCAGGAATACAGTTTTCAGGAGGCAATTATCACAGTGAAGGTGTCTTAAGGGAGAAGAATGCAGCCCACTAACAACCAGCAATCAGGGCTTCTTACTGAGCCCCTGTCAGGAGGAACTCCTGCTCCTTCTGTCATTGTGACCCCTTGAGACTTCCATCTGCAGGTGAGACGGACAAAAAGAAGAGTTTGGAAAATCACTTTTCAGTCATATCCCCACAGAGTATGAACTAATAGAGGCAGGTAAGCCTCACGACTTCCTCACGACAGTGACTTGAGTCAAGACCTCAGCTATTCAGGCGAGATTATTACTGCTAACACAAAGCACTCCCCCTTCCACTACAACCAACTGCTAGGATGACAAGTCTGACATTCACCCACAAATTGTGACATTTGCTCATATAATGTTTTTGTATTTCTTCCATCAGCGGCACAGTTAAGCTGGAATGCTGCTTTTTCCTTGAAAGAGGAGGGATATAGCTTTTCTGGCAGCATAGGATGCTGTATCATCTGATTACCTCCTCAAAGCTGTGGTGCTTACCTGCCCAGAGAGCGTGAGCTGCACTCCCTTGAGGGAAAGAATAAAGCTGGGATCACACCATTCTTTGCACACACAAGCATTCCAGTGCTTACTGTTGGGACCACAACTGCATTGTGGCCAAGACTGGCCCTTAAATCTGGGACCCAGCTCTGTGAAGACACCACAGCTGTGCTGTGCTGATTCACAGATGCTGCTGGCATAGCAAAGGGAGGGAGCTGGAGCATATCATGTCATATTCAAGATGACTGTCACAAAAAACACCTCTGGTGAAAAAAGCAGACTTTGTAAGCAGGAGAATCCTACATCTGTTTAAGTCTGTAAGGTGTGTAAGAGGACACATGGCTCCGCCTTGTGCAGACTCATCCCTGCTTCAGAAGCAGAAGCTTAAATGTTACCTTAGCAAGCTTTGTATTTTATATGCAAAGAATTACATTATTCTGATAAACTTTCCTTAGCTGGGGAAATGGAGTGAAGAAAATTTCAAGGTCTAGACCAAGCGTCTTTGACACAAATGCACTCAGTAGGTCCCGTGTACAATTCTTTATAGCTGGAGGAACTTTGTATTTCCATTCAGATCTTTCTAGCTGAGTGTGTTGCACCAGCACTGAAAATTAAGAAATGCAAGTCATTACTATTGTTCCCCCTGTTTTCAGGAGAAAAAATTGTAAGGGGGGAGGAGCAACACTTCACTGCAGAATTACTGGAATGACATTATACTTACATTGGAATGAAACAGCAGACTTACTTAAGCCCTGTCAAGATACCAGGATCTAAGAACAGCAAAAAAGCCCTACCAGGATGAGGAAGCTGCTTTCAGTGTGAGAACCATCTGGTAAGGGATTCACTTACGTTGTTGGAATAACAATGCCACAGCTGTTCTCCATGAAATAAGAAGAAAGCCAAATCTAAAAGAATTATGTGTATCTGTGTTTCAGAAGACTGTTAAAGAGACTCTTCCTTTTTACAGCTTTTCAAAACAATACAAGGAGAGAGATGCCACTGGCAAACTCCTGTTTTTTTCCTAGAGAAAACAGGAAAGCACAAAACTTTAAATTAAACCTCACCATTGGTCTTCTACATTTCATAACCCAAGGAATTTCAGTTAATACACATTCTACCCAGTAACAGATAATTTGAAAACTGTATTAGGGTTTTGATCACTGTGTGCTTCCAAATAAACTACAAAGTATACTTCCAAAAACTACAAATCCACTTGGTACTGAATACTCTGCAAAAAGAGGTGGAAGTAAGCAAAACAAAACATAAGGTTCTTCAACCTCTTCCCAGAGTGGACCTAGAAGTCTTCTTTTAGCCAAATGAAAGCTCCTCTGTTGTTTCTGTTTATTTAATGACTAGGCAAGCCTCACACAAACTGGCATCCATTCAAATCTTATACAAAGACGTCAGTTATAAAAATGTTCTGTGTCCAAGTCAACTAAAGTAATTCCTTTAGAATTAGAAGACCCCACTCAAACCATGTCCAGTGGCATCTGAAATGCTCCTAGCTCCCAGTGCAATGAGCAGGTTGATAGTCTGTATTCAGATCACAGGCTCCAGATATCAGTCTCAGGCAGTGTGATGACTTCTTTACAGCAGCCAGGACATGACAGATTTAGACACTGAGTACTGTGAATCATTCTCTGCCCTTTTTGCCTGGATGGATGTAGTCCTGACCCCTACCTGCTGCTTTTCTCCTGTGTCAGCTGTGACTTTGCTACCCTTGTTTCTGCATGAACACTGTGATGAACCAGTGCTGGCTAAAGGTGTGTCCCGCAGTCTTTAATTAGTACAGTAAGCAAAGCATTTTTGTAAAGCAGCAAACCTGGACTATCAGGATGCTACTCTGCATAAGGAAAGGGCTTAAAATCCAATTACTATTTTTCTTTTCTGAACAGAAATCTAACGCTTTTTTTTTTTTTTTTTTTTTTACTGCCCTGGAGATACCAAAAGCATGGCCAAGACTAGTCAAATGTAGCCTTTTCAGGAACACTGCCTAATAGATATTGATAAGGCATAGATTAATTACTTTCCCTTGAAACCAGACTAATGTGGAAAAGTCTGGAAATGCTAAAAAATAATAGACATGAAAGTATGTAATAATTACTTTTATTTGAAAAAAAAAACCTAAACTGTTCTGCTTTTAAGAAACTGTCCTCTCAGCTTCATGGACTCACAGAATATTACTGGATGTACACACTGTGCAGCACCATGAACTGTAAAGAACAGGGCTACTGCTTCAGGCTAATAGTGTAATTTTCCACAGGGTGGTTTTCATTTACAATTCACTTATTGTATCTGGAATTCTAATTGTAGCCAAGTACATTTTCGGGTTATTCAAGGTATAATAAAGAACCAAATAGCTTAAAAAGGCAGCTTTAACTTTATAATTAGAAACATTTGCTATTTCAGGTGGCTTCTCCCTACCATGTTTATAAGTTTCCCTTTATACCTTTCAGCATGTTGTAAAAATATATTATGACAACCACAGGGTGACTCATAGATACAATAAGAAAGGGGAGAGAGGAGTCTGGATAAATCTGAGATGCAGAGCATCTGTATGTTCATAAGCAAAGTGTCTTCTAGACAATCTAGAAATAAAGATAGACAAGGAATGTCTGCACTTGATTCTCAGAAAGCCCATTAAACACAAGACAACAATGGCAATTGCTCCCCATTTCCCCACATATGAGATGAGAATAGGTTATCTGTCCATGCCAGAAAAAATGCTGTGCATTGGCAGCCACCATCCCAATGTAACCTGGTAGCTACTACCCACTGAAACAGCTAGAGGTTCTTCTCCAACCACTCAATGACCTCAGTTAATACTGACACTCCAGACCCTTTAGTGCTGCTGGCAGCAACCCACCCTCTTCTAGGAAGTCACTGTGAGCAGTCTGCAGTGATGGGAACAATGCAGGCCATCCTGCAGACCCTCCAAGTTACACTAACACGTGAAGCAAGAAGTTCACCATGATGGGGGAGATCCAACAGTATTCCTTTGCAGCCAGTTTGGTGAGATCAAGAGCAAAATTAGTAGAAGGCACATTTCATAACCAAATTTTGTTTATATGGGCTCTGGTATGGCAGAATTCAGTCTTTATGAAAATCATTGGTTTACTGTCCAAAGAGTATTCTAATGACTCTAGGTTATTATCTTTGCTAAACTGGAAGCAAATGTTTTCTACTGTCTCACCAGCTCTCCAACTCCCTAATTTGTCTCCATGTAGGAAGACTATGAAAATTATGTTAGGGAAGACACAGAAAACAATACCTTAAATTTAAAAGGCCCAGAGTCAGTTGTTCTAAGGTTAGTGGAAGGGTCATAAATAAATGGTTGAATGAAAAGATGAAGTTTCACTTAATTCCAGGAATTTAAGAGTTAACCCTTTCCTACTGCTGCCCCTAAAGTGGATATTAAGGAGCAGTGCTGAGCAGCAAATATTTCTGATTGCTTTATTTTCTGCCCCATTTCACTGCAAGCTACTTTTTCTGTAAAATGTACAAGGTTATAACTGCCATTGCAGAATATACAAGTAAACACCAAACAGCAAGTCTTCTAAAGACTCTCTCCCTCTTTCCCTGCTAGCATGTCTGGATGCAGCTTCAATCATCCTAATGACTTGGATGATGCAGTCAAACTCTCTTTAAGGACATTTGTCCCAAATACCCTGTGAACAGTCACAAAAAGGAGGTCAGCAATCTACTTAAAAAAAAGAAAGCAGCACTGGACATAAGCACAAGATCAGACACCATCTCTTCTGACTAGTTCTGTATGTGGCTGCCAATCCTCCTGCTGCACTGCTGCAACCCCCCACCTTCTGTCCACCACAAATGCAGCTCTACATGCCAGCACTGCACGGGACATCCTGGTCAGGCTGCATACAGACTCAGTCGGCATGAGGACATGGCTTGGGGAAGGGGGGCATTCCTTACTTTTTCATGCTATATTTTTGTATTCTGTATAAGTAGATACATTGCTGATGGCTGTTTTTTATGTTTTGTGATTTTATCAGCACAGAGATTTCCACGCTTAGTGTTATAGATACATATGTTGTTGGCTTTTCGCAAATATTAAAATGAATGTTATGTGTATAAGAATGGAAATTTTTGTTGTATTAATATAGTTTTCTTTATTTCTGTTATTGATGAAACTTAGAAATAGTGGTATAATACATATATGTTAAGCTATGACATAGCATTAAAACAAAAACTACTTTTGTCTGTATAACTCAAAGACTGAAAAAGATAGCTGGAGACACTTTCTTTTTCCTTTTGTAAACTATCTTATCCAGATGAAGACAGCAGTGACCAGAACTCTGGGGGGAGGAATTTATTGCATTTCTGGTATCAGAGAATATAAATCTCAATGGCGCCAAGAAGACTGATCTATTGGGAAGGGGGCAAGAGAAAACTAAACAGAAGAATGTATGCATATGTATGAGAATTTATGGATATGCAGTAGGGTCCTGTTTTTAAGGGACAATCCTTTGTCAGTAAGGTGTGCTCTCTTGGCTGAATGCAGAGACACCCGGCCATATCTGTATACTTTACTTTATTTTTTTCTCCTAATTGTTTTTTTTATTAAACTTTTAAATTCTATAAAAATTATGTGAACCTCGTTTGTCACACTTAGGACACAACACAAGACTGCAGACCATTCTCTGCTTGCAGTGCATTAAAGAAACCTGAATAAAAACCTTTCCTTCCAGTGGCATTGCTTGAACTTTACATTTAAAGCACTTCTGCAGTCCACACAGCCTTGTTGAGGGCCCTCACCCCTGTCAAAGCAACAAGTAAGAAGAGAATATAATACCGAAGTTTAAGCCCTCCTCTTTCCATAAATAACAATATGAACATCTCTATACTATCAACATTTAAAAGATATGTTTGCATTTAACATCTTTTGTATTATTCCCATTAGGATGCCCATTTAAACCAACAGACTATTGCAGATAAGGAAAGATAAAGATCATAGAAACCAGCTATCTTGACCCTTACACCAAAAAAAATGAGAATTTCTGAATCCTAAAACTGTACTAAAAACATAGTAAAAAGAAGAAAGAAAATTTCTGACTTTGCAACTTGACAAAATATTGTCTGTAGCCTAATAAAGCAAGCTAGGGGTTGGACAATTTGATAAATTCTGTCACTGTTAATTAGGAATGTTTAACAAGAAATTAAAATTAAAATTTTTACAAGTCTCAGTATAAGCAAGGGAATTAAGAGAAGCTATCAAACATATTAGTGACTGCCCCACTAAGCAAGCCACAGCAGACGGAGAGGCTGGAGATGGCCAGATTCTGCAGTGCTGTTAGCTCTCCCTCCTGTGGTGTCCATGTCTGCAGCGCTCCCTGGATGCAGGGCATTCCAAAACACACTCCCCATGGCTTTAAGAAATGAGTCTGTTATCTGTGATAAAATACTCTCTTGGTAGTACATGAGCTAGCTGTGTGATGAAATGGCGCCTTGCTGTGCTCATACCTGCTCTAGCTCAGCTCTGCTGATGGCAGGTACCAGTAGCAAGTGCAGAGCACTGAGATCCACCTGCAGAACAGGAGCCTAAAGCTCACCTTAGGCAATCACTACATGATAGTCATACACAGAACAGCAACTGAGTGACTATTTATCCATCACCTATGGCATGTAATTGACTAATTAGCATTTCCCCAGTAATATTCTGCAGAGAAGGCTTGGTTTATTACAACCAGACATCACAATCAGCTCTCAGTGCTTAAACTGATTTGAACCTAACAAGTTCCTTCTGTGTAATTTACTAGCTATGGCATTTCTAAAAATCACCATCTTTGCCACACAAATCACCTCTGTAGGCAAAGGATCAGCCACATGTCCTAGGATAGGTACTTCTGCTCTGAAGTAATTTATTTTATACAGCTGTTAGGTTATAACCTCTTTGCAAGATTCCCTAAAGCTGGAGCATATTGTCTTTGGAGTTAGTTTCTTCAGTAGTTAGTGTTGCCTTGCATGTCATGAAACACTGGGCCATTTTGTGCCTGCAGTGCTGCTGTCCTCCATTTCATCCAAGGCTCCAGCAAATTTCCCATCTCCAGACTGGCCATGGTGCTGGCTTCCAGCTAATCAGCAGAAAAGAAAGTCAGGGTTTTATGAGGCCGTTATTCAGGTTCTTCCTGAATTATCTCTGAGCCTGATGTTTTAAGTGTCAGTGTAAAATAGTTGCAGATAACATGGCTGCTAGCAGACTTCAGCAGATAATTTTCAACAGCTAAAATCATGTAACTGAGCCTCTAGAAAGTTTTAGGGGCATAATAATACCCTGGCAGATAATATTGAAAAGCTAAAATCACGTAACTGAGCCTCTAGAAAGTTTTAGGGGCATAATAATATCCTGGCCACAATGACAGGCGACAGACACCTAGTTATCTCAACTGAAACAGTTAACAGAAGTTTAGAGAGAACAAACAAAAAAAAAACCCTCTTATTTCAAACTTTCAGTATCTTTAATTGGATTCCTAGGCTTAAGGTAGAGAACAAGAAATTCAGGGGAAAGAAATGGAAATGCTACAGATTAACTAATTTTAGAATCAACCACATGCTGTTTGCTTGCAGCTGGTGAGTGACCTTTCCATTATTCTCAGCTAGCAGGAAATTCCAATCTACATTAATAAGCAGAATATTGTTCACTCTTCCAACAGTGTTCGCTTTAAAGGCTTTCTTGCACACACAGACTTTAGTCATTTTCTATGCTTCGCACTGTCTGCTCATCTCAGAGCATCTGAATCAGTGAAGTGGTTTGCTACAGTGGTAACCACCATGTGGCTGCTCTCTCAAATGAAACACTCTACTCAGAAAGTTTTAAATAGGAATGGAGAGGGAGGGATACTTCACCCTTCACAGCTATTCACAGGCATTTCCAGATGGTCACTGCTACGAGATAGTTACTTTTAATCAGGGATTCACCCCAAATTTTCTGAGATTATTTTAGCAATGAAGGATTTCACGTAGGATTAGATGAAGACAAATGGGGTGCCATTTGTTGCAGATATACAATTCTCATTAAACTCAATCATGGCTGTACACAGACGTGACTGGATTTCCAGATTTTGACTTGCTAAAATGTTTTCAGCTACAACCAAGCATATAAAAAGGCAGCCACAGCACAGTGACAAATCACTGCCTTTAAAATATAATTGGAAGGAGGTCCTAAATTAATTTTATAGAAATATTCTTCTGGTTGTTTTCTGTAGAAAGCCTGTCTGTGTGAAGTACGAAAGTGTTCTCCACTTGAGTAGAAAACTCCAATCCCATCTAACTGGAAGTGATGGCAATGATCCTGCCCACGCAGCACCTTCTCCCCTCTTTGCCCCCACACCCACAGCATGCTGCTGTCTCCAAGAGTGGCTGCATTTCTCCAGCAGGGAAAGCAGGTGTCACTGTAAGAAGTGCTGAATGAGTTCTGTGGGTACTTAACTACAAAGAAACAAGTAGAATTTAGCACACCATCCACTAATTTTATGCCTTTCTAGCAGACAGCAAGGGAACATTGTTCGGATGCTGGAAAGCCAGTCCAAGTCACATGAAAGAACTTCTGTTTGACAGTGGACTCAGGCCCATGTTTTGGTTACAAGCACAAACTCTTCATCTCATTTGGGAACATCAAGTGTCATCTTTCAAACCTTGGATACCCCTCCTCCAAGAATAGGCTGGTGATTGCAAATGGCCCATTCCTCTCTGTCCAGCTGCACTTCTGCCAGCTGCTGACTCACAGCGAGGGAGCATCCCTTCCCTCCTTCTGCTGGCTAAGAAGGATTACCAGCTGGCTCAGGCTTGCAGAGACCTCATGAGGTCACCTGGTCCAATTTCCCCTGCTCAAAAAAGGCCACCTAGAGCTGGATGCCCAGAACCGTGATGAGATGGTTTTTGAATATTCTCAGGCATGGAGAGTCCACCTGTGTGGGAAATCTCTGACCATGCTCCACCAGAGAAGAGCATGTTTATGTTGCTGCCCTACTACCTGTATTCATCTCCCAAGGCAAATTGAGTCAGGCAAGCAAGTGGTTGCTCTGCTGCCCTAAAGTGTGGAGACCTTCCCTAAAGAGGTCACCAATAAAAATTCCTGCAGCAGTGTTGAGTTGAGGAGCCCTGGCTTATGCTAGGTCTGAATCATTTAAGTCCCATAAGTATACACTCTTCCTTCTTTCTAGTAAGAAGACATTGAACCAGCTAGGGAAAACAGCCAATTAAACATTTCCCTGCAGGTCATAACCATAGCTAGAAATTTTTAATTAACAAGTTAAAACTCATTTACAAAAGGCTTATTAACATTTTCAGGACTGGTATACTCAGCTTGCCAACCAGAAAATAGCCTGAAACACCATATGGGAGTCATCAGATTTTCCTTTTGTATTTGTCTCAGTTCATATACAGCAAGTCTCAGAAGAAAGCATCTGATCCGCTGAGGGTGTATTTATATGAGGGTTTCTTTTAAAAAAAAATTATTAAAAGAGCTTTGAAAGCTGTAGTTTATGACTGGTTTTGGAAACTGTGACAAAGTATTTACTGTCCAAGACAGTGATTTGAAGGTTTTTCTTCATTTAAGGATCAGTGGCTTTATCTAATCATCAAAATGAATGAGCAATTACATTAAAAAAATGGGCTTGTCAATTTGTCAACTAATTTCTCAAGATTAACTCAGGTGTCTTAATGCTGTAAGGCACTGATGAAGTACAGTGCAGCTTTTTACCTTGGTGTCCTCTGGTTTAAACTGTTTATTTTATAAGCTGTTGCTTATGTAAGCCAACACAAAAAGAAACTGCAGGCCAGAACTCAGTCCCTAACAGAGAGATGACCACATCTACCAGAAAAGCAAATTTTTCACATGAAAGCAATGAAGCCCCTTTGCTTCCACATGTGAGGTAATGCAGTGTTGTTCTCCATCTGCAGACAGACAGGACTTTCATGGCATCTTGAGCTCTGCCCACCAGCAAGCACAGTGAGAACAGATGTTCTGGGTACCTCTGCTAGAGTGGAGAAAAGAATTGTGGGCAGTAAAAATTAACAACACCAGCTCTGCTTTACTCTGCTGATTTTGGAACAGTCTAAAAAGCGGCTATCAGCAATTGAAAAAGATCAAAAAAATGGTCGGGGAAAAAGACAGTGGGAATTCTCTCTTGTTCCCAGCCTACTGATGTACAAAACACTCGCTCATGGTGAGAGACTTCCCCAGGGTCAAGCTGTTCAGGTATAAGCAGTTTATTACATGGTAAAGAGAGGGAGAGACCCGTGTCCGCCACCAACCTCGGCGTCCGCGTGGCCGGAGGGGGAGAGAGAGTGGGACGGTAAGAACAGGAGAGGAGAGGTTAAAGATGGGGAGGGAAGAAACAAGGGAGCATGAGAGATCGGGGAGAACCAGGGAGGCTTAGGAGAGAGGAGGAGCATGAGAGGGGTAAGAGGGGAAAAAACCAAGAGGGTAAGAGCAAGAGAATAAGAGAGGGAAAAACAAGAGAGCAAGGTGGGGAGAAAACCAAGAGAGCGAATTTCCTGTTACATACAATATATGTCTTTCTATAGTGAATATTCTAATTCCCAGTAACCAATCACTATGAGATACACCCACTAAAGAATTTACATACAGCCTACAAGAATTACTACATTACCATACAGTATTGCATTTCAAACTCTAAAAGCTTTACAAATTCTTCCCTTGATTCTTGACCTTTGGACTTTCTATCAGCAGAAGGACATTGTTTCATCATCAGGGATTCTCCTTTAGCTGGCTAGGCTATTGCTCTATGGTCATATAGTAACTAGTACTCAGCATCTTATGACTCAAAGCAAGCTTTCATTTCTACTTAGAATTTAGGCTTCATATTTTCAGAACCTTCGGCCAAACAATCACATTCATAAGGTTTCCCTGTTTCATCCTCCCCAACACCAACCCAAACAACATGGCTTCAAAGACACAATGCTCCTTCTGTCCGGAAATAAAACCAACTAGAAGATCCAACTCAGATGTCTTAATTTCTATACATACTGACTAAATGGAGCTCCAGCATGCTAAACAGCAAGATCACTTCAGTAGGAATTGTGACATATTTTAATTCCAGCACAACCCATGGCAGACAATGAAATGTCTCTCCCCTACTCTTTAGCTCCACCTCTGAGATAAGAGATGCGTAGGTATGTTTCATTAGCTTTATGTGAACTCCAAAACTTCTTTGCTACTCCATCTCTCCATAACTCTCCCACACAGAAAGCCTGTGTCTGAGACGTCATGTGCCTTTTTTTTTCAAAGTCAGACAGGTGCGCAATATTGGAGAAAGGGGAGAAATAAACTACAGAGAGAATGAACATCCTCTGTTGGCCTCAAGCACTGCACCTTGTCTCCTCTCCACTTCCCACCATCCTCAGTCAGCTCAGAAAATGCTGCTTCATTTTGGCTATGCACAGTCAGTAAGAAGGAGTTCAGGAGGATGAAGGTTTACAGATTACAGTGACTTACATTTCATATCTCCATCTGATCAGAATGAAATGAGCTTCCCCTGCACTGCAGTGTTACAGAGGGTAGCTCTGAAATTAAAGGTAATGGGATAAAAGCCACATCCACCAAGACCCTTCCTTCCCTGTTTGAATGAAACAAGCAATTAGTGGTTAGCACAACCACCCCCAGAACTGCAGGCTGGTGACAGAAATAGGAGAGGAGCCCTGAGCTGTGCAGAGAGAACAGCTTGTCTCCACAGGGATATGCAGAGTGCAGTGAACTGCCTTTCCTGAGGTGGCCGAGCCAACGAAGCTCAGTGTGCCAGGGCTCAATCTCTAAGTGCTGTGTGGTGGAATGACACTTTTTAGTCCACAGTATCACCCTCTCTGCTGACTGTCGGCATCTGTCCCACCCCTGATTTGGCTACTGCTTTCAGAGTCTCCCCACAGGCTGGGAATGTTTAGGACTTCCTTGTCAACCACCATACCAGAACATGTTTGCACCAAGTTCCCAGAGCGTGAAACATGCTGAGATCATTGCCCAGCCCTGCTGTGAGAGGCAGATGGTTTGCACTGAATCTAGCTGGTAGGCTGCTAGTCACACCCATCCCTGCCTATGCCAGGTGAGGGGCCTGAGGAGGGACTGCTCACAAAGCCAGGTTGCCACAGCACCGCTCTACCATGGATTGTACATGCACAAGCAAGGTGACAGGTCCGTGTGCATGGGGACAGTCATTGACCTTTGTAACAGAACATCAGAGCTGCAGAGGCAAATTAATTTTTATTTTGATTTAGATTTTGAAATGAATTCATACAAAGAAATGAAGGAACTCTGCTAATTACAATGGAGCACAGCAGGACCTGAGTGGCTGGATTCTGCTACAATGTGGTGGTAGCTGACCCATTTAAAGGGTCTGAAACACTAGTGCAGGTTTCTCCAATACTGTTTTTCTCCTAAACACATCTTCCATTCCATTGGAGTCCGTGTGAAAGGGGGAAGAGCCAGCATTATTGCAACAGAGCAATTTCATCTGTTGCTTAGATTTTTTTTTAATTCACCGTCCACCTGAAAGAAATCACAACCTATAATTAAAAAAAAGAAACAAACCAACCCCCAAAAAGATACACTTAGAGAACCTCAACAAGCATTATACAGAGGAACATTGGTGTACTGGGGACAATAGGAGATGCATCAGAGAGCTGGGGACAAAGCGTGGAAGGAATAAACTTACAGCTTCAAAAATAAGATGAAAGTTAACAACACATGATGCTCTCACAGGGGCCTTTTCTGAACCATTAATACTATTCTGACTCCAAGTGCTGTGCTATCCTGTGGTCAGAGTTCACCCTTTGTTAATATGCTTTAAGCCTTCCAAGTTGTTGTCTAGTGGTTGTTTGATGACACCAATCCATAGCCAGATTTTTTTCTCTGAAGATCAACCTCTTCTGACTTTCTTCTAAAATATAACAGGCTGTTGCCTGACTAGGAAAATGAAAGAAACTTGGTTATAAAGATTTATTTACTTACCCTTCAATACCCCTCCTGGAACACCACTGTCAGGAAGGAGAAAGCATTGCTCACACCTCAGTGCATGGTCCAGTTTGCAAGCAGCTGCTATGCAAACCCCAGCCTGCCTGAATTCTGCTCATCCTTCCCACTCATTTGGGTCTTCTCTACTTTAACGCTGTGTTTTCTAGTGACCCCTGAAATATGGAATCCTAACTAGTTTTCAAGAAAAGCTCTAAAATTCTCTTGTATCAGACAACAAAAACATATGTCAAGGGGTAATGGACAGATTCACTGTCACATAAACCGCCTGTCCCTCTGCAACCAAACTGTGCCATGGAGGGAGGATCTGCACTTCAATCATTATCTCACAAGACACTTCCATGTTTCAACGTGCTGCTGAAAATACGCTGTCATTTTCCTGTGTGCCACAGAGATGCTTCAAAGTAGTACTTACCCCATAGTTAAGCGAGGCAAATCGATGGCATTCTGGGCATTCACCTGCATTTCAATCAGGATGAGTGTAAGAGCATTTACCTCTAGAAATCTGAACAATACTGAATAACTGAAACATTGTGGGCTTTTGTGCACATGCCTCAGAAACTGGCAGATATTAGTGAGACGTTTCCCAGGGCCACCTTTTTTCTCTCTTTCCCCACCATCCATACATGAAAACACAGCCTCTGTATTCAAGTCCTCTTTTGCTCACCTGAAGCTATTAAAATGCAGGTTTTTAATTTTTAATTAGACTCATTAGATACAGATGTGCCTCCTTCAAGCCCAATCATGCATTTACAAGGGTCAGCCGACCAGTCCTCCATAGAAATTAAAGCATGGCTCTACACCTGGAAATCAGTTCTAAAAATATTATTGTAGAATCCACAAATCTTAATGGCCTAGATCAAACACACTCCTTAACATCTAGGAACATCTGGGAACATCTTCCTGGTGGGCAGTGTGCAATGTAATCCTGTGGCAGAATCCTTTCCCACAACCAGAATGTAACTGTTGAGTGCTTTTAAAGACTCACAGCCATATTGTGGCAAACAGGGAAGTGGCAGTGTCAGAGACTGTGTGATTTGACCTGCACCACTTCAGCTACAAGTGATGCTACATGAAGCAGGATGACGACCATCCGTGCCTGGACTGAGCTGCTCTTATAAAACAAGCATCTTCCCACCACAGCAGGTGAGAGCTAACCCAGTCAGAAAACTGGAAGCACACCACCACCATGAGTCAGGACCATTCTCTACCTGAAGTTTTGGGAAGCCAAACTCATTCTTTGTAGTTCGGAATTCCAGCTCTTTATATCCAGTTTTCTTCCTTATTTGCTCTGTACTACCCCCACTCAAAATTTTTAATTCTTACAGAGAAAACCCAGGAAGGCTTCACTTCCTCAGATCAACCAGCCTTTAAATCATGGATGTGTTACTGGTAAAAATCTGATGATTCCCAAGGGGCAGAAAGGCTCCTTGGAAAAACATGCTTGCACAATTGTGACCCTTTCCCCCCAGTTTCACAGAGGGCACTGTACTGTGTCTGTAGTGATGCTAAGAGAAGGATTTTCAGGCCTCAGATTCCAAATCCAGCCTATCCTACCAGCACTGCAGTAAACCAGGACTGAATAACTTCATGGCTCAAGATTAGGATCAAAGCTATTTCATGAAGACACTAAAATACAATGTAGGCACTACGACAACAATACAATGATTGTTGGGTTCAAGGGCAGCTAATTCTAGAAGGAGAGTTTATTCTTCTTTTTGTAATGATTCCATGAACAGACATTATTTTATGGTGAGAGAAAACACAGCCATGTTGGAACAGTTGAGTCTTTAGTAAAGAGCCTGATGAAACAGCAAGTAGTGCAAACACATTCATTAATGAGAACAACAGAAAATCCATTAAGAGAACATGCTGAAATAGAACACTCCATAAAGTTTTACAGAACAATAGATTGGAGACTAAGCTGTACTGTACTGTACTGATCAGAAGAGCATGAAGGCACAAGGCTTCACCAGGGTAGAATGACCTGTTACACAGAAATGACAAGGGAAAACACAACTTGGGTCCCTCTAGTATATTCTTTGAAGCACTGGTTTTCATTGCTTTGAATTGCAAGGAAAAGACAGAGGATGAATTTAAGTGATTTAAACCCCTGTTAACATCAGTGACTTAAAAATAAAATCAGCAAGCATGGAATATAAATTTATGTCATTAACTTTCCATTTATGCATTAGTTTTTACTCTGATAACTGGTCTTTCTTCATTTTTCAGACAAGGTTAACTTTCACTTTGACACTAAATCTAGACTTATAGTTACTATTTTTGCTACTGGTATCAGTCTGCAAAGAAAAGTAATCATCCATTGTTATGTTTATCCAGAGTCTGGTGACACAATAACATAAATCTGGTATCCCACACCCCCAATTCCTACTCTGCTACTGAAACTATAGAATAGAAATTGGAGGTATTGTCAATTATTACGGATTTTAAAAAGCAATGAGAAGCCTTAAAAATCCAGCACATTTAAGATTATAAATTCATTTTGAAGCAATGTGTTGCAAAATTGATCAAATTTCTCACCACAAATCAACAAGATCTTAGAACAAACAGGTCTCTGCCTCAGTCCTATTCCACGGTTGATCTAAAAAAGAAAAAAAGCTTTCTTCCCTTTTTCTCCCAATTTCCCAATTGTGAAATTGTTATTAATAAACTGAAAATCTTTCTCATGCTCATGAATTACCAACAAAGCTGGAGTTTTGCATGTCAAACCTAGGCACCAGGTAGGTATTCACCTGTCCAGTTTGCTAGTTGGACCATGAAGTGTGGATATCCACGGTTCTCTGAAAGTTTTCTTTATACAGTAGAAAGTTTCTTTCATACAGGTTGAAGTATTTGTCTCAAATCTTTAAAACAGCTGATCACATGTTTAAAATTGAATTAAATTATGTTAGCCAGAAAATTGCCTGGCAAGTTCCATGTGATTACCTGTTACCTGACAGACATCACTGGGTAGAGACTGTAGCAAAGAGCAACAGTATCATAATCCAGACTTCAAACTCAAGCAGCTTTCTCAATCGCTTTCTTCATGAAAAGTGTGTGTAGTAACCACCACTCCCTAATTTTGTAATAGTATTCTCAGAAACCTTCTCTGCACTTTGATATCAAAGCATTTCTCTGCTCAACTGGCTTTCACACAACTCCAGAAGTGGCTGCTTTAAAAAAGAGAAGTTGGAAACTGTCAAGAGAACAGGCTGACAACTAATCAGACACCTTTGAAGTCTCCCTCTTTGTTTCCAGGGAGCAGAACTGCGTGTTGTTCAGACTGGTACAGAACACTTCTATATGCACCTAACCAGACCCTGCAATTCTCCAGAAGCAGAATATTGCTTATTCAAAGAAGAGGTAAAAATGATTCGCAGTCTTGAGTGTTTGTATGAAAAACAACACTTTCTGCTTTTGAATTATGTTCTGCTGACAACCAGCTTTCTAGAAATGCACAACAGAACAAGCAAGCGTCAGAAAACCAGAGACTTTAATGCTTTAAGTGATTATATGAGTGACTTACCTCCCCATTAATGTGTCAACAAGAATTTCTCAAAGTGTCATTTAAAATAAGGTGGCCAAAAAAGCTGGAAGTTGCTCTAATTTGAAGGCATTTCTTTTATGCCTCAATTGCTTTTGGTTTCTAATGTGTTGATTTCTATACCTGTACTGTGAAGGGACCAGCCTGGACTGTGCAACCCAACTAACAGGAAAATCAGAGGGGTCTAGCAGAATCTAGAGGCCTCTCCCTCTCAAAATTCTGAAAACTGAGCTAAATTTATGTTGAATTGTTTAGAAAAAGAAGTTTGTGCTGAGAGGACCACCCAAAGTGCCCCTCTTTATTTATGTATTTAATATTCCCTAAAATGCTCACTCCATTTCATCAGATTTTAGTGGCAGATTTAGTGTCTACCAAGGTTTCAGAAACTCTGTCCTTGGAAAAGATTTGACTTTTATGGGCTGTGGTTTTCTATCAGAAGCCTTGTTAGACCTCAATGGCCTCTGGCACTTCTTTATCAATGCTATTGCTGCTTAATTACAGCCTAATTGCTGTCTCCCATCGCACTGAACACCCAACAAGCCTGTGGCTCCCTCTTCTGTGTGTGTCTGATGGATGGTAGTGACTGATTTGCAGTACTCCAAGGTCTCTTTACCTTTGCTCTGCTACACAAGTAGCCTGTATCACATCTCATGTAGTCCCATGACCTGTGTGCTGATATCTGCTGTCACCAGGTACACCCTGTCACACAAAAACATCCCCACAAAGCCTCTGCTGGGAAACTGCAATCTTTCCTTAGCTGCTTCATCTCCAGTCTCGCAGACACACACAAAGCATGATGGCTCTCACACCAAGGACAGAAGCCTATAATTGCACACAAATGCACCTGGACTTATCCCAGTATTTAAAGTAAAATCTAACCCCATGGCAACCTGGAAGTAATGTGGGGGAGCAGCAGCAGAAGGGCTCACAGCAAAAAGGCATCTTAAGACAAGCATCTTTGGTGATACCTTTGAAAGCAAACTAGTTGATGTGTAGAACCATCATGCAAAATACTGGCATCTTAATCAATCTAAATCTCAACCAACCCCACTTCCAGGGCAGGGAAACCTCAACTTGCTGCTGAGCACAGTTGCATGGATGTCAAGGAATAAAAAGACTGCGTCAAGGGTCTGAGCTTTACAGATTGGCCAGGAAATGACACTGCGTGTTCAGTCCTTTGGGGCTACTTGTCCTAAGAAACAAAACCCTGCATTGCAGCTCTAAGCCAGCACTAAGGCACATCCATACTACAATGAATTGGCATCAACCCTTTTAGATACCTTTTTTCCATACAACATTCTGACACAGCAATGGTCTAGCAGAGACTTGTATTTTAGCTCACATATTTACTATATTTTATATTACTGTCCTGAAACAAATCCTTATTAGAAAAAAAAGTTGCATGTAGTTTCTCCTGTGAACCCAAGGCTCCACAATCATTTGGCAAAATCTTAAATCACTGTTTGCCCTCTCATTGACTTAGTTTTTTTATAGACACAGCTGAGGCATATAGGTAATTTGAAACTCTGATCTGATGGCTTTCATGGGGGTATTGCTGAGCTCTTTCATTGTTTTCAATTTTCTTCATAGCCTAGTGCACCATGGCTGCATAGGAATCACAGAAAACAATCTGAAAAATGTTTACTGAGTAAAATTATTTCAGGAAAAAGCAGGACAAATACCAGAGGCAAATCCACACAGTTTGCCCATTTTCCCTACAGCTGCAGGATGCAAAAAATACTTTTCCAAAACACCTTCCTGATCATTTTTTAAGAGGAAACACAGCAGCATAGCTGGCAATCCTGATAATCTGCAAAAGCTCTACAGACTGTCCTCTGTAATCACTGCCTTGAACAAATAAGAAAGATGCACAGCTCTATACAATATTCAGTAGCACTTAGAATTTGCTTGGAAATCTAATCACAGTTTAGTTCAGCAAGTAACTGTAAAGGGAAATCACACTTCCTTCTCTATTTCTTAATCAAAGCCACTTGAACCCAAGTTTCCATGCTGCAACCCCTGTAGTTACCTACAAAACACATCCTTTAGGACACATAAAATTGCAGTCAAATAAGTGAATATCAAATAATCTCCCTCCTGGCTCTCTCTCTACAAGTAACCTGTCTGGAAGCAGCTGGAATTTGTTAGTAAATGAAGACACAAGTCCAAGAGGCAATGCAACCTCATTGTGACCAGCACACAACTCTTGCATAGCTTAGAAGCAAATCTTTCTCAAGTGGTTAGAACATTTTCAGTACTCTGAGGGGTTTGGAACTATCTGAGTTAGTGCAGTGCAAGTGAAGACAAGTTCACTTAGTTTTAAACAAGTTACCTGAGGTATATTTTCACCAAAAAAACACAAAGCTCACCGAAAGCTAAATGAACCAACTTTTGGCATGGTCACTGCAGTCCTGGAAGGATTCATGCTGGCATGTCTGGACAGAGATACTCAGCTTAACATTATTTCAGGCGTCTCTATATTATGCTGGAGTCTCATTGTGGTTACAAGATGGATGCACTCTCAGATATTCCTGGAGGTGGAATCACAGCACCACATCCACATTCACTTTCTCATGTGGTTGAAACCACCAGAAACCACCACATCACATCACTACATACTGGACAGGAGGTTCCTCCCAGGAAAAAGACTTAAGAAATCTGTTAAAATAAAATGATACATAGCTCATAATGAAAGAAATAGTTCCATCCCAGTCAGCTGAAGATGGACAAATCATTCAGTTTTAAGAGAGAAATGGTTACAGAAATATTTTTTGTTTCTGGTAAAGGCATATTCATATACTTCTTCCCTATATAAAAGTTAAAGAATTCCAGAACTGTAGGTCTTGTATCTTGTTAGCTTGTAACAAAACCCTGTCTGCAGGAACAAGAGGACTGGTGTTTAGGGAAAACGGAGGATGTCAACCTCACACTTCCAAAAGGCTTTTCCTAGCCCATGCTGGCTGCTACCCACCATGACTTCAGCAAGAACAATCAGAGGCTAGAAAGAAAAAAATCAGTGCTGCAGGATTACATTAGAGATCATCTCTGGAAAACAAGTGTCTAGCTCTTGGGAGCTGTAAGGTTGCCTACACTGTTTCATTGTCAGGATAGAATTAATTTTTCTTTGAGTTGTTTTCATTGGAGAATCCCTACTGTTTCTAGGAGAGGCATGAGCTGTTGAGCTCTAGGGGCAAGTTCACATGAACAGTTTATTAATTTAGGCTTGTTTTGCCCTCATCTGCGTTGGTTTCTTAGGAGATGGCAAATACCTCCACAGGGAGACCTGCCAGAACCTCAGAGGCACTGCTGAAATGTGAGCCCCAAATTCATGGTTCACCCTTAAAAACAGAAGATGGGCATTTTGTGATGCCAATGTGTTTGTCCCTGACCACCCCAGGAAGCAAAGAAAAGACAGACTTAAACAGAAAACTTCTTCCACAATGGAAAGACATTTAAAAAATAATCAATTGAGAACAGACATCTAAATCCCTGATCTTGTTAGCACTGCTGCAGTGTCTTCAAAGTGCTATCAGAACTCTCTTTATCTATGGGAAGAAACCTTGTTTGTACCAGAAAGACAATAGAAACATTAAATATAAATCTAATATTAATGAGTTTACAACATGTTGGCTGCCCATAGAAACAAAAGAGCACTATTGCCAGACTCTGCTTAAATGAGACTGCAATTTTAATCAATATTAGCAAAGTGTACATCCCACCAGATGTTTATTCTTGACACAGAGCTGACATTTATGTACAACTATCAGGTTCAAAAGCTACTTTTTAAACATTCAAACCTGAGAATACTGAAAGATACAATGGTACAGCACCACAAAATTATCCGGTTCTTAATATCGAAAGTCCGGTTCTTGCATATAGAAAGTTGAAACCTTATAAAGAACAATCTAGAGGAGCATGAGACTCCTTCCTGGAAGTCTGAGAAAAAAGTCTCTTGTCTTGACCAGAAAATTTTACTGATTCTGACTCAACAGGATGTTTCTGTGACTTACCCACATTCCACACATTTTGGAACAGAACTGAACCCCTTCATCACCAGTTATCTAGGTTCTCCCCTTTTTTCAATAGCTCTTTAGAGAGGTTCACAGACAGAACAGACTCAAAACAATTTGGACAAGAAGGATTTTAGCATTGATTTTATAACTCATCCCTTCAGCAGACCACAGTGGATGGAGCTTTGGCACAATTTTTAGCTTCAACAGGGAACCACAGAATATTCTGAGTTGGTAGGGACCTACAGGGATCATCAAGTCCAACTCTTAACTCCTACGTGTGTACCTGCTATGCCAAAACAGCAGAACAACAGCTTGCAGGAAGGCTTTGCCTTGCATGCCCTGAAGTACCTGAAGTACTCCAGAAAACTCAAACTTGTCAGAGGTGTGCAGGTAGCAAAGGAACCACCACACAAGCCTCCCACCATCCACTGGATAAATAGCCAGATGGCTAGCCTGCAACAAAGGCACCATGAGGCAGTCCATGTTCCTGTTCACTGAACCTTGTAATGCAGCTTAATTTCTCCAATCTAAATACCAAGCCCTGAAAGCTGCTGTATCTCTTGCCCATTTTCTAGATAACACTAGGTATCCAGAAGGGAGCTGTTTGCATTAAAAATAGGATGTGTCACATTAAGCCATTGGCACATTTTATAAAAGCTAGGGAAAATATTTTTAAGAAGGCACTCTAAACGATCCTGGCTGTTCTTGATACTTCAGTAATTCAAGGGGTATTCAACACAGTAAAGGTGGCCTGTGGCTGAGTTCTAGTGGGAAAAGTCCAAGCTCAGCACCATAAACATTGCTAAATCTATAGAAATCCTTGTCCAGGTTATAAGAAGGAAATAAGGACTTCTAAGAGCAAATCCTCTGGCAAATAGAGGGAATCTTTGCCACCTGCTTCACCAGCAACTTTTAACCCAGCTTTGAACCATAGGTTTGTTTTCAAAAGCTTTAGCTCAAGAGTCCCACAGTGTGCAGTATAATTCAGCTGACACTGGGGCTGGTTGGTGCCCTGTCCTGTGATGTTTCCTGGCATGTATGATCACAAAGTCACCACTGCAACATTCAAGACTGTGACCATACAACTTGCTCTGGAACAAGTGACAGAAGCACACAGCAACGCTGCATCAGGGGCAAGGCAGCTAAGTTTACATATTTGTGTAAACTGAGCTTAAACACATGCTGAGCATGTTACAAACCAGCCACTGCAGTGTACATGTACAAACTGGTTTTCCTTAAATTGAAATGTTTGTGCACTATTACTGCCAGCCAATACACTGTGAAACCCTTTCTGTTTCACCAGACCACTGTCATACAATATTACTTTTAGACACTTTCACTTACACTTAGAGCTCTAACATTTCACCTGCTACAACTACTGCTGGAAGGGGAACATTAGCCAACAAAAGCTTGTTGCAGTACCAAAGCCAGCACCTGAGGAAAAACTAGAGTGATGACCAGCACCTCCACTGGGACTAGGTGTATCCTTCTTACCAGAAGAAATTATTGCAGCAACTCAAAGCAACATAAAAGAGTAATGTTCTATGCACTGACAGCTGTAAGAATCTAAATCATTCCATCATACCAACCTGATAATAAAAATAAGGCAGATTTCAAGGAAAGATGTTTCTCTTCTCAGAAACCTACCAGATGAGGTTTGGAACAAAACAAAAAGGTAAAGGTTTCTCATTTATTTTTTTTATTTCTTGACTTCAGAGGCATGAGGGAAAGAAAACCAGAGAGAAAAGTTGAAATATCTGTTCAACATCAAATCATCCTAGCTAGTGGTGGAATTCTACCAACACAACAGAGGAGAGACCTCTATCAAACAACAGCAGTAAAGGCAGGAGTTACTCAGAGTAATATAAAACAATACCAAGGCTAGGAAAGTTGATTACTCATGATTTTTAGCCCTTCACAGAGCACAATTTAGTGATGCAAGACAGGCCAGAGACCAATCTCAGTAACAAGGAAATGCCTTCCACCTCTTTACTCAGAGTTACGTAGCCTTTGAAATGGCTTGGAGTTTTGGTTGTTTGGTTAGGGTTTTTGAAGGTATATAAAGAGACTGATACAGATCTTCTATGTATTGGGGAATGTGCAGGTTTATCAGCAGCTCACTAGCTTTGTGAAACTGAAATTCATGCTGTATTCCAGCCAGGTCTGAAGACAGACCTGCACCCGTGGCAGAGTAAAGCAATACCAAGACATCAGAGGTAATGGCTCATTAAGAGTCCTTAAGATGTTTTTCTCTCTCTTGCCCTCCATCACTGATGCTTAGATTTCAGGTACCAATCCTTCCATCCCAAAAGATACCTCTATTCTCAATTTAGAACTTTTTGATGTGCATTCATCGCTTAGTACACCCCTCTGCCCTAAATAAAGTTTTTGCTCTTTTTTGGAACAAATCCAGTTGGGTTTCAGAGCAGGAACTCTAATCAGAAAACATTAATTAGGCTGAAATAGCTGGACATAGCTGGTGGTTTTCCAGGTGATCTGCCAAACTGAAGGAGGGCGAGGTTTAAAGAGCCACTTATTTCACTCCAGTGAGCAGTAAAAGAAGTTTTAAATAAACCTCAGTGGTTTCTAAGTCCTTTCCAGAACCTAATTTAGAGGAATTACCAAGATATATGTAAATATTAACAGGTAGAAACTGGACATACTCAGGAACTGCTAAATCATAGGTTCATAGAATGGCCTGGGTTGGAAGGGACCTTAAAGATTATCCTGTTCCAACCCCCCTGCCCTGGGCAGGGAAACTTTCCACTAGATCAGGCTGCTCAGAGTCTCATCCAACCTGGCCTTGAACACTGTCGGGGTGGAACATCCACAATTTCTCCAGACAACCTGTTCTAGTACCTCACCAGCCTCAAAGCAAAGAATTTTTCCTAATATCTAATCTAAACTTACTCCCTTTCAGTTTGAAGCCATTCATCTTTATCCTGTCACCACATGCCCTTGTAAGAAGTTCCCCTCCATCATCCTTGAAGGCTCTCTTTAGGTACTGGAAGGCTATAATTAGGTCACCTCAAAGCCTTCCCTTCTCCAGGCTGAACAATCCCAATTCTCTTAGCCTGTCCTTGTATGAGCAGTGCAACAACTCCTCTTTTTAAGCTTTTATACTTCCAGGGTTGTTTATTTAAAAAAAAAAAAAAATCTGCAAGATAAAAGCAACTACTTTCAAAATAACTTCAGAAGACATCCATCTGGTCCATCCAGCCTTTAAGAAGTGTCTAACTTGAACTGTTGACACCATTTAGGAGAGGTCCTACCCATACACAGTTTCTACCCCATCAAGGCTATGAGTGCCTCCTGCACTCTGAAAAAGACTGTACATTCCACCACCACTCAAGTGACCACAGCACAGGCTCATCCTTCAGACAGGAATCTTCCTGAAAACTAACCAAGCAGCTCTGGTTTAGTGCTGTGTGTGCTCACAATCCAAGCACTGCCTGTACCATCTGATGCACAGTCAGACTGTAGTTCAGGCAATATTTGCTTACAATAGACTTTAGCTGTGGGCAAACACTCGAGGCATTAACTGGAGGTCATGCTGACAAATACAGCAAAACTTACTTAGAAACTCAGGGAAGGACAACAGCAGCTTTTAAAAAATCTGACCCAGCAATACAAAATGGCAACTGACAGAACTAATAGAGGATGGATTGAGTAAAGGATGGTATTTCCATATGTGTAACAATATTTTGAAGTTGATTCTGGTAACAGTGACAGATGCATAAGGGCATTCGCTGTGAGCTTCAATACAGGATGGAAAGCACTACTATGTTCCAGGGAAGCAGCCCTGTCTTTGAAGAACATAAGATCCATCTAAAAACTGATTTGGATGCATTGTATTTGTTAATAAAGAAAAAAAAAAGCTGAATGAGGACTGCTGAAATTACCAAAATACTCATTTAGAAGTGACTACCATTAAATTTCATACGATGTATCAGTTAAGCTGAATGTTTTATTTTTATTATCACTGGCAATCAGCACAATTAAATCCCATGTCCTAGAAATGCCCCAGGAAGAGCACTTCTATTTCTGCATAATAAAAGGGATGAACTGACTTCAGCCTTGAAAAATTAAAAGATTTGTGATGTTTATCAATTAAGACCACAGCCTGAAGTACAGCTTCAGACTACTAAGATAAAGTTCTTTAGCCCCACTAAACCAAAAGAACAAGTTTGCAATATCAAGGGGATAAAAACTCAGCAAGGGTCTAACACACTTCAGAATATCAAGCTTGGAGTGGTATTTACCAGACCTGCTTCATCCACACCTCCTGGCTCTCTGTGTGTCAGCATGAACACGTTATCACCGTTGCAACTGACTGCTGGCAGTTCCCTGTGATGTTAATGAGTTCTGAATTTATGCAAAATCTCTCAGCTGGTGCTTCCGCAGCAACTACAAACTGAGATACAAAGGCAGGATACCTGTGGTAAAAGCATCTAGCTTTCTCCCAGTTATAATTAATATGGCAAGCCAGACTTCAGTGGCCATTTGAAAATCTTTCAAAACACAAAATGACTGGCCTAGAAAAATGAGTTAACAAAAATGCACCATGACTCTGTTTTGAGGTCCTACCTATCTTGAAAAACTTTATGACATACCAGAAACCAGAAATAAAATGCTTGATCCTCAAAGCAATTAGGATTTGCAAAAAGCTGCCAGGACCTTGTGCAATCAAGTAAATCTGCAACAACAGAATAACGTCACAGCTTTTTTATAAAATTATCCATGGTCATTCAGAATCACAACCACCGTGAAGTTTCCATGGCTTAAAAAGGAGGAAATTAAGTGAGCCAGCATCAAACACACATCTCTTACGCCAGTAAAAGCACCTTCTGCCTCTCAATCCAAGTCCTAGGACACTAGCCACAAGCTTCCCAAAAACATGCACTGCTATGAATGTTATACTAAGTATTGATTCAAAGGTTAATCACTTGCATAAGCAAGGGAAAACTTTGGGACTATTAGAGTCAGTACCATGAAATACTGGTTTTAACACCATAGTTGAAGAGAGAGACTGCAAATATGTTCCCCATCTCATATGCAGACGCAACAGCTGGGGTCCCAGTCACTGAAAAGAGTTGAAGTGTGCACCTAATTCACCCATTTGTTAAATGGAGCACAACTTATGCACAACTTTCAAGCAGAAAGCATCACTTCTCTAAAAGTCACTACAGAACCACCTCTAATCTTGTATGTGTTACCAGTTAACCTTGTGGGACAAACTTTTCTTACTGAGTTGGACTCTATGTGAAGAAATTTTCTCCCAAAATTCAGGGATTAATCTTTGAGAATTCAATGTTGCAAATATAAAACCTTATAGTTAGTACAAGTTCAGATCTGACATTTCTCACTGCAGCACAGGGGAACTTTTTTCCTGCAGAAGGCATGAATTATAAATTCTATGTAGCTACATAATCCAAATAAAATATTCTTCCATAACCAGATAATCTCTTTATAATAATTCTTACATGCACAGCATGGATCATCTCAGCTATTTTCACAATCACTTTGCCCTAATTTTTGCAAAAAGTACAAGAAATTATTTTCACAGAACTGCTTTTGTGATATGCTTTCTAAGGTACATCTACAAAAGGGTTTGGCTCTGCTGGAAATGATGAAAACAAGGGGCAGTATGACATTTTATTTCATCAGAGCAGCAGAGGAATGACTAATTTTTGCAGAATTCTAGACTATATCTTCAGGTTTTGCATTAGAATCCTGAAGCGGTAATTCCTGCCGCTTAAATCTCAGTACAGATGTGTCACAACATATTTTCAAGAGCTGGACTTGCTCTAACTCCTTTAACAATACCCATTTCTGCCTAATCACAGTGATCAAAATTGGAAGCTGATCTGACTTTTGACACACACATTAACAGGAATGGAATCAGAAGCCAGCAGTTTCTCCTTGGCTTATCAACTGCCAAGAACCCAACGTGAAGTGCAGCTTTTACACGCTCCAGTGGGCTAGGTGACCTCCATCCTCAGAGCCTGTGAACATGCTGTTCCTGTTACTATTCTCAGAACTGCAATTCCCATTTTTTCCCCTTATATAAAGGGAAATTAAGATTAGAGATCGAGACAGACCCACAGGCCCAAAAGAGATTGGTAGGGGCAGAGAGGAATGGTTAAGTCTTTCCCTGGACTACAACACAATTTTCCTGCCAGATCCTTTGAAGTTTTAGAATTCTAAGCTTAGAAAATAAAGCTTTTTCTGCTGTTTCCACTTCATGGGTCCTGTGAAAGACCTATTACAAACGTCCATTCCCACCCTATCCATATATCCCTCAGTTTTTCTCAAGGGATATCATGCTTGGCTTTCTCTTGTTCCACATATATTCCAGAGACAGATACTATGAGAAACAAGGTTCAGGTATGGTCCATTGCCTTGTGCTTTCAAAATAATTCCACATTCACTACCACTAGGGCTCAAAGCCACAACTAAAAAAACACCAGATAATTTTGATGATGCAGGCTGTACTTATGCTAATGTATTTTGCCTCTGGAACAAAGATGTCCCACAGAAGCATTAGTGGAAGTGTTGCTGCAGAGGGGAGGCTGTGCAGTCAGAGTAGGTGCCTGTACTGACGTGGGAGCACTGCACATTTCTCTGCACACCTCAGGCTCTTGCTCCAAACTAGTGAAGTCTGGAAGGTTGAGCCTTCATTACTTCTGTTCCATCAGCATGATCACCCCTCTCCATGCACTGACTGACAAAGCAGTGACTGCACAATCTGTATGTGGTGTTCAGCTGGAGAGTCTGCTCTGGCCATTACAGACAGTGTATTTTTCATCTGCATCACATGCATGTTGTTGGGGAAAAAAGTAATGCTTTCATACAAAGAAGTACATTGTTTTTAGACATGTCAGTCACAAGATCCTGCCAGACAAAACCTTTGCAATGCTACCTTTGATTAGGAACATTCCTATTCATTTTTTCATTTCAATTAACAACATACAACCCATGCAATGCATACCTCCTTCCCTCCCTTTCCCATTTCTCAGGCCAGTCTGCTCAAACAGCTCCTTGGATGTTCAGGTTCTGAAAACTTCAGAAATTTAAAAATTTGTCTTTTATTACACATCAAACTGCTTGCAACAAGCAACAATGAAACAAGTTTGATATTAGAAATTAGGCTCTACAATCAAGTCACAACCAATGACGATAAGACCCATGACTATTAAAATTTTAAGTACTTTCCTCTGCTGTGTTAAACACTACAGGCAAAAGCCTTTTTAATCAGAGATTTCTGAACAAGCATCCCCAGATGCTTTCCTGTAGTTCAACCCTTGACCTTGTACTGGTGCATATTCCTCCCTAGGTGCAGGGCTCTGCACTTACTTTTGTTGAACTTCATAATTTGATTTGAATCCCCTTACCCTCTCTTCTCTAACAGGTATTAGACCTTATGCTTCAACAACCTTCAGAAAATACTTTCCTAGAACTAGCTGGCTCAAAACATGGGAAGTCCATCTGCTTCCCTTATCCCATCATCAGTCTGCTGTAAGGCTGGTACATCAGCCAAGGAATGAAATGGGAACAGTTCACTGTCTGGGGACATGACTTAAGCAATACTAATGGAAGACCTTAGGCAAGTGTAAATTAATCTCTTCTGAACTTAGAAATGTAACCAACAGGTCCTTTTCAATACTGCAATACACTACCAATGTGCTCTTCAGCAGGGACTGCAGTACTTCCTCACTTTAAGGAAAAAAGCAACAGTTTCTTAAGTCTGAGAACCCCACCACATACATCTGTGCAGGTAAGCACAGAAACTCAAAAAAAGGCAAATTACCTTAGTTAACTATGCAAAAAAAGTGAAATGATGAGCTGATGAAAACACAAATATAACTGCATTTAAGGCAGCTAAATGCTTGGTCCGTCAGGTAAAAAAGATCTACTGGCCAGCTGCAAGACATCTGTTTGAAAGAAAGGAAGAAAAGAGCACTAGAAGCCATGTATGAAGCAGGCTCTATCTCATCTCAGCTAAAAAACTCTTCCAATGCCTGTGGCAAACTTGCTGAAATAAAAGAAATCACCATGCCCCAAATTCAGTGGAGGATAGGGAAGGAAACAATAATTAGATCAACATAAGCAACTCTGACATTGATTCAAGAACCAAGATTGGTTTTCACCTGGGGCCACATACAACAAAAATATGAAGAAAGAAATAACCTAGGTAATTATTTTGCTTGGATATGGGTGTACTAAATCACTAACCTACATTCCCATGCAATCAGTAAAATATGCAAGAGAGAAATGATCATTAGAATATTGCTGCTCTGCTTGGCTTAGGAAAAGAGACTGTCTACAGGCTTTATTGGACTGAATGCTGCAGAGCCCAAAAGATAGGTGCTCTTATAAATGGGAGTCGGCTCAAAAAGGAAACTGAAGAGAAACTAAGAAAAAGCAGTGTCAGACAAGAATGAGTCAAAACACCATACGATGTCCAAAGAGCAACAGTCTGATGGTGCTGGAGGCTGAAAGAAACAGCAGCTCCTCAGAAAAGCTCTAACACAGACTATTCTGGAAGAATGCTGAGGAAATAGCTGAAGTAGGTTTGTTCTACCTGTTTCAGCACTGCACACAGACTCTAAACAATGTGCTCTGGTAGGCAGATGGTGCTGGGTTACAGGAGTCACTTGGTGGCTAGTTATTTGATAGCCAACGGCTTTGTTCTATGGAGTAGAAATTAGCAGGCTCAGGAAGAATTTAAATATGTTCTAGCAACATAAAAAAGCCTGCATCTCCACTAAACAGCTTGCCAGTAGAGCTGGAATACCTTTCAAAGATGAAACAAACAGTACTCTCCCTTTTCCCTTTGGTATAGGAAATAAGGTCTTAGCCATCTTTAGAGAGCCAGGGCTCTTCTCAATAAAAGCAATGTGTGTGACCTTCAGCTTTACTAAAAATACTCTTTTCTCAGTCCACAGCTAAGATGACTGCAATTCACCTAGTAAAAGCAGCTGGGATGCAGCCTGAATACTCTGCACATATTTAGGAGAGTATTTCTTTGTAAAGAGGTTTCCTGATGTGATAAACCGTGCTATCCTGTGAAATGGTGATGGATATGTCCAAAAGTTGAGCAGATTTGCTAGTAATTACTCTTCAAAATTAAGCAAATTTCCACCTACAATTTCATTCACTCTGACTCAGTAATCCTCAGAGACAAACCAGTGAAGCAAATGCTTGCTTCCAACTGCTTGCCACAAAATGGACACCGATCCATTGCACAAGATGACACTCTAAAATTAAAAGAATAATGGTCAGACTACAAGGGATTTGAGTCAAACTGATGATTTTACTAGTGGCAAGTGGCTGCATCAGGACAAATCAATTTTGCAGTGAAAGATACAGAATAACCTTGGGAGAACCCTACACTTTAAATGGCACAAGACTTCACTGAAGATGTATGGCATGTGCGAGTGTGAGGGGAAAGTGTAGAAAAATTTCTACAGACCACCTGGGGAAAGTGACAAATAATTGATCTACATAGAAGCTGAAAGGCAAGTACTCCAGCCAAGGTCTTAAAATTTCTAGAAAAAACAGGCACACTATCATCACTGAACGACCAGAAGTCCTGCCATTAACCAGCTTTTAATCCTCTACCCCACAGATCAAACTGGTGGTGGGGTCTCCTCCTCTGTCCTTATAAAGTTCAGGCTTCAATTTCACCAAAAGTAAAATGTACCTCCAGACAGGTCACAGCCCTGTTGGCAAGATGAGGGCTTTCCTGGAATGAAGGCTTGCAGATTTTAAGGCATGTCTTGTCCTCCTCTCTCACCCTGGAATTTTGCTCATCTTTACAGACCTGCCACTACCTGCTGACTGAGAGAGGATATGGCTACATCAGTAGCAGAAATTGCTGTCTGAGTAGGTATTAACATCACACTACAAATAACAAGCTCTTGGGAATGACGATAGAATCCCAAGAGTGCACTGTGCAGATTTAATTGTTCATAAGAGTTCACTGTCCCGTTTTAAATACCTTTCTTCACTCAGGAGGAGATTTCCAAATATGACTGACAGAACAGCTGTAGTCAGAGCTTGTACAAAGAAGTGGAGACGAAGGAGCAATGTTCCTGCAGAGACAGTGCCAGCCAGAACACGCTCCCACATCCTGACAGGTCATTCTCCAGATAGCCAGCACATCCCTCATCACCTTCAATTGGGAGCCTGTGCTGGATCACTGCTGGAGTTTCAGCCTGGCCTGGGGCGCTAATAAAAATATTTTTGTATCTCTGCACCACAGGCCTGACATGGGACAGGGAAGTGACACAACAGAAACCCAATTAACTGAAGTATTCAGGCAGGCAATCTTTAGGCCACTGCTGTAGGTGACATGACAGCACATTAAAAAAGCTGTATAACTAAAAACCAGCACTATCTGAAATAAATCTTTTTTAGGACCCATTGTACTGCAACATTACAAATCTCATGTAGTATAAGCATTTACAAAACATGTAGCTGTGTAACCCCTGGGCCACATTATGATGAATATATATATGGAAGACATTTTCATTTTGAAAGCTTTTTCCTTCTAGAAAGATGAGGGTTTTGTGTACCTGCATTATAGACCTAATGTTATATTAACATACTATTTATAAGCCCTAAAAGTATAGCCTTTCTTTTTGCCTTAGCTACATTTGGTTTCCTGTTCTTCGGTTTTTCCATGTTTTACAGAGAGATCTTGGCATGCAGCACAACTTTCTTAAGATGTGATAAGCAGTATTTTGCGGAAATAAAGAATACAGATTTTATAAGCATGCAAAGCACTCATACACTCTGCTGACTAAAATTACAGTTTGTTTTTTAAAAATTAAGTATCTGGTAGATAATATAATTTATTTTTATTCTCTTCAGACGTTAAAAAGCAAAGCTGTACAGAAATGAATCTTCTGCACCTTCAAAATTTCTGAAAATTTTACACTTTTAGGACTGGTGCAGATTTGGCATCTCAGCTGAAAAGCCAGCAGTATCACTGTAGGATTTGGCTGAACAAAATCCTTAGTTTGGCTGTCATCATCAAAACTAGATCTACCAGCCTGAGGCCCCTGCTGGCAAGGAACCAGGCAGGCACAATGCTTCAGATTGAGATATGGGAACCACCAGCCCAATTTCTCTGGAAAGAGCTCCCATTTTTCAATGTGGGCTGAAAACTGAGAAACTGAAATACTGTGTTCCTGCTGTTTTCAGAAAGTGTGCCAAAGTCTTAGAAGTTTGTGTCAAAGCTCCACTGAAGCTGCTGCACTTTGATATACGCGCTCTTAGGAAAAGTGGCACTGATGCCATGTAAGCAAAATCACTTTTACTCTACTTTCATTTTTGTGCTAAGAACAGAAACTGCCTGTGTTGGTCTATGGGAGCAAGGTGTGATTCAACAGTGTCACCTGTCAGTTTGCCACCACATGCCAGCCAGGGCTTGGTGTATGCTAGAGGTATGGGCTCAGGAGGCATCCATGTTACAGCAGACTCAAAATACAACCCCACTACACTGTGCTCAGTACATTTCATTTTAACAAATATAGTCAGGGTTTGGCAAGAGTCTAGTTAAGAATCCAAAACACAGATTTAAAAATCACAGGGAGAGTGTGGGGTAAGACTCCAGTGCTGAAGAAAAGATGGTTCTACACACAAATTCAGGGTCAGCCATCCTTATTTCAATATGAATTTTACTTCTTTTTCATCCACAACATCCTCACTGTGCAAGTTTCCCTTCATCTCCCTCTCCCTTTAAAATCTACCACTGTGATAATAATTTTCTGTTAGGAAACCTTCCCAGCAAAAATCTTGGGAGAAATCAAATCATCACAACAAATGTACCACCACCAACAGACCGGGAAAGATTGACTAGTTGGAAGTTAAGACATCAAATACCAACTCCATTGGCCAAGAGAGCTGTCTACCAAGTGTAAGTGTCCCAGAAATAATGAATTTCAGGCCTCGTCACATCCCTGCAAACCCTGAATTAATTTTATGTGGAAATAACCCACTACTCGGCAGCTAAGGAAGAGAGACCTTTCTGTGAGTAGAGAAGGATCACAGGTCAAGTTGGAAACTAACAGAATCTAAGCAGAATAGAGTTCCTGAAGTTGAGCTTGCATCATGTTGATAAGGATGACGTGACACTAACCATTAGGAGAAAACAAAACACCCTGTAAATTAGTTTATATTAATTTGAAAAGGCAGACATTTTTAGAATAGAAACCAAATGTGACCAATGTACAAGAATAGAAATGTGGATCTATTTTCATGGATAGGCACGACATGAATGTGACCAAGTGCCAGTTACCTGCCTTCTCTTCCAGGACGAAAATGTACACAATTGTACCACAATATCAAAATATGCAATGTAATGTGTCTCTCCAAGATTTGAAACACTGGGCCACATCCCATCTGACAAATGGATGATGCTTAATCAGGTTAAAGCAGGTTACCAGGTACTATATGCTATCTTGTCCATCTGCACATAGCAACTCTGTCTCATTTAGTCTTGTGCTGAACCTCTCTTTCGCGTCTGCATCAGTTACCCAGCAGTTCTCAAAACGCATTCGTAGAGATCACACAGAGTGACCAGTCAAGCCAGCTTGCCTAACTTCACAATGCTTATCCAAACAAGCTGGAAAGAGGAGGAAAATGACTGCCCATCTTATTAATCTCACATCACTGCATCCAGTGTGAAGTGCTGGAGGACACATATGACAGACCTGGCCAACATGTAACCTGCAGGCCAAATGCTTCTTGGCTCTGCAACTGACTTGTTATCAGCAGAGAGAAACTTGCAGCAACCAGAGATCCTGGAAGACTTTGTTCAGCCTGTACTTGTTGGGTGCTGCCCTTAGCCTTGCAATGGGACACCAGTGCAGATTTTGGTGGGACAAGGCTGTAAAAGAGACAATGTTCCCTAACCAGACACATTTGATCTTTAAAGAACTTAGTTTGCAAAAAGCTATGCCAGGTTCTCTGTCCCTGCTCTGTAAATAAAGCACTGGTTATTGTCAGGATGTACAATCAGTAGACACCAAACATTAATGCACTATCACCCCTGACAGACAGCTGATCAATAAATGGTGCAAGTGTCAGCGGCAGGTCTGAAGGGCAGAAAGGTTTCAGTCTGCTTTCTAAGAAAGACATAGCTGCTACACGCTGAAGAGAAGCCAATCTTTTTATTTTGAAGATAGGCAGACCAGAAGGCCTGTCAGATGGTTTCCAGACAGATCAGCAGCAGTTGTCCTGGAGTTCAGTATAAAGACATCAAAAGCTAAGATGACACTTTATCCATAGAGATGAACAGATATTCAAAAAGTATGCATGCTGGTCAAAAACACAAAGTTCAGGATTTTGAGCAAAGCCTAGCTTCACAATCCTCATTTCAGGATCTGTCACACACTGGCCAACTCTCAGAGAGAACAGTGCTTTCCTGGGACACCCTGTTCCTGCTGGAACAGGATGACAAAATAATTCATCTAGTGTATGCTCTGTAAATCAAGCAAGGTACCTTCTTTGTTTGCTTTTTAGCAGGGAATAATGTTTAGAAACTTTTTTTTAATATACAGCTTCAGTGGCAAGCCACAATGACTTTTAGGTAGCACGTGAAAAACAGAATTTACTTCAGCTTCCTGGATGTGGAAAAGAATTACAGTCACATCTCTCCTTGAGACCATTGGAACTGAAAGCTTTTCAACTAGGAAGAAGACAGTAAGTCCTGAGATGATAAGGTTATTCTGTACTTTTGTGCTGATTTTGACAGGGACAAAGTTCATTTTCTTCACAGTAGCTATGTTTTGGATTTGTGCTGAAAACTGTTGATAACACAGGGATGTTTTGGGTATTGCTGGGCAGCACTTGCAGTATCAAAGCCTTTTCTGTTTCTCATCTAACCCCACTAGCCAGGAGCCTGGGGGTGCACAAGAGGTTGGGCAGGCACACGGATGGGACAGCTGACCCCAACTGACCAGAGGGGTATTCCATATCATATGCTCAATATATAAAATGGGGGGAGAAGAAGGACAAGGGGGAATGTTGGGATTAATGGTATTTGTCTTCCTGAGTATTCATGAAGCATAATGGAGCCCTCCCTTTTTCTCTGGGCATGGCTGAACACCAGCCTGCCCAAAGGAAATGGTGGATGAATTCCTTGTTTTGCTTTGCTTGTGTGCATGGTTTGGTTTTACTTATTAAACTGTTTTATCTCAACCCACAAGTTTTCTCACTTTCACTTGTCTGATTCTCTCCCCCATCCTGATGTGGGAGGGAAGTGAGCAAGCAAGCGGCTGTGAGTGATTTATTTGTTAACTGAGTTTAAACCACAACCTTGAAAGTACAGAATGGGAGGGAGAGTGACAGACAAATGGTAATTGTAATGGTACAAAGCAGTAGTATTGGCCAGAACTGTATCACCAAAGCAAAGGAATATGATAAACTGCAGACTTGCAAGGATTCTTTCAAGTATCCAGTCCCTATCTGCAAAGTACAGACCAGGAGCTACAAAGCAGAGGAAACCACCAGAAATGCTGTATCAACCTGCTACATCCCACTTCTGAGACCATAGTCAACATTTCCATGACTGTGTAAAAAATCCTATACACCCAGTAACAGCAATTGTGTGCATAGACCTGCAAACACTCAAGACCCCCAAAACCACAAGGTTTCACTATGAGCTCTAGTAGTTAAACTGAAACTCTGAAGCACAGATTCAGACTATTGTTTTAATGGAAGTGTTAAAGCCCTCTGTGAAATTTTTCTAATTCTTCCCTGTTGAAGGAAACTGTTTCCTAAGCTTACTATCACTGCTGACCAATCCACCATCCTATCCTGAGACAACTGGGTTCCACCAGAGAAGCTCTTTGGATTCTGCCAGGTTCATGTTCGTGCAAACATGCATGTATCTGCAAATTCCACTCTTCCACTATTATCATGGAGTTCCTAGAAACACTTATAAGCATTGTTTTGTCTGGCAACACCTTTTTCAAGCTTGCTACTTTCACTACTATGACTGCAATAAAACAAATGAAGACATCCATTCTTGTCACTTTCGTTGTGTCCTCCATATAAAAGCACTAACAATAAGAAAGGATAGCAAAATGCCCACATCAGCTAGTATAGAGTTTTTTGCCTCACAACAAAGCCAAAGAAACAATCAACAACAAACACCACCAACAACAACAAAAAACAAAAACAACCTCCCCAAGAAACAACCAAAACCCCCAAAAAAACCCCAAGAAACAAGAAAAAAACCCTCTCAAACAAAAAAACACTAAAACAACCAAACCCAGAAAACAACCCAAACTAAGCATATTTTCAGAATTTATCAACACTCCCACAATAGGAGAAATGTATTTCTTGCCATTTGAAGGATAATTTGAGCGTAGACTTGTAGAGCTTTTCTGTTCTCAAGACAGTGTTCTTACAAACACTAGCTGCCACAAGGAACTGAGGCTGTTCAACTCTAAATAACGTATGGTTTGATATATTAGAAATTTCAGAAGTGGTTCAGTGCTAGCATAAACCTGGCAAGAACCTATCCTCACCTGCTGCCAAAAAGAACTGTGCAAGTATGTCATTAAAGTCCTTTCCACCTTCCCAAACGATTCATATGCTTGTCTCACACAATCAGATGCCGAGATGGGAATTGCTTTCTCCAGGTGCCAAAAGGAATCAACACCTTGAGCAAGTGAGCCTGTTATCCAGGCTTTCACTTTAATGCCAAGATGAACTGTATTTCAGCAGGTCCCAGGTTACTAATAACACACCTCCAGGCAGAGACTGAGGAACACAGGAGTAAAGGGAGGGAAACACACTAGAGAAACCTCTTCTAGGTAGAAAACAGAAATGGTAAACACATTGAAGAGTTCTGTGGCAGGCAGATGGGGCACAACACATACACAAACAATCCTGTGGCATTGGACCAATGCAGCTACACGCTCATTGCACTACTTGATGGTATAGCATCTCCCCTGGCTGCCAGCCAGGTGGGCTCCCTTTGTAACTCATTTCAGAAGCTACCAAAAGCCCAGAACCACTCTACCTGCCCACTTACATATCTGCAAAGTCCTGTGAGCCTGCAGACTTCCTTCTCTGCAAAGATTCTCCAGGGTTCCATGTAGCAGTGTAACCATTATGTCAGACTCATTAATTGAGTATAATTGTGTCTACGATGTGAAAAACACATATCCTGATATGAAGAACACATGCTGTGGCTCGGCATCAAACCCTCATAGACTGCCTTCCTTACACAAATAATTGTGTGAGTTAAGCTAATTTGACAGAGATGTTTCTTTGCAGAACACCTGGACTTTACACAAGATGAGCATCTCCTCCTTGCAGCTTAGTGTCGAGAGCAGGCTATAAAACCATCCTCGGAGAAGGTCCTGCGGCTGAACAGCGCGTGTAACTTCCCACCCACCCCGTGCAGTTCTGCTGTCCCCGGGGAGCATCGGTCCCCGCAGCACCCAGCCCGGGCTGGGCACAAACACCGCCCGATTCATTCCTCCTTAGACCTCACCTATCTTGTAAAAGTCAATCAAAAGCCCATCCGTCCTCAGCGCCTCCAACCGGGCTCCCCAGTCCCACTGCCGCTTCCCCCTCGACCCCGGGCCATTCCCGTGCCCGGCGGCGGGAGAACACCCCGGGATGCTCCAAGAGGAGCGGCATTTCCATCGCGGCAGGAGCGGAGACGCCCGCCCGCCTCCGCCCGCTTCTGCTACCGACTGCTCCGGGGGAGGAGGAGGACGAGGAGAAGAGGACGGGGGAGGGGGCAGGATAAGAGGATGGCCCGGGATGACACAGCAGCGGCCCCGGGCCCGCCGGGGATGGCGGCGGCAGCGCCCAGGACACCCCGTTATATAACGGCCGCAGCGCCGCGCCCGCAGCGCCGACACCCGGGGGCATGTGCGCGACCCCCTCGGCACCGGGGTCACTTCAACCGGGGCACAGCGCGGCCCCGCCCGCCCGCCCCTCACCAGCGGCTGCATCTCGGCGCGCACGGCGGGCACCTGGAACCGGTCTATCTCCTCCATCATCTTGGCGGCGGCGCCGAGCGCGGCGGGCAGAGCGCGGAGAGCAGGGCGGGCGGACACGGGCGGCTCCTCAGGCGCCGAGAGAGGACAGCGACAGCGACAATGACAACGACACCGCCCGCGGCTGCGGCTGCCTCATCGCCGCCGCCGCCGTGACTCAGCCGCGCCGCTTCCGGGTCCGGCCGCCGCCCCGCCCCTATCTGAATATTCATTAAGGGCGGGGTGACCATTCCTCGCTCGGGGCCCGGATGCTGGGTTCCGCTGCCCCGCCTTTTTGAATAATCATGACGGGCGGGAACGCTGTCATCACTGACCGAATGGTGGTCTCGCTGCGGCCCCGCCTTCTTTTAAATATTCATTTGAGGGCGTGATCCCTACAACTAGTTTTGTGCCCGATCACTCCGTTCCCCGAGACCTGCCCCTCCATTAACTATTCATGAAGCAGGAGGGGCGTTGATCGCCAGGTCGAGGCCCAGCTGCTCCGTTCCCCGTGACCCCGCCCTTAATTTGAATATTCATAAGGAGGCGGTGCCCGCTGTCACGCTCTCTGGGCAGCGGCGCTCTGTTCGCAGAGGCAGGTGGGATGTACCATTCCCTCCCTCGAGGGGAGAGCCGGGGGGTTGCGGGAAATGGCCGGGGCCATTGCCGCTTCCGGCGCGTTGCCATGGGTGCCGCCATCAACTTCCGGCGTGCCGGGTGGGCGCGAGATTGTGGCGAGGGGTGGCCGCTGCTGTAAGGGTCAGCCATGCCCCCCAAGGCGGCCGACAAGCGCCGGCAGGTAAGGGCTCGCCGCACTCCCGTGGTGGCAGCGCCGTGGGGACCTCACCGCATGCGCCATGACATCACACCCGAATGGCGTCACTGCGGCTCCTTGCGGGAGGCGGTGGCCCACCAGAGGCAACGTCGCTGTGCAGCCCCGCTGTGACCCTGTTGCCTCCTGCTCTGAGCTCTATCCTTGGTGTGACACCAGCGGTGTCACCGTTCCCCAAACCGCCCCCTTTGACGTCACAGCGTGTACGCAGATCTTTCTCTCAGGGTTCACAGAATCGTTAGGGTTGTAAGGGACCCCTGGAGATGATCCAGTCCAACCCCCCTGCCAAGGCAGGACCACCTGGAGCAGGTGACACAGGAACACATCCAGGTGGTGTTTGGCTATCTCCAGAGAGGAGACTCCAGGACCTTCATAGGCAGCTGTTCCAGTGCCCTGCCACCCTCAACATAAAATTCTTCCTTAAGCTGAGGTGGAGCATCTTGTGTTCTATCTTATGGACACTGCTCCTTGTCCTGTCACTGGGTACCACTGAAAAGAGTCTGGCAGAGTCCCCTTGGCACATTTATATGCATTAATGAGATCCCCTCTTAGTCTTCTCTTTTCCAGATCGAACAGGGCCAGAAGTGCTTGAGAACATGCAGTGTCTACTCATAAAATTGATATTTTGGATCCCAAATAATCTTTGTGGCCTCTGCTGGACCATCTCCACTAGCTCTTTGTTTTGTGCTGAGGAGCCCAGAACAGGACACAGCACTCCAGATGTGGCCTCAGCTAGGGCCCTGTGGAGGTGTGGGGCCACCTCCCTTGACCTGCTGGCCATACCCTTCCCGATGCAGCACAGGATATCATTGGCAGCAGGGGCACACTGTGGGCTCATAGTCGCCTTGTCACCTGCCAATGCACACAGGTCCTACTAACCAGAGCTAAGGGGTTGAAGTGAGAACTTAGGTTGCGCCACAGAGCTGTAACCCACGGGGCTGGGTGTGGCAGTGGAGTCAGCACAGCCTCTCTCGACCTTGTTGAGTCCTGGCTGCATCATACTGTGTCACCCTCTCCCTTCAGCTGCCTGTGATGCCGTGAGAGTTCTGTGGCATTACACAGCTGTTCAAACCAGCCTGTCCCAAATCCGCAGCATCCCTTACTCTGTCACCATGCTGTTCAATCCTGTTAGACTACAAAGTCCTCAGACATTGTTGTCAGGCCATTTCATATTGTTTCTTGTTTCCAGTATGCAACACCCCTTCCAAAGCAGGTTCTAATGCACTCAAGGTATCTCCAGCCTGCCCAAGGATCTCTGAGAGACACTGAGCAGACAAGATAAAATCCTTTTTCTTACAAAATTTAAAAAAAATTATTTTAGTTATACCCACCTGTAAGTTTTGTCTCTTTCCTTTTGCTTTGCTATTTGGTCTTTGCTCAGCTCAAGCAATGTAGAGGAGTAATTTTCTACCCTTCCTGGCCCTAACCCTAGAGTGCTGTGGAGTCTCTGTGAGACCTCACTGTAATCCTTTGGGCTCTGTGCAGACATGTCTGCATGCATCGTCTTTTAGAATTAAAAACTCAGATTAATTCAATTAATGCCTGGGTCTGGTGTGCTAGTGGAGTATCAATGTGTTTGATTTAAAAGCACATGATGGCCTGGATGATAAAACCCTTTAAACCCTTTTGTTGATATGTTTAGATCAATCCCAGCATACCTGATGTTAGGGTTGGTGGGAGGAGGGTTAGCATGGGTGTAAGCAAGAGTGAGAGGATCAGTGACATTCCTAATCCCCTAGTAAGTACTAATAAGCACCAAGATACAAACAGGTTTAAAAAGTTTTCAAAGAGCAAAAACTAAGAATCAAAGCCCACATCCAGTCCTAGATAATGAAGATTTTTATGCTAAAATTGTAAAAAAAAAAAAACATTGATAATGATGAAAACTAAACTGAGCATGAAATGCTTTAATTGAATTTCAGTTTCTTCTATTTTCAGAATTTCCATATAAATATTTTCAATCCTTTTCAGTAGTCACTGTCTCAAATACTCTGAAATGGAGAGGCTTCCACTGACATATTGTTTGGAAAACTTAATGTGCTGTAAAGGCATTCCTTTTATTTTAAAGCACTTGAAACATCATAAACTAATTAAACTCTGAGGATGTTTGTCTTTTTACATAACCTTTATCACAATAACTTAAAAGGAAATAATTTTAACTTGTCCTGTATTAACATTTCCTATATTTGCCTTGTTAAGTCTGATTGCTGTTTCACATCCTTTTATCTGCTAGGATGTTCTTGCAGTGGAGGAATTTTGTGGTTAACTGTGCAGCTCTTGAGTCCAGAGGTTTTTGCCTCATTTTCCCTGACTCAGAGTACAGATGACATCTCAATCATCTCCTTTGGGAATGTGGGGGTGAATGCCTGTGCACTACTCACTGCCCAGCCAGGGGCTGATGTTTGATATCTACTGGGCCATAGAGGCCACTGTAAAACTAATTGGTGGGTCAAGCTTTAAATTCCAATTCTTGACAAGAATTCTTCTGTAATATTGTGCTCTTTCCCCCTGTCCCTGTGCTTTTTATTCCTCTGGTTTTTATATATTGCTTTATTCTGCTCTTGCTCTTAGGTTTTTCACTGCTGACTGCTTTCACTTTGAAAATTTTCTTCCTGAGTTTGTTCTCAAACCTGGGATCCTTACCTGTACACCTATTCCCTTTTACCATATATCACTTCCAGCAGCTCCTCTGCTTTCATGACTCCATGTTTTTCACATGCTTTGTGATCAATTCTTATTTTTTTCTTCTTCTCCCTTATGTGGGGGTTGTCTGTTCTTCTGTGCCTGTCTTATATCTACCTTCTCCTCTAAAATTTTTTAGCAAGTTTCTTGCTTTATTTCACTCTTTTTTTTTTTCTTTATCCTGCATAAAGACTTCCAGCTCAGTCTCCAGCCACCAGTTGGTGGCTGAGATGGGTGAAAATATGTCAGAGTTGCGTTTATCATAAGAATTAAAAGCTGTCGTGTTCCAGATAACTTGCTTGACTTGACCAAGCCTTATTTATAAATGTCTGTAGGCTTCCATATGTTCATGTACATTAAAAAGAAATTTCAGTGTTTCAGTGTTCAAAGTCTTTAAATAGTGTTGTATGTCTGCATCTTTGTGCTTCCAATACAGCTTTGGAAATAACAACTCTGTATGTTCTCTACTTCAGAATAACGATAATACCACTCCTTTCGGATCTGAAGTATGTTACGCACAATTGAGCTCAACAGCTTTTTGTAGGAATGTGGAATTATGGAAAGGCATAAGGCAACTTTCCTGCATCAGACTGAAAGGAATGGGTGCATCAGATTCTCAGCTTCGCTGAAAAATGCTCAAGACCATGGCAAACAGGACACTTGGAAGTGTGATGTTGAAAACACTGACATGTTTGGCATGTGCATGGACATGCACGAAGTGTTAGGGCAGAGAACAGCACCCTATAGGTCTTGTGTCAGTCCTGTGTGTGGTCCTGGGTAATGAGAGAATGTGGCCAGTGATTTTGAGATGGTTATTTTGAACATGTATGACAGGTTGGAAGTGTTTGTTTCAGATTTCCATGCCTTTGCTGTGTAACTCAAGGAAAATCCTTGAGTGAGCTGAGTAGAGCATCCTGTGTAAATGTGCACCTCTGTGTCTGCACCTACCTTAAGGAGAAGCAAAATCTCATTATGGTTCATTAGCAGACTTTGCATGCATTTGGCATTTAAAATACAAAACCGGACTGTTCAATCTTATCAGTCAGGGTTCACCTCACTGCAGGAACAGATCACTTAAGCAGTGGTAGGAAAGGATCTGAATTATGGCAGAGAGGCATTTCTTGTTACCCTTGTGGTCTTGCACACCCATTGACATGGAAACAGTTTCCTTCTGTTCAACAAGTCATGAAAGAAACAAATAGACCTATTCCCCAATACAGTACAGAAAACAATGAGACGCATTTTACTTTTTTTTTGTATTTTCTTCCTTTTCTTTTTTTTTCTTCCCCTGAGAAGGCTTTTAAGCTGCTTACTTGTTCTTTTACATGCATTAAAACATCCATGGAATATAAAACAAACATTCCATTTAGTGTTGCTCAAAAACATTATAGAATATATTGGCAAATAGCTCTTAAATTGGCATCCCTAGTGTGTGCAAATATCTGCTGCAGGGCAGGCTGGAAGTGATTTTGTTTCCATGCTGTGATTTCTTGCTCCTTGTGCCAACTGGTGGTTTACTATGGAATTTGCTAATATTCAGAACAGGAATAAGAAGCTAGCAGGAAACTTATGGAATAGTTCTACAAGATGCTGAGCTTAGCTCTCATAATGTCTCCACCTCTTTCTTTTAGAATCCAACAAGCACATTACTACCTTACAGGTACATTTTCCCCACAGTTCTAGTTATTCTCTGTGCTGTGCTGTAGAGGAAGTGCGAATGACTGCTTTTGCTCAGGAAGGTGAGCTAGACTTAACAGGAGTGTTCTGTGATTCCTCAGCCTTGTAACCTGATTGTATTATGGTGACAGCTGGCATGGGGAGCAGAAAGGCTGTAGGAAAGTCTCTTTAATGATACTAAAAAAATATGGTCTGGGTTTGTCATTTGCCCTGATGAGTGTTTCATTAATATGTAATCAATTTTCAGCTCTTGGAAAATCTGCTTAATATGAACTGACACTTCAGCTTGTCAGAGTGCCCAACCTGCATCACCCCTGATACTGAGTTCTCTGGTATTTGAGGCTGGATCTGTGAATCCAGGTCTTCTTGTCCATCCTTAGGCTTTGAGTGTAAGGAGAAATTTTGTTTCTCAGTGAGTCACTGAGTAGGGGTGTCTGGCTTCTCACCATACGGCAACTCATTACAAGAACTAGTCTGAAAAGGACAGTTTAATCAGGCAGTATGGGAGAAGAAAACACCAGTCAGTAAAGGCTGTAGTGACAACCCTTATCCTGGATGGCAACACAGCACATGTGGTAATAATCATTACATTTTCTGTTTGGATAGTCAGGGCTGGACATTGGTCTGAACCTGAGGAATTGACACATTTTTCCTGGAGGATTTCTGTCCTCACTAATTCAGGATTCAGCCTGGTTTTAAATGAACGCTGGCTCTTGAGTGTAACTCTCTGCTTCCTAGGTCACCAGCATGATTTATTTACCAGCAGAATTGCCACTGACAAGTCAGAGGATTTGTGCAGCAAATGATAAAATAGTTGAAAAGCAGAGCTCTAGAAAAAAATCAGAAGGAAATAGACTTGGAATAAACTTCAGAGCTTGGAATAGACTTGAAATAAACTTGCTATTTAGTCAATACCAAATAGCAATAACTACTGATAGTCCTGTTTTGTATAAATTCAGTTAATAAGTCTCAGATCAACAATTAATGATTGTCATGTCACCAATGAAAGGGAGAGTGATGTGGGAAAAAATGTGGATAGAGTAAACAAGAAGAACAAGACTTGAATGTATGGTTGAGTGTGATTTTTAAATTTTCTTCATTGCAGGGTAATCAGGTAACATTGCTAGGGAGTTTAGGGCAAAACTTCTACTAAGCATTGCAAGTCTTTGATGGTTGCCCTTGCCATCTTTTTCTTTTTGGATGCAGAAATATGATATCTCTTTTGAAATGTCAGCCTTGTAGGGCTTTTTTTTAAACTTTTTTTTTTTTTTAATTTACAGCAATGGTCTTTAGAAAGTAGCCAGTAGTTTCTTCTTATTTTCCTGTTTTATGACTACAGAAAAATTAAATATGCATCACCCAATTTTGTATTCCAAAATACAATTGGAAATTCTTGTTGGATAGCTGAGCAGCAGGAAGACTCCCTGCTTAAGGACTTGATTTTGCAGGTATTTGTACCTCTCAGTGGCTTGTCTGCAATAGAGGGAGCTGTGAGAAGGGAAAGGAATATTAAATAGCATTTAAAACATCACTTTTCATCTATTTCCTCTTTTCATTTTTATCATCCTGTTGGATTGTGGTATCTTTGCTGTAGTCTATTTGTAATAATTTGTCTTGTAGCATAGTAGATGTCTGGCCCAGGGATGAATTCCTAGGTGCTGCTATGATATACACTCTGGAAGAAGGATCCAAAAAGAAACAAAGAAACAGTCACTTGGGCCTTCTGTAGCCATCATTTAAGTACTCTGACTGTTACAGACTTCTAATATGTATTAGCTGTTGGAAGTGTGGCGATCTGTTAATGTATTTAATGTCAGACAGTCATCAGAGTAAAGCATTATTAGCCTCTGTTAGTTCTGACTCTGTCATTTTTCTCTGGAGCATCTCCTGGAGTGGTCAGAGTTACGATGGTGACCTGGAGGTGAAAAAGTCCTTAATACCTCCTTCCTGTTCCTTAGTTCCCTAGCAACCACGTCTCCTTTATTTTTTTTTTTCCTAATATAAATTCCTCATGATTATTCTCAGTCCTCTTCTTGTTAATTAATATTATTATTAAAGCCAGGGATAGGAGCACATTTATTAGGAAGATTTAGGAAGATGATTTTTTTTTCCCCTGTAGCAAAAATGTCTTTAGTTTATCTTGAATTTGATAAATGTAACTATTTTAATTGAATAGTTACATTCAATAATGTAACTATTACCCACCACTCTAGATGCTGAACAATGTAAACCAATAATCTACAGCAACATAACCTGGGAGGACTGAAGTGAGGCAGGAAACCTACAAAAAACAAAGTGTGTGACTATGGCATTAAGCTGTGTATCATAATGCCTGAGCCCAATGGGATGAAATGAATGTTTCCCCGGCAACCTTAATTCTCACATTTGCTAAATTCTGAATGCTTCTCTTTGAGATGTTAATAATAGTCTGTTAACTTTTTTTTTCCTGTAGCTAATGTGATACACAAAAATGTGCTTGAATTTTAAACATGCATATGAAGGCAAGTTATTGTAAACGTCTTACTAGTGAATATATAGTCATTATGTTGATTCACAGTTATAATTTATTTTTTATTTGTATTGAAGATGTGTTTGTGACCTCTTTCCTATTGTACAAACACTATGTGATGTATTTTAGGTAGCTGTCAGAGCAGAAGGATTACATTTTTAATCATAGTTTATAGGTAATGCATTGTTACAGTAAAAAAGAAAAGCAAGGAAGCAATAACAATCATTCTAAGCCATGGTGGCAGGACACAAACTACCTAGGTGGTATTGAGGACTCTTTACAGCTAATGTGTCAGAGAGAACTTTTAAGAAAAGGTATGAAAAAGGAAAGTATGCTAGCTTTGGAAAGATTTACAGAGATCAGGAGCTTGCAAAAAAATCCAGCAAAAGAACAAAGCAGAGATACACCAATAAAAAGGAATGTCAGGGCTACCCTTTTCATCAAGCAGCACAGCAGTATTGTCTGTGCTATTATCTGAATTAGGAGACAGAGTAAAAGATTTTGTATTCTTGACTGACTTATGTTTGCTCCCCAGCTTGCTTCTTGTAATAGTTTTAAACAGATCTGCTAGTTTTGATGACCTTCACCTTCTGCTAATATTGCCAAAATACTAGGATCTTATCTTTCCTCATATTTTTTAATTTTTGTGTCGTCTTCCAATTGGGTTCCAAAAGTTTGAGATACTTTGGGATGAACCTTCTGCAGCATAGATGGCTGTAGCAGGAATGATATTTGAGAGCAAAATATGTCCTTGCTTTCTATACTGACCTCTGTAGAGTACTGAGTCGAGTGGCATTACAATCTCTATCTTCACTTGCAAGAGTCCAGAATATTCGACAAATAAGTCATTCAACTTCTGTTGTTGAGTAGGTCTCTGCATTGTGAGGGATGTTTTATCTGGGCAAGAGACAAGAGTTTTGGTGAACATCCCTGGAATAAGGTAAGGATCAGCTCCTTTTTAGGCTGCTCCAGGTATGGCTGTCCTAACTTTGTGGAGCAGACATGGCAAAAAGCCCCAGACCCACACTGATTTCTGTGTGCTGGCTCCCATTATCATGTCTTTGGTGTGGGCTGTGTCCATACAGTGCAGCATTTGACCGAGAATCTGTATGATAACAAAGTAGTTCTAAAGCATAACTGTTCATCTTGGATGGTGGTTGGAGCTTCTTTAGTTCAAAATACCAGACATAATAAGTATAATTTTATGTCCTGTCAGTCATGTGCTTGCTCCCTGCTGTAGGGAACTACAAAGCCCAAAGCAACCTGTCATAGTCAGCAAGTAGAGGCTGGTAGAAAAGCAGACATGAGGTATGGAGAAGGCTGGTAAATCTCACTGACAGATGCAATGTAACCTCTTCCTTAAACACCCTCTCCCAGTCATCTACAACAGCCATCCTTTGATAAAGGTTAAAAACATGCATAGGGTCAAAGTTAAGACTTTCACAGCCTGCTTCTGTATTTTGGAATAGTCTGTAAACTTCGTTGCACTCAAAGTCTTGTATATGGGAAAAGAGAAGGAACAACTTATAAAACTAAAAATTTCCTGTCAGTGTGACTGAAATTTTAGTCTAAACATTATCATAAGTCCAGATGTATTCATTAAAGAAAATAAAAAATACTTCTGTGCAAAAAATAAAAATAATTAGTAATGATACTGTGATTAAAATTGTTGCATGAAAACTTCCCAATTTCTAACTCTTTTCTGGTATTGTGCTCATCCTTCTTCCAGGGCTCTGATTCCTAAGGTTGATGGTTTGATTTTGCTGTTGGTGGTGGTGTTGGTGGGGATGTTATGAGTTGTCAGCAACCAGAGACCTTCATTGGGGAGGATAAGATGTCCATTTTGATGGTTTCTTATTCATCTGGAATTTCTTTTATATGTTAGCTAATATATTTTTACATTTCCCTTTTTCCATTGGTTTGGTGCTCCACATTACACCTGATACTACTGCATATGTTGCTTTTCTAGTGTGCTAGATCCTTTTTTTTATCTTCTTTGCTACCCTTAAGCCAGATTTTCTTCAGTTCACCTGTCTGTAGATCTGCAATTCTTTAACTGGCCAGTGGTTAGATGCTTACAGCTGTGGGGTCTGTGATGTCAAGTATATCTTATCACCCACTGCCTGTACTCCTCTGTGCCATATCCTGAGTCTCCTCAGGGTCTCTCCATCCTAACAGGCCTGTACTGCATCATTAAATACCAATTGTAGAACCATGATCCTGTACAAAAATAAGGGAATACAGACAACTTGCCACAGGTACCTGGCTGATTAGAAAAATGTTCATGTTCTACTCCACAATTCTACTCTACTGTTCCCTATGGTATGGGAAACAGATCAGGTGTAGTGGTTCAGATTTGCCAATTTGAGTTTCCCAGCCAATGCACCAAATAATGTGGTAGGTTTAGCACTGGCTAAAATCACCAGTGCACTAAATCATTTCTTGCTGTGAGATATGGATTAGGAGAAGGGCAAAGCAGGCTTAAAACTTAAAAGGTATAAAGAAACTTTATTAACAGGACTACAAGAATAAGAAGCATCAGAATAAAACTTCCAGAACACCTTTCCTCCCCCGGCCCAACTTTTTCCTTTCCCAGCTGACCATGTAGAGACAAAACCTGGGATGTTAAAGCAGTACCAGCTATACAATAGTCTTTCATCAGTTCTTGTAGGGACAGGAGTTTTCTCTTGCCCTGCCATGGAAACTTCTGTCCTGGTTTAGGGCAAAATTTGGGAGAAAACCTCCAGTGGGGCTCCCCCCGGGAAAAAAACGTGGCCATGTGGCCCTTTTTTTCCCACCCCCCAATCGGTTCGGGAAGAGATTTCTCTGAGAGAAGTGGAAAAACCTGTTTATTTCACAGGCACAGCACTACCGAGCACAAAAATGAATGATAACACATTACAAAACCTCTCGCCCTTCAGAAGAGATGACAAACTTCAGAGGGTCTCTTTCCTGTGGGTGTTCGCTCTGTTATCAGTCCCTCTGGCGCTGGAAAATGCCGCTGCCCAGGCTGGGCTCCCGGTAGTGCACGGGTGCAAGCTCCCGGTGCTCTCCCGAGTCCCCAGTCCAGAGCAGGTTCGATTCGTTTCAAAAAAGGGAAAGAAAACAGTCCAGGAAGACCGCTCTGCTCTGGCTAGTTGGAAAGCCAAGGTGATCTGTGTCTTGTTGTCTGTCTGTGCTGTAGTCAAAACTCCCGATGCGGGGGGAGCAAGTACAGTCTCTGATAACAGACTCGGTGCTTCTTTTCCACTCACTTTTACTCTGAGATGGAATTTTAAGAATACAAAACCTGTGTCTGGGTTAGGTGGACGAATGGGGATACAATTTAACATCATAATCAACCCAGGACACTTCTCTACAAGGAACAGCGTTCTCATGGCTTTTCATTTCCACAAATAGCTGCTGCCCAGGAAAAGTTCTGCATCACGAAATTCCTCCCATTTTCACAGCCTTCCTAAAGGTGTGTCCATGGGCCATGAACTCATAGGGTATTATTTTAAGGATGAGTTGTTCAAAGGCAAAGGTTCTCTTCATCTGTCTCTGTGATCATCTTCGGGAACAGAGGTGTTCTTCTTTTCTCCCTGGGGGAAAAGGGCCTTCATCACTCTCATCACTCTCTCTTTTCAAGCTTCTCATGGGATCACAGCTACTCCAGCATCTGCTTGGCTTCATCAGTGGATGCCTGTGCTCACATCTACAGTTTGAATACTTTATCCCCCATACTTTTCTCGTGAATTAAAGGAGTTATTTCAGTACATCATTGTCTATCTCCATGGCCCTACCAAAAGAATATTTCAGCCCCATTCAGCATCTCCTCATTCTCCTTCCACCTGAAGCTTGACTCTTTACTGACCTTGGTATTTTCATGTTGTCTTTCTACGCGTCGTCACTGTCCTTTTCTCTCCCTGGAAAGAGGAACAAGGTCTGCCGGTCTCATCTATGTAGCGAAAGGGTTAAATATCTTTCCCAGTGGCCACAGCAGTCACGGTGTTGGATTTCAGGCCGCGCTGGATCCCTCCGTCTATCCGGCAGCCACTGGGAGGGTGGGCTCGGCCTGGAGCCGTCCGTGCGGGTCGGGGGGAGGGGGTTTTGGTGAGATGTCAGCAACCATGGCCCGGCCCAGCCTGGGGCTGAGTCTCCATAGCCTCCATACCTCGCCTGGGAGCTGCTGGAGTCCAGCCCAGCTTCCTCCATGCAGCATAGGCTGTGGGGGAGTGGTGCCGGCCCCACCAGAGCTCCGCTACCTTTCGAGGCTGGAAGCAAGAGAGAAAGAGTTCCCGGGCTTGTGGTTTTTAAAATGTGGAATTCACAAAGGCGGATCTAATTTCTCAATAGTGCAAAATGTTGTTGGTTCTCAGAACCAGCCATCTATGGCCTGTCCAAGGCACAGAGGAAGCTCCCAACAGCTTCTCCTAAAAAAATCACTTCTGTGGGTGGTTCCTTACTTCTTCCCCAAATGTCGATCAATGTGAAACCACTGCATCAGGGTTTGTGCTGCTTCATTCTGGTGCACTAAAAGCTCTAGCTTTTCTTTGGTCTCACTTTTGGATTTTAATACTGTTGCAGATAATTATTCACAGGTGGCTCTTTGGATTATGTTAATTGAAATCTATGCAACCACTAAAACCAATTATCCTCAGATTGCCTTGGCAGTGCCTTTGCTAATAGATGAATGCTTCTGTAGATCCATTTACAAAGGATAATAGTAAGTAGACTTTGTTTCATGTTTGAAATTAAGAATTTGATTTTCATTTGGATCTGAATAAAATTCTGCTCTGAAAATCTGTTTAAGTCACATCTAATTCACACATACCAGGATCCTTGTCAGAGAGAACCCTCTGTTACCCATTGTCAAGGAATCACATAGGGAGGACAAGTCAGCTGCATGATCCAGTCATCTCAGTAGTGGTTGTGACACGGGACCTCTTAGCTTCTCTGCTCTGCAGTCAGCCTACGGTGGGAACATAAAGAAAATGTTATAACTTTTACCTTCTCCACCTTTATTACAAAAATTTGTATTTCAAAGGCACATATTCTAAGCATAGAAAATGTATTGTTTTGCTCATTTTTCGTACCTCTTAATATGTATCTTCTGGAATAGAGATAATCCCTAATGCCTTGTTAGTAATAGCAGATTTATGTGTCTTAGCTTGTACAAAGAGAAATAACACAGAGACACAGTCTCACATTTTTGCTGAACTTTGTTCTCCTATGCAAATATTTCTTTTTTGAATTCTTATTGTCAAGTCTTAACAAGTAATGGGGCTTGATGAACAATGTTTGGGGATTCTGGGTGAAAGTCTTTATGGACGCTTAGTTGTTTAATACATAGAAAGTCAGTAGTGGAGGTGAATATTTAATTTTCATAATCAAGGGGAATCATGAGGAGAGTGTAGGAATCTCTGTGGAGGCCTGTGCTCCTGAACGTGTTCTTAAGACATATGAAAGACAAGAGGAAGACTAGATACTGTGATAGAGCTGGGCTTTCCAGAAGAAGAACTAGGAAAACCAGGTGAGAGAAACAAATGGCAGACTTCAAGCAGTGGTTCTTTGCATTACAATGTAGTTGTACTGCAGGAGTCCTTGATGTGGAAGTTGTGCATGCTAAAAGTGTGCATGGATTCCAAAATCACAGAATAAATTTGTGGAGAAAGGTTCACTGATATGAAATAGAAAAGATAGCATTTTGAGTTCAAGTCCCTGTGGCAAGCTAAGAGGTCATTCTGGAGAGAATAGATGCCTTCTTTAGAACAGTGTTGGTGGCAGATATTTGTCTAGATGGAACTTATATCTGAACTGAAAGGCACACTAATGTTGTTCTGAAGAAAATCAATCAGCCCATGGGAGCTTCCTCTCCCACCCCTTCATTTTCTTTCCCTCTTGTCTCGTATCCCCTTCTTTTCTGTCACAAAGTCAAACATTTTTCTAAGTAACTCCTGCTTCTTTCATCTGTACCATCAAATGTTATTTGTGATCCATCCTGAAACTGTTCTTGCCAAGGTTTCTAGTGTTGTTTCCTTTTTTTGATTTATCAACTCTCTCTCTTCCTTCAGGGTTCATGATCCTGTCTGTCCCTCAGCATCTCCCCAAAAGGATCCTCTTCATTTCCTTTCCCACTTTCTGTTACATTTTCACAAAGCTTTGTCAATGGTGTTCTGTTATTCCTTGATTCTGGGTAGGGTAGTCTCCCTCTATAAGGCACCCTGTAAACAACTATTTAATTGTTTTCCTTAAAGCCTGTCATAATAAATTTTCTGTGCTTTCATGTGTGCAGGGGGGTTGACAGTGGTTAATTTCCCAGCTGTTCATCAGTGTTTTCCATGATTTCTCAGTGCTCATGACTTTGTGGGTGTGGATCTATTGTCTTTGGGCTCCCTTTGCCATGCAAGCACCTGGGACAGGAGCAACCTTTTAGTATGTTTGACCAAGACACTAAAATGTGTTTATGACCTTTGGGTGTATAACAGAGTAGGACAGACTAGTAGCATTGTACTAGGACAGAGCCTGGCATTTTTTTATGCTAAAAAATCGCTGTCTTGTGTTGTGAAAATGACTGTTGTTCCTTCAGATAATTAATTTATAGACGAATGCTGTAATACTCAGCTTTTAAAACATACCATTGGAGCTAGCATCAAACTTTTATTCTGCTCTGGTTAAATTCGAAAAAAAGGTGCTTTGAAAATTTACATTGGATGTGTTCTCATTTTAGGGCCAAGGTGGACCTTCAGGAGGAAAGGCAGGAAAAGCTGGTAAAGCTGGACGTAAAAAACGGGTAAGATTCTCAAGTCTTAAAAAATTTTTTTTCCCTCTTTTAGCTTTGAGATGCAAAAAAAGATTTAGCTTGAAAAGTGAGGTTCTTTTTTATAAAGTTGATAAAATATCAGTTGATTTAGCAGTAAGAGTTTGCTGTAGGTTTCCACTGAGAAAGGAAATACACCAACAAGTTAGGACAAAATATGTCACCTGACAGAAAGGCACAATTTGGGTTAAATGCAATATGAAAAGATTAAATAAAATGTTTGGGATGTGGATTCCAAAATACAAGCAGACTCAGACTGTGACAAAACTGCCTGCTTAGTTTAGAAAATTCAAAGTATAGCCCATATTCACTAAACAAATAAGTACAAGCCTTAGAGAAAAAAGCCTTGACTTATTTGATTCACAATAATGTTTTTACCGTTGAGCAAATAAATTATTATAATAACCTGATTTAATCTACCTTCCTCTTATTTGGCTTCATTGACAGGGATGGAAGAACATTCTACATGCCTTTAAACAGGCATAATGATAAACAGCTTTTCACTTTCTTGGGATGAATCACATTCTCATTAATTGTTCCTCTTTTCACCATTTAAAAATGGAAAGTTACTTACTTTTAAATGAGAATCATATATAAAAATGTTAAAACCACAATAATTCTTATCTGATTCACTTGGGAAAACAGCCACTGAACTAACTAGCATCAAATTGTGTATAATAAATGTCCTACAAACAGGTTTTCTTGTGGGGAGCATTAAATCACAAACAACTGTTCTGCAGTCATCATCTCTTGTGCATCAGAGAGCCTGACCCTCTTTACAGCTTGCCTCATTTCAGCTCCCGTGGGGGAAGAAATAAGGCTGCAGCCTATGACTTTCCCTGGGCTCTTGGATTATGCAAAATTCACTGTACTTTCAGCCACTGCACATTTTGACACAGTGTTATGCTTTTTACCTTTGTGTTGCTCTGCAGGTAGCAAAGCATTGCTGGTTCCAGCCTCTACAGTTTCAGCCATAAGCTGTACTTACACCTTGGACTCATCCTCAGCTTTGTATGAATGTAAAGTTAGCAGGCCTGAGAGAACAGTATTTACAAGAATGATTGATTTATTTTAAATCAACTCATTACACATTTTGAACTGAGGAAGAAATTAAGGGAAAACTGCCTGGAGCAGTTAAGCACTTTAATCAGCAGTTTGTGTTCTGACAGTTTTTTTGGTAAGGACAATTAATTGAAATTCATTCCTGCAGTGATTAATTTTCTTTTTAATGACCTTATATCATGACATCAACACAGTGCTAGCTCAGGGAGGGCAGCACTCTGTTGTTGGGAGAATGGAGACATACTGGCCTTTGCAAGAAATTGGTTAACATTCCTCCAGGAGCCACATCCCTGCAGCTTTGTATTTCAAACTAAATTCTAAGCGTAGCTTATAGAATAATACATCAGGAGTAATTGCAGGTTCTTGGCTTGTGCCCTTGAGTAGTCCTTAAGTCCTATATTACCCTTGGGTATTATATGGCAAGGGAAACAGAATTGCCAACTTTTAAACTGAGATTGAAGTGAAATCACTTGAATTTTGTTATTGGAGTTAATCCAGTTTTGTGTCAGGGCAGGAATTATCTTCAGGTGCAGCTCCTCCAACCCACTGAACTCTTGCTGGCAAGCGTAGCCATATGAAAATCTTCAGATTTTGGCCTGCCATTTTTGTTCTTCTGCTCTGTTTAAAGCAAAGATGGGTGGGGGAATGTTGTTTTTGCTCTTTGCTCTGTGCCTCAGGAATTGCTTCTTTGGCAAAGAGCAAAACTGTCTGAGGCTTGTTGCATTACTGAGCTTGTCATTCATGTTCTAGGATGAAGATGACTTTCCTGAAACGGGAGAGGACGGGTTGTCAGCAAGGGCTGTAGCCAGATCCCCAGATCACCTGGAGCTTCCTGAAGCTGTGAGTAAAGCAATGCCTGTCTTGTCTTGAGATATGTATGAAATTCTATAAGCAGAAGTCTACCCACCGGTTTTGGAGGAAATTCTGCAAGAGTAAAACTGCAGTACTTGCTGAAGTGCAAGTGAAGTGTCTGCAGTACCAATTGAAATGGCTTCAACAGGAAAACAGAGAGAATGTGCTTTGAAACCCAATTCTGGGCTTACACCACTGTAACTGTCTGGAGCTAATCCAAAAAGGAAATGGGGCTGGGGCTTCACTCAGTTTAGGAGGACCCAGAACCAACCCTGAGCTTTTCACGTGCCTGTGTGCAATAGACAGGACAGGGAAGTGTCCTACAGTTTTATTGCTATTTCTTCAGAGATTGGTTCAATAACATTGCAATTGGTCACCCTTCCAACCACAGTTTTTTCTCTCTTCTCACTGTCTTATAAAACTCTAGCATGGTTCCCCATCATTAAACTAGCTGTGAAAGGGAAGCTTTATGTACATCCCCCAACTCAGGCAGTAAAAATAGTTAAGAGCAGTACTTTATTTTTTGTTCACAGTGGTCAATCCTGAAAGTACTGCTACTGAGCTTATTTATTTTTGGACAGTGTAAATTTTAAAGACATGAGTTTTCTGTCTCACCCTATAGAATGCAGCTAGCATTTTCCAAGTGCTACCATATCTTAGATAAGAATCACAATCAAGAAAGCCCTGAAATACTGTGATAGGAAGCAGGAAGACTGTTCTGGATTCCACTCTGAGACAGGTTGGTCCCAAGCACTGTTCTTGTGGTGGCATCACCTGCACATGAGGTATCTGCAGTGAACTGAACGTCACAGAACTGAGCATAAACATGGTGATTTTTGTTGCTGTACATTGTATTAGTAGTGAAGTTTCATTTACAATACTATTTTGTTTCCATTCCAAAGGAGTTAAAAAAGGAAGTTACACGTACCTTGACAGCTAATAATCCCCATGTTCCCAGGGATATCGTCAGATTCAGCTTTAAAGTAAGTGTGACATGACCCATAAAACTGGATTTTTTCTCAATTAATTGGTTTTGTGTTTTCGTTTGGTTTATAACCAGGTAAATTTTCTTTTAATGTGGCTACATCTTATTACATATTTACTGCCAGTGATTCTTAAAGGGTTTTTATAGAGGGTAAAAGTCTAAAAGCATTGATGCATTTATTTAGAAGTAGGATATGACAATTACAGAACAAGATCTGTCAGTGAAGATAATTAATGCAGCTAATCTCAGGTAGTTACTTTTCCCATTCTGTGGTGGTTAAAGGACAAAAAGCAAGGGTTTTTTCATTCTGTAAGAATTATGCCTTAGTATCCACATGTGGAGATTGAATTATAGGAGAGCTCAGAAATGTGTTTTGTGGAACCACTGACAAGCTTTATTCATGGTGAGTAGGAGTGAGCAACAGACAGCCAGAAAATATCCAAAGTCACATGTTCACATTTATATGTGCAAGGCACACACTGCATTACCCTGGAGCAGCCTTCTCCCACTACCATATACAGCCAGCCACAAAGGCAGTCACACAGGAAGGGTGGAGTGATGGCTTTGCTTCCCACTCGTCCCTGGGAAGGATTACACACCTTGAAAGAAAGGGCATGGGGACAGCTTCTCCAACTCTGGCATTGAATTATTCCTGACTCTAGGCAGGTGTTGTGGTTTAATCCCAGCTGGCCACTAAGCCCCACACAGCCCTTAACTCACTATCCCATGGTAGGACAGAGAAGAGAATCAGGAGTAGAGGTGAGAAAACTCATGGGTTGAGACGAAGACGGTTTAATAGGGAAAGAAAAGCTGTGCAAAGCAAAGCAAGGAATTTGTTCACCACTTGAGGCAGATGTTCAGAAATCCCTAGGAAAGCACGAAACTTAATGGTTGTTTGGTAACATATTAATGTTCATTCCAAACATCCCCCCATTTTTCTTCTTCCCCACAGCATTCTTTTCCCCCCAGATTTATATGCTAAGCATGGCACCACATGGTATGGAACATCCTTGTGGTCAGGTAGATGAGGTGGGGTGGGGAACAGAACTCAGCAAGTGCTGCTCTGCAATAATCAAAACATCCCTGTGTTCATCACAAATCAAAACTACAGCTCACAGTAGCTACTGTGAAGAAAATTATCCCTGTCAAAACCAACACCTAAGGGAAGAGAAAACCAAGCAAAATCTTCCCAAGTCTGTCTCACCTCTCTGCTACTGTTCTTGTTTGACCAACAATTACACAATTCCAGAGAAAGAAAATCAGTCTTGTGGAATCAAATAAAGCCCTTCTTTTCTTTTTGGAGCTGAAGTTTTCCATATTTATGGTATATAGATAGGTGATCATTAATCCATATCTTCAAATTCTCCACAATGACTGAAGTGGGCTCAGTGCTGTGCCGTGGTTCACATAGTAAATAATCATATATATATATATATAAGAAAAAACTATTGAAGCATCTGTGTTCTTTTGTGGTTTCTGATTGCTTTTAGGTACAGCTCAAAACTAAATTATACAGGTTGAGCTGTTCTTTACTGTGAAGATGGTGAGACAGTGGAACAGATTGCCCAGAGAAATTATGGATTCTGCAGACCTGGAAGTGTTCAAAGCCGGATTGGATGGGGCTTTAAGCCCCCTGGGCTAGGGGAAGGTGTCCCTGCCCAGGGTAGTAAAAGGGTGTAACAAGATGTTCTTTAACACCCCTTCCAGCCTAAACCATTCCAGGATTCTAGGATTCTATGATTTGGTTGGGTTCTTCTTTTGTAGGAACGAGCATACAAAATAGTGGACGATATGGATCAAACAGCCGTTCACTTCACTTTGAATGGATATTTGATACACAAAGATTCAGATGAAGGCAGACGTCAGAGTATCAGATCAAGCACTGAAGAAGGTAGCTTTATTGTCTGAAATCACAATAAATGTCAGATAGGTACTGGTTCCTCTTATTCCTCTAATTCAACACAATGATCATGCTGCATTACCGTAGAATTAAACAGCTCCAACTTCTGCTTGCATCCTTGTTGGCAATCAAAGTTAGAAAAATTATCAGCCAGATGTTTGCTGGAAAATGGTGTGTGTTTTCTGAGTAATTTGAATGCTAGCACTGAAATTTTCAAACTTACTGTCTTTGAAACATCTTTCACTACCATTAGTTGGACATACGTGTCTAAAATACTTAGCCTGTTTTGAAAGTTTCAGACATGATTTAAAGTGTTAAAGCAGAAATGTTTAGAATCTGGTTTTTTTTTCAGGAAACTATCACATACATGACCAATTCTTAAATTCTTACCAAGACATCTACTTTCAGACAATGTGAGATACAAAGCCCTGAACTACTTGGACCTTTTCTCTGAGCTACTATCAACACCCTTAGGTGTTCAGACAAAAAGATGCATTAACCAGAGACTGAAAGCTCTGTTATTTGTAAAGAGTTCTAGGTTTGAATTTTCTGCTGGGGAGGATGTACTGGCTAGTGATTTTATTGTATTTCTACTGTTTGTGAAGGGAGAATTTCTGTCACAATGAGTGTTCTGTCAGGGTGGTAACTTCCAGGCACAATGATAACACTGGGTAGGCTCCTGAGCGTAGTTCTTACTTGGAGCTTCTGAGGGTCAGTGCCTCCTTTATTTTACACTTAACAAACTATGCATAATGATTTCAAGTAGCATAAAGTGCTTAATGTGATCTTCAATGCCATGAAATCATGGAATTTTGGCAGTGTTTTTCATAGATTCCAAACCAATTCGTTTCTAATGGCTTAGTGCTAGCATGGCTATGCAGTCAAGGCTGTGATTGGAATGTAGACATCCATTATTCTCTAACAAGACTGGTATATTGATTTTTATCCATATAAATAAGAATAACCATGTTATAACTTCTGTGTGCCTTGAAAACATTCTTAGTAATTGTATATAACTGCAGACAATTCTGGAGGATAGAAAGGTCCAGAGCTGAAGGGATACCCATAAACAGAGTTACTCAGATCAGAAATGGGTTGCAGAAGTTTGCTTTGAGTCAAAAGATTTATTTTTTATTTCAGTTCATCCAGAAGTCTTGCAGATGAATTCTAGAAATAGAATTGTCACCTTTTGTGGCTTTGAGCAAACAGTTGTTCTCCAAAGTGGGGATTTGTTACTGCGTTGTCTAATGATAAAGCATTAGGAAACGATGCATATGTATATCAATGCTCCAGAAGACTGAGGATCTGTAGAATATTGGATAAGATGTCCTGTTATTCTGGGCTCATTCACATATCCTTTCTCTCATCAGAAAAGGCTTCTGTTGAGGAGGAAAAGGCTCCTGAGGAGGCTTCTGCTGAGGCAACTGAAGAGGCAGAGACTAAAGAAGAAGAACCCAAAGGAGATGCTGAGGTTATTCTCTATCGCCATCTAAGAGCTGTCCATTTGATTTTTAGTATTAGCTTTTAAATGACATTACTATAAAATGGGTTTCCTTCTGTGATTGATTATTTTATGTCTGAGATGTCAGTGCTGTAGGTGAGAACCTGCAGGTTCTGCTAGGCAGCTGTGGTCCTGATGCCTTTTTTCAGATGCAGGAGCTGAGTAGGGGGATCATACTGATCTGGCTTTATCCAGACATTATAACAAAACAAAGTGTAATTTGTTGGGACCTGGAATCTTTCTGGACAGTATGTCTATTGGTGAAAAACAAAATCTGGAGGGGTGAAAGCAGCAGGCATAACTGAATGAAAGTAGTGGCCCTATTTCAAGGCAGCTGGCTGATAGGAAAAGAGTAGCCTGTGAGAACTTCATTCTTATGCACACAGTGTCAGAACCCACACAGTGTCAGAGTTTCAGGTGAAACTCATTGTCTAGCAAGGAAATGAAAACACAGGGTAATGGGACTCTTAACAAAATCTTCTTGTTCCCGAGTCCATTTTACCAAAGGCAACTGTGCTATATTATCTCTATCATGTCAGGCTTTGTTTTAAAGCAGTTTTGGTTCCTGAATGTCTATATTCCCATTCAGATATAATTTCAGAATCTCCTTGATTTGAGTGGTGGAAGTCTCATAATTTGCATCTGAAATATTGAATCTTCTGTTACACTCGGCAGCAGAAATCCAGCAGTCTGAGAAGAAGGAAAAAGACAACTGGTTCTCTCAGGGTAGAGTCACTGCTCTATTTTCTTTCAGGCTGCAGAAGAGGGAGAGAGAGAGGGAGAGGAGGCACAAGCAGCTGAAGCAGCTCAGGCAGCAGAGGCAGAAGAAGCAGAAGAGCCTCCTCCCCCAAAAACACCAGAGAAGAAGCTTCCAAACCGGTTCAACTTCATTGAGAGAGGTTCAACTACATACCACAATCCTCTGCGGGTATGTTGCTGTTTCCTTCAGTGACTTGGAGGATCTTTCCTTTGTGAGCACATGTAGATCACCTGTATTTGTGTCATATCCTGTGACATGTCAATACTATTAGGAAAAAAGGTATGGTGGTTGTACTATTGTAAAACATCTGGTGTGATGAAAATGGTGACAGAAAATTTCTTGCCTCATGAGCTCTTGGACAGCCTACAAAAAGTTTTGATGCTACTGTAAATCTTTAAGCCTCTACTTGGATGTGATATTTTTCATGTGTATTTTCTCATCTGAAAAAGTATGGAGCAATGTTAGGGTAGCAGCTGAGTACTTTGAATGTGTGAAAGCAATTTCTGTTTGTCACCGTGTACTTTTATGGTCTTATACTTCAATTCTTATTAATGGATAAGAGATGTAAGTTCCCATATATTAAAAGGACAACAACTTTCACTTGTGAGCTCCTAGTCTGTCAGGACAACTCACCACTCCATTGGCCACTGAAACAGAACGCCACAGACGAGGTCCCCTGCCCTGAAGTAATCCTCCCAGGTGCTGGGAGCTGCAGCTGTCCCGGGAATCAAAGATTCTCCAGGAGTGAAGCCTTTTGGTGTGTCAGTGCCCCTGGGTGAGTACACCACTTTTTGGCTGGTGGCACTCCCAGGGGTGAAGTAGCAACCCTCCAGCACCTGGGAGGATTACTTCAGGGCAGGGGACCTCCTCTGTGGCTTTCTGTTTCAGTGGCCAATGGAGTGGTGAGCTGTCCCAATGGACTGGGAGCTCACAAGGAGGTTTGTGTGAAGAAGGGGGGTTGGTGGGTGCCCTGAGTGGAAAGGGAGTTGAGGGTGGTCACTGGGCCCTTTACTTTTAAGTTTCATATTTTGCCACAGGGGAGGGAGGATTTTGTTGTCCCTGACAGGATGGATGCTTGTCTGTCAGGGCAACAGTGGGAGATTCCTATCCAAGCTGTGGGAACCCTGGTGGGAGGCGGGCTGAAGTTTTCTTGGGGTTTGTTAAAATGTTTTGTCAGATGGTTGTTTTTCCACTTCCCACGTGTGTTCCCCAGAGAAGTAAAGACAGCATTTAACAAAAGCAGGAGATATTTCTGGGGACAAACGTTATCCTTTAAGGAAAATGATGGGAAGGTGGAAAAGCAACCATCTCAGTTTTCCCCAGTTCTTCCCAAAGCCCCCTTTCCCTCATCCCCTGATCCTAACCCTTTGTCCCCTAAACCAGGTAGGCTGGAGGGAGCAACCCACCAAGAGGTGCAGGGTTGCTACCGACTCCCTGGCTCCCCACAACCTCCTCGGTACCCTTGCCCTGGTGGCAAGGTGCCAGCTGCCAGGGACTTTTCCCTAACCCCCAACCAGTTCCCCCACTCCCAGTTAATAGCCCTTGAAGTTCTCAGAATGGTTTCCGAAGCTGTGCCCTTTCCATCATGGGTCACACCCTCTCCAGGAAAGCTGAAACATCCAAAATAGCAGCACCCATAACACCGGTGCCGGAGCCAGAGCTGGAGATTAAGGACCGTGCCCTTCCTTATGAAGAGGTTAAGAATTGTGCCCCTCGTGAAGAGGAGATTAAAGAAATGCACCCCTCCTGGTGACAAGATCAAGAACCGGAGGAGATTAGACTATAAAATCTTTTCAGTTTTGTTTAAATTCCTTAAGTGTTTGTTTCTAGTTTTATTTTATGTCTATCTGTTTAATATATTTTGTTATCAGATGCTTATGTTTTTAGTACCCCACAAAGCAAAGCAAGTGCACTGTGGGAGGTTAAGTTTTCTGTTATAAAGGGACAAGATTTTCAAATATGAAGTTTAAGAATTTGTTGTAATTTTATTAAGTAAATTTCTGTTATTATTTAATAGTAGATTTTGATACTAATGTTAATTTTAATAGTAGTGATTTTACATTTTCTATTAACTCTTTAAGTGAAGATGTGTTCATTCATTTAAATTTTATAATTTGTGATGTTTTATCCCTTATGATTAAGTCTCAAATGCTTTTATATTGCTTATTAATTTAGCTTAATAATGTTAATTTTAATTTTGTAAACTATTAAGTAATATTTCTGAAAATCTCTCTCTCTCCTTTCAAGGAGAAAGGGGGAGATGTTGCAGTGCATTTTTGTTTTGATATATATATAAAATATATATAACATATATATGTGTATATATATATAAAATATATATATAACATATATATGTATATATGTGTATATATATGTGTGTATATATATACATATTATATATATATAATATATATTACATGTATATATATTATTATATATTATATATATTATATTATTATGTGTGTATATATATGTATGTATATATATATATATAAAATTTGACTCAATTACCTTCTTTATTGTTAAATTGTATCCCCTCGCCTGTTAATGCTTTAGTCCTAGTTGTGTCCTTCTACCCCGGCTGCCAATCTACCCTGATACCTGCCCCTTGTTCCCGAATGTACCCTGTACCCCTCATTTTAAGTTGTCAATCCTCCCTTGTGCCAATCCCCTGCCTGGACTGCCCCCTTTGGAATTCCCCTATTCCTCCAAGCCCCACTGAACTATGTGCCCACTCTCCTCCCCTTGTGTTCCCCATTGGTTTATGTATTGTGTAACCCCACCTTGTGCTGCTCCCCTAAGTCTTCCCTGTTGGTTTATTATTTGTACACTCCCCTTGCTCCTCCCCCACATATAAGTTGCTGTACCCCTGTATCTTTTGTCTTTCCTCCCTGGAACCTTCAAGAGAATACATCCCTTTTGGAAGCCACGTGGAAGACCTCTGCCTCGTCCTTGCTCCTTCCCTCGATGCTGGACAGCCAGTGCCGTAGAGCATAAGCCCTAAGCTGTCCTGCTTTCCAGGAGCAGCCCACTCTTGGCCTGGTGCCGCGAGCTGGCTGGGAAAAATGTGCTTGTGCTTGTGTTAAGTATGGGCACTACAGTAACAAACTTATGTAACTGTGACAAATCTGTACTTCTTGCACATGATACATGTCCTTCCCACTCTGCATGCACTTTCCAATAAGTACAGGCTCAACCCAACCCTTACTCTCCTGTAAGCTTTTTTCTGAACCTACAGCCATTCCTTGTGAGCATATTTTCATGGGGCCTTCTGACTGAGCAATCCTAGTGTTGTTGGCTCCTGACAGAGTGCTCAAGCAGCTTCCTACATCAGGGATTCAAGTTTCAGAGAGAAAATTCTTTTGTTTTCCTTGCTACAATTGGAGTTTGTATTTCCCCAAAGAACCTGTCTGTTGTCTTATAGCCATTGCACCTAGGGTTAGATGTCTTTACATATGATAGACTTGGACAGATATATGAGATATATACTGTGCTGCTGGAGATAGATCTCAGGAGAGTTTGGCCAGCAGTAGGAAGCTTGATAGGAAGTTTGAGCTAAGATTCTGCATTGTTCAAAAATCCCAGTGGAGGCCATGGAATTTCTTATTTCTTTGTTCCCACATCTGCATATATTCCAAATTATTTAACTGGGACAAGCTTTTGTGTCTCTGTGTGATTCTGCATTTGAAAGCAGAATATAGACCTTAAATAGCTGCATAGTACTGTGGTGTGCTGTACAGGATGTACCACCTCTGAGATGTCTTCATTTCAGAGGTCAGTGAAGTGGCACAGGCAGCTTCTTAAAAATGTTCTGACACATCAGTTTTTCAGAAGAAGATGCTGTTCTTTTAAAGTAATGCTTCACAGAAATACATTAATTTATTTCAGAATGTTGATGTAAGGATGGTAAAAATATTATTTCAGTAACATCACATGAATTGTTTATAAGTTTCATTCTGTTCAATTCTTTTGTTCTAACTGTTGTATCTAACTGGCTCTTTTACATATAGGACAAAACTCTTCTAATTTGGTAAGATGTCATAACTGATACCATAAATGGAACCTTTTAAATGGTAGAGGTGAAAAAAAAAAACCCCACATTTGAACTCCTTCAAAATTAACTACTGAAATATTAGAAGTATGTGGGGAAAAATCAGAAGGTCTAGTGAACATGCTTTTAGTCCACAACAAAATCCTTTTGTAGTTGCACGATCACCACGATAGTGTTGTGCAGTGCTCTAAGTGTCATTTGGATATCAAGTTATTCGTGCAGACTGTTTCCACAGCTGGACTATGGCACTGCAGAGGGCTTCAATGCTGAGATCCTGCTTCTTCAATGCTTTTTCTTTTTTCAGGAAAAGGGATTGCAAACTGACCCTGCACCTTTTGAAACATTCTCAGACAATGTTAACCAGGTATATTTATATCTATATCTATCTATCTCCTTTTCATCTTTAAAGTTTTTTTAGAAAATATATTGGAAATTGAAATGTGAGAAGGTTAAAACCGAATTATTGTGTTTGTATTCCTTGCATTGGAATGAATTCCTTTACTGTGGCTTTGATCTCTGGTTTGAATCTGACAACAAACTAGTATGACCCTCTCCTGCCTTAATAGGTGAAATTTGCTCATGGTTTATATTTTTAAGTTTAAATGTTAAATTAGTTTAATTAAAGCAGTTTAGATGCTTTCCACTGGTTTATCTTTTGACAGCCACCCTGACCTGTCTGCTTTAGAGTCTTAAGTGAGTGGAAATAGGGAAACCACAGGTTGAGAGTAGTTTTGTATTCAGCAAGAGGTGGGCTGTAGCTTGCAGGGTACTGTCTCCTCTAGGGACATAGCTTCATAGCTCTATCTTGGAGTATTGTTAAGAATTTGGCATATGCAGGACTTGAGTTTTTACTTTGTCTAGGTTTAGCTGTATGCAAAACAGGTTTCTAAAGCCCAAAGCTTAACCAAATGAGAACTACAGCATAAGGAACATAGAAGACCTGTTGCAAGAGACTTTACTCTGTTTTATGTAGCAGATATGTGCCTATCTATTCATGATGAAAGGATCTGTAACATTTTCTGCATTCCTTAAAAAAGTAGAAAAATTATTTTGAATGATATTTCACACAAGAAGTACGTTACAACTTTCAGTGGAAGGGGAATCCGGCCAATTGTGCTGATTAACACTCAGATATTTGTAAAATGTAATTGTGTTTGTCACAGATATAAACATTGTTTCAAACTAGTGTATCAAACTGATATTGAAAACATCACTTTGTTACCAGTGAGTATAGGAACAAAAAGAAGACACTGTAACATAATGGCAGCAACTTGAAATGTGCTGTTACAGGGAAATGGTAGGAAGGGGAGTGAAAGTTATCTTTGCCAGGTTAAAACCTATTTTATTCCTGAACCTGAAATTGCGAAGTAGTTGGCCTGAGATCTTGCCTCTCTCCAGCTGGAGTTTTCTTCCATTTTTCTTCTGACAATGAGATGTCCTGAGACTTGGAACAGAGGTCCTTAAGATAATTAGCCCCTAACTAAGATTTGCATTAAATGTTTGAAAACTAAGAGGAAACGTTTTCCATTGATTTCTTTTAATATTGTTGAAATTTTTAGTGGGTCTAAAATAGTGTTTTTATATAAACTCTTTTTTCCCTTCATCTCTTTTGTCCTATCTTTTTAATGCTCACAGTTTCCTATTCCAGACTTTTCTGTTCTTCTCCTTCTCATACTTGTCTCATCTTTTGTCCTTTCCTTGATGTTTGGAACATCTTTCCATCTAATTTCTACCTGCAAATTTACAACACAATAAAGGGTTTCTTTCTTCTAAAGAGTTCTTCTACCTTTATTCCAGTGTTCTAATCTATATTCTATGTTTGAATCATACTCCCTATTCTAAAATATGTGTCAGATTGCCTTTTGTTTTGTCCTGAAAGAAATATACCTGCTTCAGGTACAATACTAGAATTTTAATACTAATGAATAATTCTTAAGAGAAATTACTTTTGGATCTACCCGAGTAAGACGTGTGTGGCATGTGGCATAGCAGAAGATGTAAAACTGCTCTCAGTTTCCATTTGATCATATGCTGCAGAGTTGGAGTCCAAATTTAAATTGTGTTAAGCAACTACAATTTAATTTTCCAATACCACATGAGAAATGTCATAAAGCAAATGTTTAATGCATGTTTTCTATTAAACACAGGAAACATTAATTAGCAATTTATTGATAATAATTATTAATAATTAGAAATTAATTAATTGACAAAAATTAGCCAAACACAAAGTCCTGCAAAAATAAAGGTATGGACGGAGTCAAAAGAGCAAGTAGAGTGTTGGAGGAAAGAAATTGTTAAGAATGCAGTAATGTCTTCTTAAAATAAGACATGCCCCATCATGCTTGAAAAATCTTGGATGTTAACTCTTCATTTTTTATGCAATAAGGCAGATGTTCAGCAAATTCCATCAGCAGTGGTACTGTTGAGATGAGTATCATATTTTTATGATGGTGTAGATGGCTATTCTCTGGAATATGATCAGGTCCTGATAAATCCTGCTTCTGTCTGTCTCTCAGTGGTATATCTATGATACCTATATGGAGGAACTTGAGAGAATGGAAAAGGCAAAAGAGAAAGAAAAAACAAAACCTGTGGTAGTAAAGAAAGAAGAAAAGAAAACTGGAAGAAAGTTATCCTATGTGGAGCCACCGGTATGTTGCATAATGTGGGGGAAAAGGTAGTTCCAAGTGGTGGTGGGTGCATCTGTAGAGTAAGTTAGGTGAAAGCAAATCATGCTGGCTGTTGTCTTAGTGGGCAAATACCTTTAAGAAACAGTGAGAAGTTACTTTTTGCTAGAAATTGTATTCCCCAAACAGTATTTCTCTTGTGCTGCATAAAACAGGATTTTGATTTTGCATAATTTTATTTTCAAACCTGATTACTGAGTGAGATATATAGCTTTTGGTTTTCATGCACTGTGTTTGTGTCACATTTTTGATTATATGAGGGATAAAAGAACTAAATAGGTAGAAACACCTGTGATTTTTTTTAAGAGCTGTAAGTGATGACGGTTTTACAAACAATGTTTCAATCTGAAAGGCACTGAAATTTAGGATTATTTCAAAATACAGCACTGTAGTAAAACACTTTTCACTATTTTTTAATTTTTATTTTTAATGATTTTATAGAACTACAATTCATACATTTTCTAATTATAGATATCTAAGTGGCATGCTTCTCAGAATATCAGGTGTCCTAACACCTGCCATGACCTGAGCTCATGCTGTGACCTTTCTGTGTGGGTGATACTGACTCCTAATCCAGAGTCAGGAGTAGCTGAGGACTGCTTGTGGGAATGACGCAGTTTGTTCTATCAAAGTGACAGTATCCCCGTTTTACAAATATCATCCCACTTAATACACTGAGTGTATGATATGTAGGACGATATGGCAACCCTGGAAGATTTTTTTCATGTTCCAGAATGTTTTCAAGGGGTTCAGGAAGTTTCTGTTATTGTTTATCTGGTTGGTTCTTTCTTCCCCAGTCTAAGGTAAATGATTTAGAAGGCAAACTGAAATAATTTCTATAATGACTGGAGCAAGATACCCTGAGAATCATAATGCATAATCATGTAAATCAGTCCAGAACTTGCTCCTAGAATAGGTGTAGATATATCAACATAAGTAAGAAATACACATACACATACACATACACATACACATACACATACACATATACATACAGACATATAGACATAGACATAGACACGCACACACACACACACACACACACACACATGTGTTTGTGTGTGTAATAGGAGTGGACTCCTGAAAGTGGCTTTAGCTCTTTCATACCATATGGCCAATACGACTGCAGAGGATTTGGCTGGTTTAGCCACGAAGCAGCACTGTGCCAGTATAAACCTTACAGTATAAACAGACTAGAAACGTGTTCTGACAGGCTTCTTCTTGTGAATTGTGCCATGGAAATACACAGTCCTTTTGAAAACCAGTAAACCTTTCACCTGAGTATGTTTCAGAGAATTAAGCCTCAAGTCAACAGGCTTAAAGGGTGGACTGCTAAAAACTGATAATGAAAATTAAATAAATATTCTATGAATGAAACCATATTGTAAAACACCTGCTGCCCACTCCACTGACAACAGTGGGAAATTGAAATCCAGTCACTTATGATATCTGTCCCTTTGGTGTTTTGCATTTCACACTTAACACTTTCCAGGGGGCTTGAAGGGAAGCCAAAAAGTTGGTGCACTGAATAAGTGAAAAGAAAAGCTTCTTTATGCAGAGCCAGTGTCCCAAACTGAGGTCCTCTGTGAAGCTGGTCAACCAGCCTGAATTATATGGAATGAATTCTGATTAATTCTTCCCTTATTAACTGGAAAAAATGCTATGTGAAGTACTTCAAGGCTCAGATCAGACTTACTACAGTCATTGTGTCTGTTCAGATATAGGTATACGGAAACTAAAGGTTGATGGCATCAGGATCTATATTGCTGGCCTCAAGTCAGCAAATGGAGAAGCAGGTTTTGTGGAGCTCCTAATTCACATGTTACATAATGCTAATTGAAACAGCTTTTCCAGTGGAGCACTTTTTGAGGCCAAACTGTGCTTGGCCATTGCTGAAGGGAACTGTGGAACATCAAGCAGGAGACATGGCTGATCTGGATCAAGCTACAATGGCTAGAAGCCACAATTAATTTCCACCATTGTTCTGGTCAGGCTAAGTATTAGTAAGAAAAACTGTGATAGCTACTGGGATAGCAACAGATTTAACCTAAGGGAAAGAAGAAGATAAAATGAGTGGCTATTACCACTGGTGGTCTCTCATGGAAGCTGTTGCTATGGTAGGAGGCCATGAAAGAGAAGCTTCAAGAACTAGAGCCACAGCTGGAGATGATGGTAGGAGTTAGTTGAGGATTTGAAAATGTAGTGAATGAAAAGAGAGAGAAAACAGTATTGGTATTGGTACTGAATAAGAGGTCAAAGGAATGCATGACTAGGAGAGAAAGGATGTGATCCATTTAAAAATGTGGTGAGACGAGAGGAGAGGAGAGGAGAGGAGAGGAGAGGAGAGGAGAGGAGAGGAGAGGAGAGGAGAGGAGAGGAGAGGAGAGGAGAGGAGAGGAGAGGAGAGGAGAGGAGAGGAGAGGAGAGGAGAGGAGAGGAGAGGAGAGGAGAGGAGAGGAGAGGAGAGGAGAGGAGAGGAGAGGAGAGGAGAGGAGAGGAGAGGAGAGGAGAGGAGAGGAGAGGAGAGGAGAGGAGAGGAGAGGAGAGGCTTCTTGCTAGGGGAGAAGAAGTAAAATGAAGCTGTGCATTGCTCTGAAGAATTAGGAAAAGCAAGAAAGACATGGTTTATCAAAGGAGAAGATAGAGGCAGCCAACAGGAAAAGAAGGGAGATAAACAAGGATTTCAATAGAAGGAAGGGTGAGAATTTTATAAAGAAGATGTATGAGGGAATAAAAGTTAGAATAATAGAAAGTATTTGACTGGAGACTCTGATGAGAAACTCCTAGAAATCTCTCCATGTGCCTTTCTCTCAAATGGATCTAGAGGGGAAAGGGTGTGCTACATCTAATAGCAGTGATACAACATTTGAAACTTTTCCTCAGTATTGTCAAGGCTGTACACAGACCATTGATAGCACAGAATACCAAAGAGGAATGATACGAAATTTTCTGAGCTGAAAATATCTGAAAGCAGAGATAACTAGGCAGAAGTGTTGTATCTGCCTGTCCTGCTCTTTCTGTTCCTGTACCATCTGTTTATGGTTCTGATTACAGGGAGGATACTCAATGATCTTAAAGGTCTTTTTCAACCCAGATGATTCTACGATTCCACAGTCCTGACCCAGAGATATGCTTGGTCTGATCCATAACCCTCCTTATATTCTTGAATGAGCTTAGAAATTACAGTATTTGAGGCAGAAGCAAAATGCAGAGTTTAATGTAATTGATGCAGGCTTGCTCCTCATACCCTGAGATGGCAAGGCATGAAACCACAAGTCTGACATTAAGGATTTTGAATGAATCTATGCAAAAAGGGGTGGAGCAATGTGATTGGACCGTAACAAGGATGTTGTATTCAAGAGAGGTAAAAATGGTACCATCAGTCTGACCTTTACAGCACATGAGGCAACAGAATTAATAAGGAGGAAAAAAATACAGAACACAGAGGGATTAAATATGAAATGGAATAAAGTAGCACATATTTACCAAAGGTAGGCTGTGTCCAAATAAACTCATCTCTTTTTTTAAAGAAAAGCAAGTTGTTTTCTTCTTGAACAAGGAAAGTAGAGGAAAGGTAATCTATCTGGAATTCTGTTAACTATTGCTATAGTGCCGTTAGGCAATTATTAGATATACCAGAAAAGTGGTTATTATTGCAGCTTGGGAGGGACTGGTGGAGTGGAAGACTTGTATCTAAACAATCTTTGGTAAGGAGCAGGCTTACAGTCTGTAATGACAGGGAGAAACATGAGTGTGTTGGTGAGTTGTGATGTGGCTATGAGAGACAAGTCTGTTGCTGGAATTTACCCTGTGATGAATAGCAGAGAAGATATTTATGTTATATAAGGTGGGCTGATACCTTTTCAGGAGTAGAACAGGGATATGTGATTTTGATCACTACCTTTCAAAGATGATTGATTGCAAACCTGTGTAGATATGAAAAATATCACAAGAAATCAAAAGCTTTAATATACAACACTAGAAAATCTTAGCATATTTATCTGTTAATGTTAGAGATAGAGAGACTACTAAGGAAGAGGATAGTATCAACAGAAATAGAGATGATGTCAACCAATTAGGGAAAAAATTAAAATATAAATTAAATTAAAATAGGAAATTTAAGCAGAAACTTTCTACAGTGGAACAGTCTGTAATCTCCTCTGAAACAGAGGTGGTTGATCGTTGTCCTAAGAAGTCAAATCAAAATTTATATTTAACAGAGAAATGTGCATCCCTGAATCTTGTGAGGTTCTGTCTCACTTGTCTATCTCACAGCAGCATTATCCTTATCTGAGATGTGCCTGGTGAGACAGCTCACAGGGTCATAAATATCCCTTGGAAGCTCTTGGATGATGGCTACTATTATTTTTTATATAACAGGTGAATTTAGAATGCAGTTAACTTTCACATTATGGTTCGCCTGTTCCTGGCCATCCTGAGGAATGCTTAGGTTTGTTACTGACTCCTCTGTCTTCAGTTTTCTGTTTGCAGTTTATCAGAATTAAAGGCAAAGAGTGTAAATGAAGAGATGAGTACACTTACTGAATTTAATAACTACTTGACATGATTCGAGCTGAGGGACTTTATTTGGGATTTACAGTTGGTGTTTACATTCAGGTGTTGGCTGGGCAACAGATGACAACAGCCCTGTACTGTGCTTCTTTCTTTGCAAACCAGGGGCTCTTCTAGTCACAGTGTATATATTGCTAGTGGTATGATCAGTTATTGCACTGATTTCAGGTGGGGTTTGTCTCCTGGATACGCAATTACACACCAGTAGAAGTTTTTTTTCATGCTTCAGTTTTATTGCAACTGGCCAGCTGCTAAGAGGCAAATACAAGACAATTGGTGATAAGGAATTACAGAGAAAGACCAAGACATTTTTTTCCAAAGCACTAGTCCATTATCCATCTTACATATGATTCAGTTAACATTATTGCTGTTCTAAAAATAATTTATGCACAGAAGGAAGCAAAACAAGTGTGTTATCCTATGAGCTCTCCTTGCATTTGGCTAGCTGGCTTAGAATTGAGCTAAGGTGGAAAAATGTGTTTCAAAAAGAATTTTTTTTTTTTTTGGAAGAAGAGAAATTAGGCCTAGCACTTCCTCTGAAGATTTATTTCAGCACCATACAGAACAAATCAAATCTGAAACAGGACAGGATATAAAGAGAAAATAACTTACTCTCATCCACTTAGAATGTCAACAATGTAGTAATGGATGTGTTGTTAACAGCATAGCTACCTGACAGAAAAGATGACTTAAAACTTTTTGGATTCATCTGGAGAGTTTCCTGCTTTGCAGGGAAAAAAAATGAATAATTGAATTGTTTCTGCATTTACAAGGTTGTTTTGTTTTTTGTTTTATTTCTTTTTAATGTATGGCCTGCTTTGCACTGACACCCCCCAAAAATAAAATTTGTGGAATCATAGTATCATAAATTCATGGAATGGTTTGGGTGGGAAGGGGCCTTAAAGATCATCTCATTCCAACCACTGTACCATGGGCAGGGAAACTTTCCACTAGACCAGGCTGCTCAGAGCCCCATCCAACCCAGCCTAGAACACTTCCAAGGATGGGACGTCCACAGCCTCTCTGGACAACCTGTGCCAGTGCCTCAACATCCACCCTCACAGTAAAGAATTTTTTTCCCTAATGTTTAATCCAAATCTGCTCTCTTTCATTTTAAAACAGATGTTGCTCACCCTGTCACTATACTTCCTGATAAAAAGTCGCTCCCCATATTTCCTGTGGGTTCCCTTTAGGCACTGGAAGGTGCTTTAAGGTCTCCGCAGAGCCTTCTCTTCTCCAGGCTGAGCAACCCCAATTCTCTCAGCCTGTCTCCATAGGAGAGGGGCTCCAGCTCCTGCTCTTATTCATGGCCTTCTCTCTGGGCTCACTCCAGCAGGTCCCTGCCCTTCCTGTGCAGGGACCCCAGCTCTGGATGCAGTGCTCCAGGTGAGTCTCACCAGAGCAGAGCAGAGCAGAGGGGCAGAATCCCCTGCCTTGATCTGCTGCTTTTCTCTGAATTTGGTTTCAAGTTCTACTTAATTTTTTCTAGGATGGGAAAAGAGGACTGCACACATTACTGGAAGTGTAAGCAAACCATAGATTTATAAAAAATGTAACAGTTTATAGAATTTTTTTTCTCTTTTGTCCTCTCATCTCTGTGTAGCCATATTAATTTCATGCTCTTTGAATGAGACTCAATCTTCCTCGAGTCTGTAGAGCCCAGGAAAGAAGCAGAGGGCTGGACACATAAGATGAAGTCATGTTCCTGGTTCTGACTGTGACTCTGTGGTGTAGTTTGGTCAAACTTTTCACTTTTTCTTTTCTTATTCAGGGCACTCTCTGAGCTGTGTCAAGGGTGGCATAGTGTTGTCACTATGAAGGAAATCTTGCTGCGCTGGCAGCCATCAGTTCATAGTAGGGTTTGAAGATTAAAGGCTTTGAAACACTGGTGGGGCTTTGGGGCAGCAGTAGTGGATGGGGATTCAGGTACTTAGAGCAGCAAGCTCTCAGAGCACTTTGTATATGCCTTGGCATTCTGACATCATTGCACAGAGCTGTGATGATATCATACTTATATGGTCCAGCACTGTGGACTTTCAAGCTTTGTCCTTCCCACTGCTGGCACCCACGCTGCTTGTTCTTCTTTCTAGTTAGTCCAGTTTGCATTTCACTAGCGGTAACACATACACATACAGAGTATAGGGAGCACACTCACAAAAAATAATTGAGAATGGTGTTTAGTAAGATATGGTGGTCAGCCACAGGGTTCTGTCAGATAAGCATATGAACCAGCCACCTTCTGACAGACAAACGCCCCTGCTGGGGTCACTTTTCTCCTCTTATCCATGGATGTGTGAATGGATCAGGTTGGAATTACCCGGTGATTTACTGAAGGACTCCTAAATCCTGTGGTGTTTACTTAATGCATGAGACCTTAGTGCTCTCCAAGTAGAGATGAGAGAATGCTCATTCATGATCAAGCCCCCCTGATTTCATTACCAAATCTGATGAACTGTTACACAGAGTGAGATGGGGGAGGAATCATGTATGTCCTTTTAGGGCATCCTGTCAGGAGTTACCCTGAAAGACAAGACTCTTATCTACCTTTATAGGTAAGTACCTGTATTGAACTAAATCAGGAATAAACACTGAAGTTACCACAGATCAGCTGTGGATGGCATTTTGCTAAATTTATAATAAAACAATTACATTTTTTCAAGCACCTGTATCATTAGATGCTGGTATAACACATATCAAATTAATCTGTATTCAAGATCAAAGGACTCAAGTTTTTCAGTCACATGAGGCCTGAGGCACCTGTAAACAGTCAGGAAATACAGTTTCTCTTCCTTTCTTTTTTCTTCAGCACGTTGATTCTCTAAGCAAGGTTGCGAAGGCTGCTAAAATAGCGGAACGGATGGTGAACCTGAACACATTTGATGACATTGCACAAGGTATGGCCCTCTGGGAGGTGCTCCTAACTCAAGTCTGAAGTGTCAGTCCTGCAGATAAGTACCTACGGCCACAGCAAGGACAGGACAGAACAGAACAGAATAGAGAAACAGAAGTAAAATGAGCAGTTCTAGGAACCTGCTGACTCACTCAAGGCAAATAGTTCATCAGACCATGGACATGCAAAGAGCATGCCACATTAGCCCTGCTCTGAGCTGGCTGGGGAACAGCAGGTCTGGTGAGCACTGCCCTCCCTGCAGCACTTCCTTCCCTCAGCAGGTACTTCACTCCTGGATGCAGGTGCTGGTGACAGCAGCCAGAGCAGAGCTGATCCCTGTTCACATACCAACCATGGCTACGTACTCAGTCTTGATGTCATTTTGCAAGAGTAATTTTGCTGTCTCTGCTCAGCTTCCTCCTGCAGGGCCATATGTAGCTCTGGGAGTGGCCTGAGGTCACACCTTGCTCAGGGCTTCTATTTTCTTGTTAATCCTTTGTCTGCTGATCATCAGTTTGATTATTTATTTTTCCTTGGTGTGAGAGGAATTGGTAAAACGCATTTAAAGGGCTGAACTTCTGGTTTGGAGTTAGGACTTAAGAACTCAGGCAGATTTTACATTAACAATTGGGTAGTGCAGAGACTGTGAGGGTAACCAATTGCCTTTTAAAGCTTCCATGACACTGAACTGTGCTTTTTTATTTCTGATTTATATAATGGGACCTTTTCCTCGGTTTTTTTTTTTTGTTTTGTTTTGTTTTGTTCTGTTTAGATTTTAAATATTTTGAGGATGCATCAGATGAATTCAGAGGCCAGGAAGGAACCCTCCTCCCACTCTGGAAGTTCCAGTATGAAAAAACCAAGAAACTTGCAGTTACTGCCATCTCCTGGTAAGTCTCTTCATTCCAAACTTAATCTCGACTGTTGAGCAGGGGAGTGGAATGGAATGTAAAGGCATCTTATGAAGGCTGATTTCTCTGGGAACATGACTTTGATTTATTACAGTCGGTTGCTTGGGCAACACTGAAATGTGTCTGGTGCTTCTGGTTGCAGAGAAGATTGTGTAAGGCTGAATGTGACAGGCTTGTGCCCCTCAGCACAACCTGGTGGCAGAGCAGGCTCTGTGCAGCACTGGGAAAAGGTGCTGGAGTGTGGTTAGCAGGGAAACCACACTTCCTTGGGAAAGCTGGGAGAGATGTGTCATGTCTTTGGACAGTATGTTTTAGGAATCAGCCTTGCACAGGGTAGCCCCAAAAATCCTGCTTGAGAGTGCTTGAGAGTGTTGACCAAACACTTCTTGAGCTCTGTCAGGCTTGGTGCTGTGACCACTTCCCTGGGGAGCCTGTTCCAGTACCCAGCCATCCTCTGGGTGAAGAATCATTTCTTAAGATCCAGTGTAGCTGTCTCATCAGTGTAGCTGATGCAGCTTGATGCCATTGCCTTGGCTTCTGTCACTGCTCACCATGGAGAAGGGATCAGTGGCTGCCCCTCCTTTTCTCACAATGACGTTTTAACTGCATTGAGGTCTCCCCTCAGTCTCCTCTTCTCCAGGCTGAACAGACCAGGTGACCTCAGCCTCTCCTCACACAGCTTCCCCTTCAGACAAGAGAGGTATTTGTGTATTGGGATCTTGCACAGTTCAGTGCAGTAGGCATTTGCCCTGCTGTCCACTTTTACATATTTGGTCAGTTCAAAAATGATCACTCATACTTTCAAATCAACTTTCTTTTGTTCTGAGATATTATAGCTATGGTTATTACTTTGAAGAAAACCCACTTATAACCAACACAAATGAATCCTTTCACTTTTTAACGTGCTCAATCCTCCTCAGAACTGGCTTGGTTCATGCATTGAGCATGAGATATACCATACCCTGCCCTGTGCTTGCCTGCAGTTAGGCCTCCTCTTGTTTGCGTGAGCATGTTTGTGCCTTGACAAGGAGAATGTATGGAGAGACAGAGCAGGATTGCCATCTTCTGCCTTTCAAGCCACTGTGGTATTATGTAAGAGAGTATCAAGCGTGCTGTAGAGTAACAATAAAACAGTAAAGCAGTAAAAATGGAAAGCAAAATTGGGAGAAAAGGCATCTTTAATAGGTAGTTTGTACTGCTGTTAAACTTGTCTCCAGCAAATTATAACAGAAAAATTGCTCTGAAATTGGAAATATTACTCCAAACTGCTTTATAGAATAAGCTTTTCTAATTCAATTTTTATTCTCTCATATTTAGCAGTGATGGTGCTTTTAGTGAAAAGGACAAGAGCATTAGTACGCCTAAGTATTAGCCCAAATGAGAAAGGAGAAGTGAAAAGAGAAGTGGGTTTATGTTATCAATTCACAGGAGCAAGTCAGAGAAAATACTCATTAGATAATTTCCACGTGTTCATTTCATGGAATTGTTACCCACTGGTTGTGCTGTGTGAGCTCAGGGATAGCAACAAAACTGATCTTTGTCCCATGGAAACCCTACCTGCAGTAACCTACCAGTCACAGAAGAGGTTGTAGAGAGGGTAGATGTTTTTCAAGTAAAGGGACGTTAGATGACATAGTAGACAGCTAATTGCTCATTGTCAGTGTTTGCCACAAGAAATACACTGTTCACCATCTGGGTCAGAAGGGAATTTCCCTTCCTGATTTGTGGTTATGATCATGAATTTATGAACTGATAGCTGTCTCTGGAAGCATCTCTCATAATTTAGTAACAGGTAGGGAAAGTGAGTTTATTGATTTAGAAACTCTTTAATTCTTGCCACTGAAAGATGGGAACCAATATATTCCTGCCTTTTCACTTTCCTCAGAGATCTCATTTTTAAAAGTAAACTTTCCAAAACTATGAAATGGATAAGCCAAGAGATTGACATGTCTGTCCTTTTATCTTTTTCATCTACTGTTTTGATCTTCTGATGTTGTGTTTTTTGGACAAGTTACTCACAAACTTTATTAGTGCATATGGGCAAAGGGCAGAGTCTTCAGACTGAGTGCAGTCCTGTGAGAGTGGACTCTGAAGTTAATGTGTGAAACACTATGCATTGCTGTGGAACTACATGGTTAATAATAAATGCAATCTTATATATATTTTCTCATTACAGGAATCCAAAGTACAAGGACCTATTTGCAGTGGGGTTTGGCTCTTGTAAGTATTAAATGCAAAAGAATCACTGAGAGATCTAAAATATTTAACAAGTACTCTGAAATCAATTCAGACAATCCTCTGAGGCATGGATTGCATCTCATAGCAAGGACTCACCTAATTTCATAGCAATAAATTGAGATTTAACTCAATACTGTGATTAGGGCTTTCCATTCCATGACATGAACATCCAGAAATACATAGGCATAGGCAGCAATTGTTGTAGGACTAAACCAAATTTAAAACAGGATAATGCGATATGTAATGGAATTGCTGAACTATTCTTCCTTCCTTTGTGGTCTGGAGAACAGAAGTATACGTGGTTTCAAAACAGTTTAGATAGATTCATGGAGGACCAGTTTGCTGTTGGAGGGATAAACCACCTGATTCAGTAAGTTGATAGCTGTGGTTTGCTGGAAGCTTGAGTACATACAAGGAGACAGACCTATGTTTGCTGATGTTCTCTGTTTAAACAATTTCTACATGTTGGTGTAAGATACTTGGCTAGAGTGGCTATAGGAACCTTTGGTATTATCCCAAATATGTATTCATTCTTGTGTCTTTTTCTGTGCTCTGACAATAGACCAGATGGGTTTTCTTCATTTATACCGGTAAGGACTGTGCTCTGCTTGCAATATTGCAATATTTCATTTTCCTTTTAAATTTACATTTTTCTTTTGACTTTCACTCCATCTGAGCTCTGGAAATGTTCTGTTAGTTTGCCAAGAAGCCTAAATTTGCCTGACACTTTTTAATTCAGTAGGCAGCAGCTATTCTGAAGAGCAGATTAGAATCAGCTTTTGGAAAAGAAAGCATGGTGTGAAGTGCTCAGGATGTCCTTGCCTTGTACAGGACAGTAAAATCTTATTGTTCTCACATCCCTGTACTGAGAGAGTGCAGAAATTTAGCAGTGCCTTCCCACTGCCCTGCCAGCCAGGTGGCAGAGGAGAGATACAAGCTCAAGGAACGTAATCTCCCTGCTTAACCTCTTCAAGCTGTTGTTCTAATTTCATACACTTTGTACACTGGGCAAAATCAGTGTGCTCTCTGGGCTGTCAAAAGTACCAGTTAGTTCTGCCAGGGTCCATTGCGCCAAAGGCAATACAGAAATGCAAGGGGAAGGAGACTCTTTACTCAGTGGCTTGCCACGTAAGTGGACAAGACAGTCAAAAATCTTCTTGTCCCATTTTGATAGAGGACAGAGGGCATAGCTTGTCTAAGCCAGCTGAAGACAACTAGCAGATGAGAGCTGAGTCTCTGCTCTAGACTCCCCCTTTAGTCAGCACAGATAGACCAGCACATCCATGGGCCATCCATCCTGATGTTCAAGGGAGGAGCTGACTGGGTCTCTGGAAGAGGTAATCCCTCCTCACAAGAGAGGCAAAGCACCTAGCCTGGGTGCTTGTCTCTTAGAAGACTAAAGTGAGGTGAGATAAATCCAGTCCAGAGGAAATGATCCAAGACTCACACAATGGCTGGGATATCTTTGGTTCTGTTGTGGCCATCATTACATCACCAGTCTTCTGTGCAGCAGGCATTTGGGAGCACTGCCAAAATACAAGTAACACATTTGTCCTACTGCCTGAAGTGTACTTTTTGAAACAAAAGATCCCTTGTTTACTGTGAGTTGACACCACTCCAGAGTGGTGGGCGCTTTCTTTACAGAAAGGCCCCTAGCCTCTCCCTTGCTTTTGTACCCTCTTTCTGCAGTCTTCTCCAGTGATTTATTTGATGGGGTTTCTGATGCTAACGGTGCTTCTTTGGCATGAGACAGTCTCTTCTGAACAAGGAAATATTGTCATTATAATTTGCAATTCAGGGTTTATTCTGCCTGGCTGGAACTAAATTTTATTCCCATGAGGAGGAGCTGTCTTTCTGTTTTTGTTTTTGCATAAACGAGATTCTTGGGTTTCTGGCTATACTGACAGCCTTCAGTGTAGGGTTCAAAGAGCCTCTAGTGGATGTTGGGCTTGTGTTCTGCCTTGCTGATGGGAACACTATGAATACAAGCTCAGGTCTTTGCCATCACCTCAGTTCATGTTCCAAAAGCAATTGTACCTCTGACAGGCTTCAGAGATGGCTTTTTATGTGCAGCTCCAACTGCCAGCCCATGAGCTAAGTAGGGAAAAACATTGTCTCTATGGCCAATGTATTTTATCCCACAGTTTCTTTGGATTTGATGGATGTAACTTGCCACTCACAAGAACTTGTGAAGAGTACAGACTCACACACAAAGCACTGGGAATCTGAGGTATTTGGCAAAGATGTGTGCTCAGTTCTTCACAGTCTGAAACAGGGCTTCATGCAGGCAGAAGCAAAGCAAGTAAAGATACATACACTGTTCTAGTGTAAAATCAGCATAAATAATACTGGCACAGGGTCCTTACACTGGTGTGACTGCATCCAGAGTAAGAATTGCTGCAATTTTGTGATCAAACTAAATCAGTGTCAAGTACAGACCAGAGATTTCATTGAGATGAGCTGGCTCTTAGTAGATGTCGTGAGGCTCGCCGAAGCTGGAGAGTAATGGTGGAACACGGAATATAGTACATCTCTGGTTGTACTCTCCTATAACACAGAGACAGGTAAATACAGGGACATTGGGCATACTTACTGGACTGTCTTGTATTTTCCCATTTCTCAAATGAACTGCCCAATGACCATGGATAATCTTTTATTTCCTGCCCTGCACTGAGGTGGATGGATGGTTGGTCACAAAGGATAAGTATGCAATAAGGATATTCCCAAAAAGGACATGCTTAGGGTGCTTCAGAATGAACAGGGAGAGGAAAAAATGAACCAAGTGGCTTTAACAGCAAGGTACTGCCTCTTCCTGTTTGCCTCTCTACTTTATAGGCATTTTCAGAATCAGGCACTGTAATTAGAGATTAGAATCAAGAAAATGAAAAGTAAAACTAGCTCACTCACAAAAAATCATTCTGCAGGGACTGAGAGGAGATATGCATAGAGATAGGCTATTTGTCTCCTCTTTTTCTTCAAGACGCCTCATTTCCCTCTATCTAGAAAACAAATAGTGGAAAAAATAATTAGTAGTGAATTCCCAATCCACTACTCACTCAAAAGATTTAATAAAAACTAAAATGAGCTTCATGTTACACCACTTAGGTTTGTACACAGCCTGTTTCAAGCCCCAGAGACTTGTTCTAGGCCAAATACTTTGTTTTCTAGCAAAATATTTTTCAGCTAAATATGAATTTTTGACAGACACAAGTAAAGCATCATAGAATCATACTGTGGGTTGTAAGGAACATTAAAGACTCAGTTCAAATCCCCCTGCCACTGGCAGGAATGCCACCTAGTAGATCATGTTGCTCAGGATATCAAACTAGTCCTTGAATACTTCCAGTGATGGGATATCCACAGTTTCTCTGGGCAGCCTGTTCCAGAGTCTCAACATCTTCACAGTAAAGTATTTATTCCTAATATTGAATTTAAACTTTCAGTTTAAGAAGTTTATCCCTTGTTCTGTCACTATCTGCCTATGTAAAAAATCACTCTCCATCTCTTTTATAAGCCCTCTTTAAGTACTAGAAGGCCACGGCGTGGTCTTCCCAGAGCCTTCTCTTCTCCAGGTTCTCAGCCTGTGTTCTGATCACACCTGTGATCTCGTCTGTATTCACTCCAACAGATCCATGTCTTCCTTGGTCTCCAGAGATGATCATCAGTCAGTGTAAAATGGAGTGGGAGGTTCTAAACATTGAGGAGACAGAAGCTAAAGAGATTCTGTGATGATGATGTCTAAACTTTGGCTCCCCTACCCAACTTCTTGACTATTGGGATTGAGAGCTCTTGCACCCTAAGAAGTCTCTAAATGTCTCCCAGCTCTCATTCAGTCTTTCATCTCTGAGAACATTTTCCCAAAGGGTCACACATGCTAATCCTCTAAACAGCCAAAATTTTGGCTCTGGCAGTGAAATATTTTTTAATCCAGTTAGTGTGTGCTCTGCTGATTGAATTTAAGTTAAAATCAAATCTTATTATATACTTAACTGGATTCTGAATGGATGCATTCATACTTTTGCTGGCACAGTTATTCTATCAGTCATCCTGACAAGAGGGATGGCAGTTTTGACAAGACATTTACCCTGTCCTTAGGTCTAGGGATCCAGATAATAGGTGAGATAATTCAGCAAGATTGGAGTCCTTACACTGAAAGAAGCCCACTGCATAAGGTCTGTGATCATTAATTCATGTTAACTACTTGTTAGCTGATCCTGAAATGTATATAAATCCTTCAAGTTTTCTATGAGAAATAACATATTGAGAACCATAGAATCATAAAATGTCCTGAAATGGAAGGGACCCTGAAGAATCATGAAAGGCTACCTCCTGGCACAGGATCATCTCTAAGAACCCCACCATGTGCCTGTGTTTTCTAAATGCTTCTTGAGCTCTGCCAGGCTTGGTGATCCGTTCCTTGGGGAGCCTGTTCCAATGCTCAACCACCCTCTGAACCTTGTGATGATATCCAACCTAAACCGCCCTTGACACAACTTCAGGCCATTCCCTCAGGCCCTGTCACTGGTCACAGAGAAGACATCAGTGTCTGCCCCTCCTGTCCCCCTCATGAGGAACTTGTAACTACAATGAGGTCTCCCCTCAGTCTCCTCCAGGCTGAACAGACCAAGTGACCTCAGCCTCTCCTCACACAGCTTCCCTTCAAGGTCCTTAATCATCCTTGTTGCCCTCCTTTGGACACTCTCTAATAGCTTCATATCCTTGTATTGTGGCACCCAAAACTGCCCCCAGCACTCGAGGTGAGGCTGCCCCAGTGCAGAGCAGAGCGGGACAATCCCCTCCCTTGCCCAGCTGGCCTGATGCCCCCAGGACAGGGATGTCCCTCCTGGCTGCCAGGGCACTGCTGGCTCATGTTTAAGTTCTCATCAACCAGGGCCCCCACGTCCCTTTCCCTGGCACTGCTTTCCACATCTCATTCCATAGTCTGTCTGTACATCCAGGGCTGCCCCATCCCAGAAGCATAATCCATCACTTGTGTCTGTAAAACTTCATACGGTTGCTGATTGCACATCTCACTAATGTTTCAAGGTCTCTCAACACGGCCTCTCTGCCTTTGAGGGAGAAATCAGCTCCTTCCAATTTAGTATCATGGACAAACTTCCGTAATATTCCTTTGAGACCTATGTCCAAATTGTTTATGGAGACATTGAAGAGCACTGGGCCCAAGAACTGCAGAACCCCACCAGTGACCAGCTGTCAGCCTGATATAATCCCATTTACTATAACCCTTTGTGTCCTATGCATCAGCCAGTGTTCACCCACTCCATGATGTAACTATCTATCTGCAAGCTGGACATTTAGTCCAAAAGGATATTTAGGGAGCCCAGATCTTTGATACATTAGAAAACAATAAAAAATAGAACTGAAAATAATTTAAAGTTATTATTAAAGTTATTAGTCCATCTCCATACAAGATAATACTTTATTTAAAACATGGTGTGAGGTCTAAACTCAGTCCACCTAATGATGATTGTGTGCACTATAATTCCTGTCATCATTGACGGCATAGCCCTGTAGATGACAGGCAATCCTTGTGACAAGGACAGAAATGTATGTTTGAGAAATAAAACATTAGAAAGCCTAAAAACTTTGATTTAACAGTGTAGGCTGTGCACTTAAGAAGGCTCAGTGTTACAAAATGTGCCAGATGTTTGCTTGTGTTTTCTTCTCTGCAGTGGTAGATTTAAAGGTTGTGATGTAGGATGTGGAACATAATCTGGAATGGATTTACATAACAAGCTGCAGTTAAATTTGGTATTTTCTGATGAATGACCAAAGAGCTTTAACTAAAAGCACCAAGTGGATTGAATTCTGCCTAAAAACGTCAGATCTTTGAAGCAGCTCTCAGAAAGTCTCTTCCAGTATGTTTATGTATTTAAATTATGTTCCCAGAACAGGCAGAGAAGACTCCTGGGAGCAGAAATCCCTACTAATCTTTCTCTAAGCCACATGAATTTGTTTTTATATTGGGAATAGAGATTTAAGACCTTGCCAGACAGAGAGAAAACATTTTATATTTCTTGGATGAAATTTTTTATCTAGTGTAAGGCTATGTGTAGATACAATTCATGTGAGGGGACTGCTCTGGAGAGGAGAGGCTGGCATGTCCCCAGTCACATACTGGCCTGTGTGCTGGACCAGGTACAGCACTGACTGTCAGATTTTTTAGACTCCACAGTGAAGCTATTGAAGTTTTCTGAGTCAAGTACTACAAAAGGCTGATAGAGATTCATGTGGCCCACACACCTCACTCAAAGAGAAATTCATGTTGCAGTCTGGATTCAGTTTGGTGTTTGTATGCTGTAACAGATTCCAGCTTTGGGAAAGTGTCTTCACGTTCATTCAGTCATGTCCCCAGTGTGCAAGTTGATAAATACTTCTTCAGTGATAATAGACCCATGAGGCTCACTCTCTGTTTTTGTTAACAGGATTGAGAACTGCATTGTACCACTGCAGAGTTTGAATGTTTCCTTTTAATTGTGAATACATTTTTTATTGATATTTTGATATTTGTACTGTAAATTGGAAGACTGTCCCCTTTTTCAAATGCTTGTGATGCCAGCTATTAAAGGTAGTTGGTACAAGATTAGTGAGATCTAAATATCAGTAGTGAAATTATGTTGAGAAAAAAGACAATCAGAAATAAAACATAATGATTGCATAGTCACCAGTGATTTTAACTGATTATACTTAACTTGCTACTGTAAGAGGATATTACAGTACAGAAAACAAGCATCAGTAGAATAAGCAGAGAGAATTAAAAGGGAATTTGTTAGTCTTATTTGTGAATTGCTGTAGAAGATTTGTATGGGCACTGAGTATCCCCACAAGAAAAAAGGAACACCCTGGGGTACTTGGGCTTGCTATGTACTAATTTAAGAGTGCTGTTTGTGCTATGTGACTTTTAAAAGCTGAAAGGAATTTTCCATTAATATATTGTATTAATTAAAAGAGGCTGCTGGGGAATAAAATAAGAAATAAAATGTAGCAATCAGATGTCTCTTAGGCAAGCATATCAAAAGCCATTAGTAACTAGGTCTAATGATAATCTATTATTTTATCCATGAAATCACTGATGACAAAAAGTTTCAATGAGACAAACATCTGGGAGGTGTCAGAAATGGAATAACCATTTAGATCCCATTTGTAGCAGAGTACAAGGTATCACTCTATGTTGTGGTGTTCAAAAAACTTCAAGCTGCATACACATACAGAGGGAAGCCTTATTTTCAGGAGCAATGATTTTTTAAAGTTTTGTATAGAAACCCCAATGCTGAACTTTATCACACTTCCTTGGATCTATAGAGCAAAAGAGGAACTGAGGGATTGAAAGAACTTTTAAATGCAGTTTTTAATACTGAAATGACTACTTTGGAAAGGCATGCTTATCACTTGTGACATGCCAAGGACAGGGATGACAAATTGGGAAGGGTTCAAAAAAGAAAGAATGATCTAAGAGCAGGGCAGCTGACCTGGGAAACAAATTTAAGGAATTCAGTTTGTTCAGCTTGTCAAAGAAAAGCTTATTAAGTCATTGGATTGTGGTCTGTTAACTCCCTGTATTGGGAAAGCAGATCATATAACAAAGGGATCTTTAATCTGGCAGACAAATGATGTAACAAGATCAAAGAAAAGCTGGAGCTACATGAATCAGGCCAGACAATGTGTAACTCTTAATAGCAGATGAGCAATTGAGAACAATTAATTTTGGCATTGAGAACAATTAATTTTGGCATGTGGTAAATTACCATCTTCTGGAGAATGTAAAATGTGGAAATTTTAAAGATATTATATTTGTTCTCTGAAGTTTTGATCTGTTGCAGATATGATTTCTTCATTTAAAGATTTAAAGTGGTGAAATCTTTTGTCCTCTATGCATTATATTCTTCAGGATTCTGATTTATTCACCCTTCTAAACTTTTTAGGAGCTTCTTTCTGCACTGTCTCCTGTCTGAGGCTTCAAAGTTAATTTGCAAAACATTTATATCCTCCCCCATGGTCTGACAGTCTTTGAAAAACCTCCCTAGTGGAATCACTGATAGAAATTTAAGCCATCATACATCCGGTTTATGGAGATAACCAATTGTGGTCAATTAAAGGTAATTACAATTAAAATTACACTTCAAAATCTGTTTTCCAAATACTGATTGTCTCTTACCACATATGGAGGGAGAGAAAGGATCTATTATACTATCAACTCTATTAGTAATCATAACCTAATTACCATAATACATTAAGTGAATCATATGAAAGATGAATTTCATTTGGAGACTTAATTACTGATTTGTAATATAAATTCTGTGAGCTTGCCTGGTTTTTCTGAGCCTTAACCTTTTAATACACGTAATTTTCAATCAACTCACAATATTAACTTTGCTGTAGCATTTTGTTATGCATGAAATAGTAAAGAATTCCATTGTCGTGTTTGGGAAAAAACTGTATTAACAGATTTTCTAGATCCTGGGAGCTTTTCTAGATCAAAGGAGCTGCTGAGCCATCCTGTTGTGTCTCCAGTGCATTGCAGGCCATTAAATTCCACCTACTTACCTCTCTGTGTAGCCCAGTTAGTTTGATTAGTACATTTTTATCCACAGGAGACAAAACACTTGTGTACCGTAGAGTCTTACCTGTTCAAAAAAACTAGTCTGACACCTTTCCTTTCTTAGCTTTGTCTCTGGAAATGGCTTCATTTAAGTTACTGTAGGAATTATTTTCTTAGCATTTGCACATCAGAATCCAAGGATTGACATATTAACTCCCTTTGTCATCAATGTCAAGGGGATGGTCTTGTGATGAAAATCTGCCAAAAGACTTTCTAACCATCCCTACTGAGACAACCCTTGGCTCAGTAGGAGAAGACAGTCAACAGATACTGAGGACAGACAAAACAGTTCTAAACTCTCTTAAAAGGATCAGTTTTTGCTTTATTTTAGGGATTCATTTCCCCACACACAAATCTTATGCCTGTGTTCTATCACATAAACACTATTTGCTTTTTTATTTTGCCTTCCCTCCAAATACTAAGTTTACATTTTCACCACAGCTTGACTTTTCCATAGCAAAAGTTCTGGAATGAACTTTACTTCTCACACTCTAGTCTAAATAGCAAAAAAATTTGTCAGGCCCTGAGGCTATACTGGCCATTTTCACCACTGTATCTTCTCAAGAGCAGTGGGATGAGTCCTGGCTGCCCACTGTACTGCTGGCCACATTATTGTGCTTGGGTATCAGCTCCCTGTCTCTAAGGGAGTAGTAAGTGATTCCTGCAACCAACCCTGACACATGATCTGTTTTCCTGATAATCCAGTGCTTAGGTCAGTAAATAGCAAAGCAAAATCTGTATAAAACACAAGCCAGCATTACTTAGCTGTAATGTATTTACATGCCAGTTACTTAACTATTTTTCCATTTCACTTTGTATTTTAAAAGGCTTGATTTCCTTCTGTTTGCTTTATATTTCATAGTTGAAACCTTGATATGGGGTACAAAGCAGATTTCTTAATCTGGGTGCTTTGGCTTGTATCTGAGAGATAACAGTAGTAAGACCAAAGATCCAGCCTTCATTTTACTCTTTGCATTATAACTTCAAGGATGAGGTTTGGTAACTTGGGAACATTCACAAAAAATAATTATTTTTTAAAAATTTTTTACCTTACAATAGTTCAGATTTGTATGTGACTTCAGAGGAATTCCAGAGAGTCCATGTAAGGGAAAACTCAATTAATTAATTGGTTTGGCCTCCATAGTGCTCTGTAGGTGAATCAGGGCTGAAGAATGCCAGGAGGCATAAGATCTGTTCAGGGCTTGTGCAGGCACATACATTAGTTTAAGGGAGAGTTTGGTGTGCTACAGATTTGTTCTGGTTGCCTCCTAAGAAAAGGCTTTGGATCCAGTGACCCTGAGACTTTTTCCATTTGCTCAGTTTGTCAGATGCAACTGTGGTTGTGAAATCAGCCACACAGATAAAAAACACTGTTGGCTCTGTAAGGTTTATTTATCAGTGAATGCATACTTTCCTGTGGTTAATCAGCTATTAAAGTTCAAAAGTTTTTAAATCCTTGCTAAGAAGATAGAACTATTGTTAATCTGTCGACTATGGGAGTGCAGCCTCTGTAGTGAAGCATTGCTGTTGAGAAACTCAATCATATAAATAATTTGTACAGAATTCTGTTACGATTTTTTAAAAGGTTACTGTTGCAGGCTTAGATACGACTGTGTGATCTGCATTGTTCAGTCTTTCAAGCTAAGGATGTACTTCAGTGGTAAATCCCTGTATGGTGGTTGCAATTTGGCAAGTGGTTCCCTGGGTGTAGGAGGGGGATTTCAGGAGTCTTCTTGGAAGAATTATGTGGAAGTAGGTCCTGCAGGGAAGATGAGTCTGAGAGAGTTGGTTGATACTCAAGGATCACTTTTCCCCTGGTTTAAGAGCAATGCATCCTGATGAGCGAGCAGGCAAAGTAGATGAGAGCCCTCCTATGTGGACCATTAAAGAACTCCTGTCATTACTCAGGCATAAGCAGGAAACACACAGGAGATGGAAGTGGGAACGCACCACTTGGACAGAATATAGAAACACTAACAGAAAAAGTAAAAATGAGACAAGGAGGGCCAAGGCCAATCTGGAATTAATTCTAGCCAGCTATGTAAAGAACAACTGGAAGATCCTTTTCAAATACATCAATAACAAAAAGAAAACAAAGGATAGTGTGGGCCTGTTATGTAATGGAGGGCGGAAACTGGAAAGAGAGAATTCAGGCAAGGCAGAGTTACTGAACACCCTCTTGCATTGGTCTTCATTCACTAGAACAGCCCTCAGGGATCCCTGACCCGAAAGATCATTGTAAAGGAATGTTGGAAGCAAGACTTTCCTGTGATCATGTTACAGAACACTTAGGCAATCTTGACATGCACAAGTCCCTGGATCCTGATGGAATGCAACAAGCACTGAGGGAACTGATGGACACCATAGTGAGGCCGCTCACAATAATCTTTGACAGGTTGTGGCAATCATGAAAGATGCCCGAGGACTGGAAGACAGTAAATATCACCCCAGTTTTCAGAAAGGGCAAGAAGGAACAGGACCCAGGGAGCTACCAGCCAGTCAGCCTCACCTCAGTCCCTGGAAAGATGGTGGAGCTCCTCATTCTGGAGGCCATCTCTTACCACATGGATGACAAGAAGGTGGTCACGAGTGGTCAGCATGGATTCACAAAGGGTAAATAATGCTTGATTAATCTGATTGCCTTCTGTGATGAAAAAGCTGCCTGGATAGATGAGGGAAGAGCAGTGGATATTGTCTACCTCGACTTCAACAAGACTTGTCAGTAACACCCCAGAGTCATGTTGTAGTGCAAAAAAATCATCAATAAGAATGCATGTAATGAAGCATGCAAAATACCTTTGGTACATCTTCTCTGTATGCCTTGATCAGTCCCTTGCTAAACTGTGCACCCTTAAAAGCAAGACCATGTATGTAACTAGTTTTTGTTGCAAACCACTAGGGGCAAAATATCTCTATGTTTGTATGGAGTAACTTAACAACTATGTTAACTAGTAGTTGTTTCTTTTTGTAGATGCTTTTAAAGCAATCTGTGGGCTAGAAATTAATGACACAGGAAGTGATGGAATACTTACCTTCTTGTCTATGATAAAAATAATATATTTTAAATTGTTTTGCTAACAACATAAGGATTTGTGATGTCTTCAGCAGAGTATTTGACATATGAAAGTGAGAAAACAGGAAGAACTACAAGTGGAAAAGGTTATAAGAATTGGGAGTTCATCTCTCAGGGAGTAGGTAAATTTTATTTGATAGCTAGGAAATTTTCCCCTGAGTGGCATGGTGTTGCCATCTCATCATTCAGAGATGACAAGGCATTATGAGATTAGTGATTAATTGAAAGACTTTATTTCTTTTTATTTGCCCTCTATAATTTCAGGGTGGAATCTGTTTGTTTTAAAGCCTTCTTTTATTGCCATGAAGGCTAGTGGTGTTTTGGTGTGAAACAAAACAGAAGCAAAACTTTGTTTAAATAATAAAGATGAGACTTGAAAAGAAAACTTCCTGCTATTGCAGTACTCCGGATTTCAGGAAGCTGGGAGCCCTGTTGCAGCTTTTGCCTCTCTCCTTGCATGACCCTCTAAGTAGTATCACTTCATGAAAGCAGAGGCAGTGATTCCCAAAAATTGGAGTTCTGTGACCTTAGTAAAATCCCAGTGGGCTGTGGCCTTTGCAAATCTGACGACTTGCAACTTTTGCATTTCATGTATCTTGTATCATGAGACTAGCTCACAGCTCCACTTTGATCCCTAGAATACAGCAGGAAATACCCAGTAAATCATGGGTCTGGTCCACCTTTGCTACTTTGTTGCTCCTTGCTTTTCATTTGCTTCCTTTAAAGCACCTCTGTTTGTTTGTAATGAGATTAAATTGCTCTTGTGGCTGAATTATTTATGGATTTTAATGTAATTTTCCAAATATGTATTCCCAAAGAAATGAGAAAAATTAATTAAGTTTTGCAAAGGCAAGTTTGAAGTACATTTTCAGATTTGCAAACGAGTTTTCAGGATTTCCACCCGAACCTCAAGCCCCATGGGATCTTCCATATTTTAAAGACATTAGAGTTTAGCCTCTTCCTAAACACCTCTTGTACTGCAGGATCTCTGACAGCCTCTAATCCTTCCAGGCTTCACAGCATGCTCTGAAAATTGCAATTTCCTTTTCTTCTTCGAAACAAATTCTTATCATTTCTTGCATATGGTATTACAGTTGACAGCACGAAGTCCCAGCCTGAATATTAAGACTATAATTCTATTTCTTGAGTTGTGATGCAGTGTATACATTCATTCAACTGGACTTTCAAGGTGGGTGCCACCAAAAGAAAATCTCAATTAATTTGCAAGTGACAGTCAGTTGGGACCATATTCTATGTTGAGCAGCAGCTGATTCACATTTTAACAAGCTTATTGTTTTCCCAATTTGAATGCTATGATTTCTTGAATCATCAGCTTTTCTCCAAGATGCACTGGGTGGTATTTACATGATTAATCATGCATTTTGTCTTTTACTTGGCACATATATTTACATAACTACAGGATTAGTTAAGAGAAAGGGCAAAATGTGGCTTCCAGATGAACTGGAAAAAAATTCAGCTGTGGAAAGAAGTTTCAGCAAACAGCTGCAGGTCAGGAATTCTGAAAACCATATGTCTGACATAACTGGGCAGTGAAAGCTTTTTGTATCAGTTGGAATGATGAGGGTAATACCACTTCTTACTGGTATTTTCTGTGTTGAGCAGGAGAGGTCATTCAGGCAGTGTCCATAAAATACTGCCAGACTGTATTTGGATTTCATGCCTAGGTTTACTTGAGTGTCTGGCTATGACATTATATCTAATTTCTGTTCACTGGAAAGGTATTTGATGGTGTCTGCTTTCTGTATTACAAGATAAATTTTTTCCTTGTTTGTTGAAAAGAACATTTATAAGTACGTTGGTTTGATTTTAGTCTTTGGCTATTTCAATGTCAGTTTCATACAATAAGTGTGAATTTGAAGAATTATATAAAATCAGGCTGTAGTGGGCCTCTAGTTATATCAGGAGAGGCTTAATTCTGCCTGATGGCTTCTGACAAATGTGTGACACTTTTAAAATCACTGTCTTAAAGCTCAAAAGGATATGGCCTCACCTCCTCTCAAGCAGCTTGTCTCAACATTCGCAGACTCACCTGGTGGAGCAAAAACCTGCACAAGTGCACCTGGCACACTTTGCCAGAGGGCTTGTTGTAGATCCAAAGCTGAAATTCAGAAGTACAGGGACAGACCTTGGACTGGGAATTAGATGAGGGATTTCCCACTTCAGCCAGGTAGGCAATCCTTCCTGGAGAAGAGCCTCCTTCCCTGTGTCTGTGCTGCAGAGTTATTTTAATTCCTTGTGTGGATGTGCATGCACAGCAGCTTGAAGCTCATCACAGCCCTACTGATGTCCCTCTCTTAGGACAGAGCATCCTGGAAGGGAGCACCTCTTCAAAATAGGGGTCTGTTATATTAGAACATCCAGAGGAGCATGGATGGGCTAATGACCCATCGAGTATTTTGCTACCCCTTGGGAAATTTTCAAAAGACACTGAGTATCAAGAAAGGAGCGTTATTTCTGACCCTAAGAACTAGCCCATGTTTTGACTGGAAAAATTAGGGCTGAGGGTTTACCTAAAGACTCTGAAGATGCTTCAGCACTCTCCCTTTTATGTGCTGCGCAGAGATAGAATAGAAGAAAGTACCCAGTGTATCCTCTGAAAACTGTGGTAGCTGCTGTCAGCTGTCTACAGATTGGATCTGTCCGAATCCTTATATTGTATGGGCAGAGTCACTCATGGGGTGTTTGGTGTAGCACCACGTGTTAATGGTGGCTGGCATCACCTCTGTACTATAAATATCCCATTGGATAGCGGCACAGCATAATTATTCCATATGTTCATACCATTTTTACTTGCTTTTTCTAATCAAATATTTACAAACAATGTCATTGTATGCTCTGGCATCATCAGGCAACTCCCTAAAGGAAACCATTAATTTTCTTCTGTACAGCATTGGTTGATTAGATGCTTTGTGGAGGAGGAACTGATATGAAAGCATAGAAATTAAAACAGCAACACTCCTGCCAAGCACTGTAGCCTGTTGCTTTCATTCATCAGCTCGTTTTATTCATTCGTCTGAAGGAATGCTAGTGAATGAATCTTACTGGAGAACTACACAGACTGAGGCAGCCGTCAGGAGCACAGCAGCCTCCCTTCCTTGCTGTATCAGTATCCCTGTTCCCAACACCAGGGGTCAGCTTTCTACTGTTAATTTGAAGCCCTTTCTGCTCTAGCTATGGCATCGCGCTGTTAAAAGATACAAGGAACCCAATGAGAAGTTCCAGCCCTCTAGATCAAACATTGCAGGAAGGGTTAAGATAGAAATACTTATGTGTTGGGTAACCTCTATTGCACTTCTCCCAGCAGAGCTCATTTCTAATTGCCTTTCTCTTCCATCCAGGAGCTGCAGTTATCTATTTGTTGTTTAGACTGACTTAGGAGGCGGATGTGACAGCTCTTTCACGGTGACCTGGGATTGCAGAGTGGGCAGGATCTCTGCCTGCCTGTTTTAGTTACTTACATGGTCTTCATTGCTGTCATGTCTGAGGTTCCTTTCTGCCTTAAGAGTCTGTCTTTCCAGATGGTCATGCAATGCTGCTTTACTTCTTAATGACGAAAAAACTAAGTCAAGGGGCTCACAGAAAACAGCAAATACCCAGATCAGCATTCATCTCACATCCTGTAGAGCAGTCCTAGAAACAGCAGACTCTATTCCAGCAATTCCCATAGAAGGGAAGTGGCTCTAGAGGCATTTTTTTCAAATAGGTTTTTCAACCCTGATTGCTGCTTCTCCAGATTTGTGCCATCACACCTTGATTCTTTTCTGGAGAGACCCTAACTTCTCCCAACAGTCCCATGTGAAGAGCAGGAAGCTTTCCAGCTCATCTGTCTTTGCTGGCTAGCATTCAATCAGACAGCTGGGTCACCAGGCAGCTTTAAAGACCTAGTCCTCCTTAGATTTATTTTAGGAATTGCTAGTTATATGGATTGAGTGTTACATAAATGTAATGTCGCTATCAGTACCCAAAGATGGCAGTGTCATTTAAAATTATTGTTTTTTTCATCCAGGTCAACAATCACAGAGCACTGGGTTGAGAACACAGAGAAGGGAATCAAAAATGGCAGAGAGAAAGAGATTAGCATTTTTAGCAGCCGCCCATGGTTAGGTTGGTTTGTGTCAATCATGAAACTGGACTTGAAAATAGTTTCCTGTCTTGGTGTACGTTCTGAGAAAGAAAACTTCCAGCTAAACCTGGAAAAGTGGTTGCAGAAATGTGTGTAAGGGGCATGTCTGACATGGAATGCCCTATGCATTTACTTACTTGAGAGTAGCAGGGGGAAGAGGTGCTATCTCTGTGTATGATGCTGGTGAAATCTTCCCTGGAATGCTGTATGCTGCTATTAATAGTTCAGTCTTCAAGATGGATTTTAAAATTGAAAATGGTTCAGAGATGAACCACATTGTGACTTGTGTTTGAAATCTCTGCCTTACAGTTAAATTCTTAAACAATTCAACTTGGCTTGTTAAAGAGAAGATTAAGTAGTGATTTGATTACTGTCCATTAATTACTTAAAGGGAAAGGAAGGAGATATCTTAGAGAAAAGAACTCTTTCATCTTACTTTTTCATCTAGGACATAATCTAGCAACTGGAAGTAGAATTCAGAGATCTCAGAAAGCTGGAAATGAATTTTTAATGGTTGAAGTGATTAAGCATAGGAACAAATAAAGGATTTATTCATCAGAACTATCTTCTTTAGTCTTAGAATTTACAAATCTGCATTGAACACATTCCATCATTAATTCTAGCAATATGTAAGTTAATTTGTATGCTCCTGAAGTTAGATGGCTTGTCATTATTCCTAGGGCAGAACGGTACAAAGGAAATGTAAAAGGCCCCATTAAAGACTTTTTCTCCAAAGACCTTTCTGTCTTTTGTCCTGGAGATGAGTGTGGATCATTTTTCAGCAGAATGCATTAGTAAAAACCTGAAGGAAATCTATCTAATTTAATGTTTTCATTAGTTGAAACTTGTAAGATATCCAGACTCTTCTTAGCTTACCTTTGGTTTCTTGCTGCAAAGCAGAACCACATTTTCTACAATGTAAAATCTTCCTCTGTTCATCCCTGCTTAGGAAACTCAGTCATACTTTTTCAGTTCTTCTCTTCATGCTTGGTAATACTTACTATGCTGCCAAACCATAGAATATAACCAGAAATATCTGGTTGTCAGCCTCCACTGATTCATACAATAGGCCACTTCAGCTTAAGAATCTATCAGGAATACTTTGAAAATTCTGACCATTGAAAAATAATGCAGATCAAATTTGCATTTTTTGTAAACTTTTTAACATCAGAACAGAGAAAAACTACTCATTTTGTGTGGTTTTTTTTAAAAATTATTTTGCATGGTGTATTCTCATGGGTATCACTTTGCTGTAGCATATGTGGGAGATGACAGAATTGATTATTTTTTAGGGTATTGTAAAATGAAGTCAGCTAGAGAAGGTAGGAAGGAAAAGTCTTCAGGGATGCTTAACTGTATCAGAGAGGGATCAAAGTGGTGAATCATGTAAGTAGATTTGAGTTGTTGGAGCCTTACACTTCTGATTTTCTGGCTATGAGACAAGCAGAATACAACTTTGCTGAGTGAAGAACTTGAGTCTCACTCTGCTTCTATGACTGTACGATCTATGTATCCGTAATTTTTCAACATTATCATGCTGGATTTAACTCATTGATTAAGCTTAGCAAGTGGCTGCTCTTGGGAAAAGGCTCACCTACAATAAAAGAAAGGCAACAGCTATTGCTCCAAGAGCTATTGTAAAGTCTTTCAGTCCTGAGTTATTCTTACCAAATTCCTCCAGGTATGAGAGAGCTGGCTAGGATTCACTGGCATTCTCCAGCTTCTCCCATCAAATGGTGTATGATGAAGTGGTTTCCACTACTGTATAAAAGATCTTCATAGAGGGACAATTGTATTGGCTCTTGTATTGTTTGGTGAGTCCTCAAAAGAGAAGCCAGCACAGATTCTCAAGATGCTGATACTTATCTCCACCTTGGCTCCCACTGGCCAAGAGTGGAATTTTATAGAGCAGAACATGCTTTGTAGATGCTATGCAGTCACAGGCTTCTTCTTCTGATGCAGAGATGCTGGAGAGAAGACTGACTGTCCAACAGCAGCCTGGCTGGTGGAGATGGGAGATAATGGGGACATAAATTCCCCTTTAACTCCCACAGCAGATCCATGTGTTGGCCAGA